>NC_091480.1:22928136-23293136 GCF_036971445.1 Narcine bancroftii
CCTGCAACCCCTCATGGCTGATAAGAGGCACCGCCATCTTGGGCGTAGATCCCGCATCAGAGGATTTTATATTATAACTACTGTCAGCTCCTTTAACAGGCAATTCAAAGCCTGTTCAGAGCTGACAGCAGTTGACTAGGTGATTGGACCCCCATGGGGGTCTCTGCTCCTCGTTCACCATGTGTCTGTACCAGCGGTTCTAGCTGCTCTGCCATTTTCAATAACCCATTTCTTTGTATGAAGACACTCATTTTGAAAACTGCCTGACTATGCATGAACCTGATCAAGTTGGTCTTTATAGCTTCTGGCTTTGAAAAGCTTCAAGAACTTCTTTAATATCTTGGATAGGAAAGGTGGAGTCCATTTCATAGAGCATTACATCCAAAGAAATTCATCTCATGAATTAAATTTTAGTAATTTGTTTGGTGTTGGCATTTATCTTGATTTTGACTTTGGAAGTACTTTCAGTTTATTAGTCAAAAATCAACAAGATGCAAATGTAGCATTGATTAGGCCAGCTGTAGTTGGCTGTTGAAGATCCAACTGCGCTGGGTAGGTCACATCTCCAGAATGGAGGACCATCACCTTCCCAAGATCGTGTTATATGACCAGCTCTCCACTGGCCACCGAGACAGAGGTGCGCCAAAGAAGAGGTACAAGGACTGCCTAAAGAAATCTCTTGGTGCCTGCCACATTGACCACCGCCAGTGGGCTGATATCACCTCAAACCGTGCATCTTGGCGCCTCACAGTTCGGCGGGCAGCAACCTCCTTTGAAGAAGACCTCAGAGCCCACCTCACTAATAAAAGACAAAGGAGGAAAAACCCAACACCCAACCCCAACCCACCAATTTTCCCCTGCAACCGCTGCAATCGTGTCTGCCTGTCCCGCATCGGACTTGTCAGCCACAAACGAGCCTGCAGCTGACGTGGACATTACCCCTCCATAAATCTTCGTCCGCGAAGCCAAGCCAAAGAAAAAAAGTTGGTTACCCCACTATTACTGTCAGAGAAGCTGATTCAGATCTTTTGCAGTTTTAACAGAATAAATGCAAGACATACATAAATAGCATGGAGTTGTAGTTCCATAAAATGCAAAACATGTGATCTTGTTCAGTGGAGGATTTAAGTGTGAAGAAGTGTTGTGTTATGTTCTGCAGGTCAACAGGTGACTGTGAATGTTTATTCCCTCATCTATCATATAAAATACTTAATTATACTGACTTAACCATTTATAGCTCATCCAGAATAATATTTCAGAACATTGCGAAGAGCTGGGGTCCAAGTCCATTGTTGCCAACACTGGTCTACAGGAGGTGAAAAAGGTTTCTGCATGCTTGCCTTTATAAGTCAATGCTTATGGTTCAGAGTTTATGTTGCAAGTTTGCAAAATACTGGTAAGATCACACATGGAATATTGAGTGTGGTTATTGGAAGGGTATGATGGTGGTAGAAAGTATGCAAAAGAGACTTACCAGAATGTAGTGAAACAAGCAGGTCTGCTGAAGCTGTAATTGTAGTAAGTGCACAAAAATGCTGGAGGAACTCAGCAGGTCACACGACGACCTGAGCAAAAGGTAGACAACATCTGAATAAAAAGGTGGGGAAAGGAGGGAAGAAAGGGCAGTGGAAGAATGCAGGCCACAGCCTAAAGGCCATAATTGGACACTAATAAGTGGGCAAGAGAGGAAAGGTGAGAAACGCCTCCTATTCCATCTGGGAACCCTCCTAGCAGATGACATTGACTTCTCTGGTTTCCATTAGCTCCTCCCTCCTATCTCTCTTTCTCTTCTCCCCCTCCCCTATCCCTATGTCTCTTTTCCTCTCGCTCTCTTCTCACTCTCTTTCCCTCTGTTTCCTTTTACCCAGCTCTGCATCTACAAAGCTCCTCCTTCCCTCGATCATTTCTCAGTTTTCCACTCCTATTCTCTTACCCATGTCCAGTTATGGCCTTTTGCCTGTCCCCTGTCCTTTCTTCCGTTCTCCCCCTGCCTTTCATTCAGCGCAATCAAAACAAGAGGGCAAAAATTTAAGATGCGGGGAAGGAATACTCTAGGGGATCTGATGGTATTTATTTTACACAGAGTGTAATCGGGAACATGATGCCAGAGGAGTTGGTGGATTCAACCAAGACCTCAATGGTGGAACAGGGAGATGAAGATAAATTACTATGTTTAAGATGCATTTAGACAGACACTTAAATAGGCAAGGCATAGAAGTATATGGTCCTAACGTGGACAAATAATGATGATGGTCCTCCAACACTGCTGTTGAGTAATGAGCTGAAGTATTTAGGTCCAGTGGCAATGAAGGAACAATGATTTATTTTCAAATCATGGTGTGTAAGTAGGAGGAAAAATTACCTATGACAGGCTTCCTGCCTGTGTGTTTTACTATGAATATCTCTTTTGTTGGAAGAGGTTGTGAATTTAGGAGATATAGTTAGAAAAAAATTAGAAGAACAATTGAAATACACGAGGGCACTGCTGTGCGAATAATTCTGACGCAAAGTCCACAGGTTTTCATTAGCTTAAACTTGTATACACCAATCTCAGTATCTTTGCTGGCTCCATGCGTCTGATTGTCCCCGAACGGGCTGGCTCAAGTCTTTATACAGGCAGGTGATTGACAGCCGGCAGATGGGGCCAGCCTTCCAAATTGCCTACCTGCAGGTACAGTGTTTTCCCTCTGCAGTAGGCGGGGAGGAGTGCGGCCGGTGTAGTGGTTGTATCGCCACAATGCATTTAATATCTATATATTCTGATATATGCCTCAACATTGGTTAGGGTAATGAATGGGAAACAAATCAAGTTGACTGCTTTGTTCTGGATAGTATAAAGATTCTTCCATTAAAAAAAACTTTAACAAACTTAATAAATAAAGGAAAGCCGTTTTAAGATATGAATGCCAGATTGTGCTTGGACCCATATGGGAGCACTTGTGCAAGGCCAAGCTGTTCTGTGCAAACATATCTGTTGAAAATCTCTCCAGTTTGCAGGGTGATGTGACTGCCAAGGAGCTGGATACAGCAAATACTCAAAAGATTGAGAAATAGACCACGATGCAGTCCAACAGGTACAATGTACTCACAGCCAGGTTTTGGCCTGCATGGCACAGGAATATGTCAAAGGTTTTGTGGACCTGAATAGAAATGTGAAAGTGATGGCGAAATTATATAATTCAGCAGGTGTACGTGCTGGGGAGGAGTAGGTGGGATGGAGGAGGATAATGGGGTTCTCTGCAAGAACAATGATCCTTGACATCCATCACATCAATCACAGTGAGACCATGAGTACAAAATATGTTTTAATTACTCATTTAGGACATTCTAACATTCTAACACCACTGCCAGCAAAGATCAGGGCAGCAAATAATTTAATAACGTCTATCACCCAACAAATACCAAGGCAAGTGAACTCGGACAGGAAGGACTTAGTCTTGTTGTTACCCTAATTGAAATTCATTCTAGTGGTAGGATCAGAGAGGTTCAACTGA
Organism: Narcine bancroftii; assembly: GCF_036971445.1. Lineage (NCBI taxonomy): Eukaryota > Metazoa > Chordata > Chondrichthyes > Torpediniformes > Narcinidae > Narcine > Narcine bancroftii. Next base: position 22,931,631 of record NC_091480.1, read on the forward strand.
AAAAAAAGTATCAGGAGAATTGAAGGATAATAATCTCTGGATAAGTGCAAATTGTAGATAAGGTGAATCAAAAGAATTTAATGTGCAGTTAAAGGATGGATCTGGGAAACAGAACACTAGCACTAGTTCTGGAACTTGAAGGAGTTATTCACATAAAATGGTATCCTCCTCAATCAGGATGAGACTTGTGTAGGAGATGAAGGAGAAAATTATGAACTGACAAAGTCTTTAAACTAGAAAGAAGAGGGGAAGTATCTACAAGAAACATAATCAGCTGAAATAGAGAAGGGACAAAAGGGAGTATGGGAAGAATAGAGTAAGCAATGACTTTGACAGCAAGGTAGCAAAAAGAGTTAAACAAGAGGAGCCTATAAAGATGATGTACCATAAAATTGGAAACTGTCTTTTTAAAGACGAGTTAAAGTGCCTTGATAATAAAGTACATATCACACTCACAGTCAGTCTGTAATAAAGCAGGTGAGCTGGAGAAAACTATACATTGGGAGGGATTGAGACACAGTAGGAATAACTGAGCCATCAGCACTAGGAATTAAACATTAGAGAGTCCAACTTATTTCAAAACAAGGTGGATGTAAAAAGGAAAGATAGACAAGTAAAAATGATTGGAAATAACACAATGACAGAAGAAATGAGGAACACAATTGTAAGGAAGATGGAATTCATATGAATCAAAATAAAACATAATATAAAATCACCTGCACTAATAGGCATGGTGTACAGGGGACAAAGCAGAAAATGAGATGGAGAAAAGAGCATGTAGACAAATTAGGGAAATTAGTAATAAAAAAAAGTGAGAAGAATGGACATTTCAATGGCTAGTAATAATTGGATCAAAGTGTTAGCTAAAGGGAATAAAGAATGTTATTTCTTCAATGTGCTCCTTTCTATATACCAAAGGGCAGACATGGTTAGCATAGCGTTAGCACAACTCATTTACAGTACCAGTAACCCTGGGTTCGAATCCTGCACTATCTCTAAGGAGTATGTATGTTCTCCCCTTGTCTGTGTACATTTCCACTGAGTGCTCTGGTTTCCTCATACCCTTCAAAAATGTATGGGGTGTGGGGGTGGGACAGGCATGTGAGCCAGAAGGGCTTGTTTCTGTGCTATATGTTTACATTTGATTTTAAATTAAAAAAAAATTCACTATTGGATCCAATAATGAGGATAAACCACAAAGAGGAGGGATTAAACAAAAGGAAGTGTTAGGCATTAATGATGAAGTAGTGAGACAGATTCAGCAATGGTTGGATGGGAGATGCCAGAGAGTAGTGGTTAGTGGTTGAAAATTGTTTGTCGATTTGAAGGCTGGTGTCGAGTGAAATGCCTCAGGGATCAGTACTGGGTCCACTGCTATTTGTCATATTTATTAGCAATCTAGATGATAGGGTGGCAAATTGGATTAGTAAATTTGCAGATGATTGGGAGTGTAATGAACAGTGAGGAAGATTATCAAAGCGTACAGGATGATATAGGACAGTTAGAAGAGTGGGCTGAAAGATGGCAGATGGAGTTTAATACTGATAAATGTGAGATGCGACAGTTTGGTAGGACTAATCAAAATAGGACATGCTTGTTAAATGGTAGACAATTGAGGAGTGCAGTGGAACAAAGGGATTTGGGAGTTATGGTGCACAGTTCTCTGAAAGTTGAATCACATGTGAATAGGGTGGTGAAAACGGCATTTAGTATGTTGGCTTTCATAAATCAAAGTATAGAACACAGGAGTTGGGATGTTATGTTGAAATTGTATAAGGCATTGGTGAGGCCAAATTTGGAATATTGTGTGCAGTTTTGGTCACCAAATTACAGGAAGGATATAAACACTATAGAGAGAGTGCAGAGGAGATTTATGAGAATGTTGCTGGGGTTTCAGGGTTTGAGTTACAGGGAACGGTTGAGCAGTCTGGGACTTTATTCTTTGGAGCGTAGAGGTTGAGGGGTGATTTGATATTCAAAATTATAAGGGGGACGGATAGAGTCAATGTGGATAGACTTTTTCCACTGAGAGTGGGGGAGATTCAAACAAGAGGGCATGGATTGAGAGTAAAAGGGGAAAAGTTTAAAGGAAACATAAGGGGAAATTTCTTCATGCAGCAGGTGGTGGGAGTATGAAATGAACATCCGGCAGTGGTGGTAGAAGCGACATTGATGTTAATATTCAAGGATAGGTTGGATAGGTATATGGACGGGAGAGGTGTGGAGGGTTATGGGCTAAATGAGGGACAGTGGGACTAGATTGCAGATGATGTTCGGCATGACTAGTAGGGCCAAACTGGCCTGCTTTTGTGCTGTAAATGGTTATATGATTATATGGCTATCTACACAATGGTGATCATAGTTCAACATGTTTTAAGGTAAAAACAAAGGATATATAAGATGATAACTAATGAAGGACATCAGATTTTAAAATTAGATACATAGCGCAGTAACAGGTCCTTTCTATGAGCCAGTGCTGCTCAATTACACCCAATTGACCTACAATCCCCATACGTTTTGAAAGGTGGGAGAGAACCAGAGCGCCTGGGTCACTGAGAATATAATTTGGGATAATAAAATGTGGAATAATTTTGCAAATGATGAAGTTGACAATACTAAATATTTAAAGCAGGAAATGATCTCTATAACAAGAAAGGGAAAGCAATGGAAGAATACACAATGGATGAATAAAGTCAAGAAGGGTAAAATTACAAGAAAAGAAAAGGCAAGCATTATCAAAGGCGTGTGCATAATTGGAAAAAGTATGAAAGATCAGAAATATAAACAAAATAATCATAAAAGCCACAGGGAAATTAAATCTATTCATTCAATTACTTACACTGACCTTGGTCAGTTTATCCTTTGCAATCAGTTCTCAAGGGCTGTCAAGACTAAAGATTTCACACTGTGAGTTTGGGTAAATTGTTGTTTCCGACTGAAGAAAAAAATCTGTTTATGTTTAGTTCTCCGGAATGCAACACTTAAGTCACCCCGGGGACCCCTTTCTATATCAAAATAGGATGAATAGATTGAGTTAAATTATTCTTGAGGAAAAGCCAAAAATGACCTAACACATATCTTTAAAAAATGATGAAGGTTTTGATGGAAAGAGGGAGGGAAAAAAGTTTCTGTTTGCAGAGAAGAGATTAACTTGTGGCCATCAATGTGAGATTACATCAAGAACTCCCATCAGTAATTCAGAAGAAACATGTTGACCAAAACTGGGATGAAAATAAGGAACTCACCATAACAAGTGGATACTTAGTGAAGGATTTGAAGTAGGTCTGGACATACACATGAGGGAGGAGGGAATCGAGTGGTATGCTGATAGGTAAAGGTAAGAGAAGATATAGGCAGAGAAGACTTGAGGGAGCATAAATACTTTTGGAATGCTGAGGATGAATAGTTTGTTTCTGTACCATGTATAACAAATAACCCAGTGTAAATCACCTTCAGGTAGTTAATAAAACCTCTTTCCTATTCCATAAAACATCCCTTGTTGAGAGAGAATTAAAAAAAAAAAAAAAATGAAATATAAGTATGTAATGTAGAATAGAAACAAAAATAAAGTTTAAAATGAAAAATGCATGAGTGGTAAAAGGAAAAAGAGAAATATATTTTCAGTCTTTATTTGAGCTCATGATACAAATAAATTTACTAATGGGGTTTGATTTGTATTTTTATTAAAACATCAGTGATTTTCAGGATAAGGGCTATGAATTGAAAATAAGTGGGCATTTTGTTTTGCCCTGAAGCTGCCATCAAACAATAAGCATAAATGAGAATTCAAATCCTAATTTATGTCCCAAATTACTAATTTTACATCAAGTCCAGGAATCTGCAGCTACACTGAACAAAATAGTCTACCACATCTCTTAAAAAAGCTCCAACGTGAAAATACAGATTCCAATGCCTTGAGAGATGCGGGAATACAATTTAGGATGTGATGTCTACGCAGCATTCCTGCTATCGTTCCTTGGGATTTTCCCCAGAGACTTACAATGTGTCCAGGGATTTCCATCTCACACAGTGGCAATGGCTGCATTATCAGTACATCTAAAAGCATAATATTTATCGGGCATTGCCATGACAAATTTAGAAGTGGAATGATGGATGCTTCTAGGGCTGGCGAGGAACACTTTGATGTACATGGGTTACTTTGATTTATGAGGGATTCTGTTTTGAACCTGAATAAGGAGTAAATTATTCTTCATAAAACGTCCGTTTTGCACTATTGTACTAATTATTTCACAATTCCAGGGTCAGAATATGCGCTACCCAGTGTTCGTCACACACCCAACTTTGGGAATAATAAATTAAACATGGACTGGAAGAAAAATGACAAATCTAAGAGGGTTTGATCTATTTCCTTGCTCCCTGTTACCTATGCAGCGGATATTGACCTGATACAGGATGTGTTATTGGAAAATACATGGCTTTAATTGATTGGAGACTTTGCAGCTTTATAATAACATCACTGTACTATCAGCTTCTGTAAATTGATTTGCTGATAAAATGGTAACAACGGCTCTACCTTTCCTTGTCTTCCACATGCGTCGTTTTGAAGGGAAAGTATACTGAAATATAGATAATCTGTCTACTTGACAGAATTATTACTCCCAAATGTCATCAAAACCCCCCACCTTTGATCATTTCTCAAACCTTTAATGTCAATTTGCTTCACAAAAAAAAGGAAATTGATAGTATATGTGAATAAAAAAATAATCATGGCAAAGTCATTACCTTTTAATTTCACATGTTTTATGGTAAAACTGACTGTCAAAATACATTCGTGTTAGGAAAGGTTCTGAAAGAACAAAGAATGCACTGATTTATTTTATCTAAGCAAGCTAGGAATCCTTCTTTAATTCTTTGAAATATTTGAGAGTTTAAAAAACAGATGAATCCACAAAAATCGCATTACAGATGAATGAGACAGATGTTTGAGGAAAGAGACTGGAATCACTCAATTCAAACGGAACTAGAGAATGGTGCAATTATAGAATTCCACAGCAGAGAAGAGGTTCTGCAATTGTGTCCTTCCCCATAATTCTGTGAATTATTTCTTGGCAAGTGCATATCAAATTGCCTTTTGAAATCCCTTATGGAATCTGCTTCTACTATCTTTTCAAGCAGCAGATTTGAAAATGTACTCGTTCTGAATGGAGAAAATCTCTTTATTTCTCCTCTGCTCTTTGGACAATTATTTTGTTTTATTCAATCAAGTTTCTGAATACTGGCTCATTTTACTCCATGCATACCCTATCAAATCCCATATTTGATTTGCTGCCAGTGTAGAGTATTCCCCTATCCAGGATCATCATTATTCTGTTCGATGGCTTTTTTTTCCTGTTTTTATATCTGAAATGTCTCCACTACAAAAACACATTTTCTGTTTTGCCAACTAATTCATGATTCTAATCTATCTAGACCAGACCCCCTTTCAACTTACGGAAACTGTTCACTTGTGTAAAATTTTGAATTTGGTTAACCCGTGACTTATTCTATATTTCTGTATTTTTTATGATATTGTGATCACTTTTTACATTTGATTTATTTTATTCCCCAGAGCTAAACCCAAGTGTGCCTCCTTCTTCAAAGTATACTGATCAGGAATGGTTTCTAGTGCATTTATTTTTAAATTTGGGCACCCTGTTTATCCATTTTTGCTGATACTTTCAGTCTGTACTGACATAATTGATGATTTCCAGTATCATCTCTAAAATTGGTCTTTGTTCTTCAATTTGCCAATAGGTTTTCATTTCTAGTTCTCTCCCTCCTACTATGTAATAGCCTTTTAATTAGAATGGAGATACTTCATTTATTCATATGTTTTGGACATGCCAGAGTCTTGAGAAATACTTGGATCAAAGTATTTCAAACTTTCTCTGCAGTTTTTTAAGTAAATCCCTTAACTGCTTTATTTGGTATTGTTGGAGAGAGTGACATAAAGTTAACAACATCTGAACTACATGTATTAGCTTTTATTTCTCTTATGGCTAGGCGAGCAGTGTTGCTCAGATGGAAGGATGTTACCCCGCCTCATCACGCTCAATGATTACGGGACATCACATCATGTTTAAACTTAGAGAAGATTAGATGCTCAATTTCTGATTTGAATGCAAATCTTCAAACACTGTGGAGACACTTTTTGAATTATTTTTATAATCTTTGATTTGTCATGTATCTTTTTGAATTAGAACATATATCCAGATGCACTCTATAATTTTGGATGTGAGACCTTCATGTTAATAAAATATTGAAAAGAATCAAATGGATCCTCAGTTAGCGTAGCAGTTAGCGCAACATTAATACAATCCCAGCGACCCAGGTTTGAATCCAGCGCTGTCTGTACGTTCTCCATGTGTCTGCATGTGTTTTGTGTGGGTTCTCCAGTCTCCTCCCACTCTCCAAAAAATGTACGGGGGTTTGTAGGTTAATTAGGGTATTTGTAGGTTAATTAGGGTATTTGGGTGGCACGGGCTGCAAGGGCCTGTTACTGTGTTGCATCTCTCCATTAAAAAAAACAGATCAATACTTTAAATATGTGATTCCTTTATCAGCTTTTGATCAAAATTGCTATCTTACCCCTCGCTTTACCATCCTCTTTTCTGAATATACTTCCTTTTTACCAGCCTGATTTTTACCAATACTTTTTCTTTTTATCTGTTGATAGAAAAATTGTGTTAAGTTACCAGCAGATTTTCTTTTGATGCTTCACCCCATGTCCTCTTTCTTTCTGATTTGCTGTTGTGAGAACTTGATATTTGTTGCTTCTTTTTTTTCCTTGATTGTTTTGAATTTTTAAATTTAATTTAAGACAGTAACAGGCAGTTCCAGCCCAAAAGCACATGCCTCCCAAATACCCAAATTGAACCTACGACCCCTCATACATTTTTGAAGGGTGGACGGAAACCGGAGCACCTGGAGGAAACCCACGCAGATATGGGGATAAAATACAAACTCATTACAGACCCAGGTAATAGCGAGGCGCTATTTTATAGATAGTTGGAGCTTTTGATATTATATTGTTATGCGAACGTGTTGATTCATTTTGAAACTAGCTCTGCTTTCTAGTCTGTTCCTGAACATACTTGTTTTCTTGAACAGTCTTTGTACTTCATACACCTGCATTAGATACTTTCTTAACATTCTAAAGTGGGCTCTCTTCAAGTTGTAGACTTTTCATTTATAATTTATGTGACTCCTTTCTACAATAACTTTATATGCCCAGCTACACTACCATTACTATTACCTATCTGCTATATTGAAACATAATCCTTTATGCCAAGAAATTACAATCCCCAGTGCTATATTACTGCAGTACAAGTTTAATAAAATACAATTTAAAATCAAGAACTTCATACAAGTTGCATGAATTTTGTTTAACGTCTTCCTTGCATCTGTCCCTATGAGATACAAAAGACTTGGGGCATGCATTGTAGAAGAGCTCTCAAGGGCAGAGGAGTTTGCCTTGGGCAAAAAAAAATATAGCAAGCAATGCAGACACATTGCTTTGACATGGCAAACTTCTACTGTCCTTGAGGTCGGGATGAATGATTTAATCTATGTAACTTTAAGGTTCCACACTCAAAAATGTTCAGGATCAATACAATGGAAGTTCAGATGCTTCATTTTATAATGTGGCACTCAGCTGTTCCTGCCATGTTGTACTCTTCCCCAGTCACCATTTTAGCTCAAAAGCTATCCGTTAAATACCTTTTTCCTGACATCAATCAAGATTGAACACACAATACCAGGTTCATTCTTAAATGATATCGATGCAACCACAAGAAATATAGTGGAAGTTTGCTCAATCAAAGATTTAGTTGCCTGGATGGATCTGAAGGCATACCCATAACCATGACACAGAAGGTGTAATACTGCATTATGGTTAACTGTACTTAATGATCATTGAATCATGGATTCATATGGTGCAGACATAAGCCCTTCAGCTCGTGGGGTTTGTGCTAATCTTCAAGCTCCTGCTTATGTAAATCATACACCAATGCCCACATTCCCATCAACTCCCCCCAGACTCTACCACTTGCACTACGCACATGCAGTGAACAAATTGACAGCCAACATCTCTTTGGGATGTGGGAAGAAACCAGAGCAAACGGGACAAGGATGTGTGGTCACAAGACAAACCTACAAATTGCACAGAGGTTGATTCAGTTGGAAACTTGTTCTGCTAGTGGAGGACAGGATTGAAAATGGACTGATTTAGCTGTGAAGCAGCAGCTTTACTTACTGCACTTGACTCAGCTATCAATGGGAGGAAGCGGAAGGGAGGACACATCTATGAGTGGCCTTTTTGAAGCATGGGTGTATGCACCTAAAGTTGCCATTTAATTCCACGTAAGTATCCGAACACTTTCAACCGGTCTCAGAAACAGCTCCATGCCCATTTAAAGAAAAAGCTGAAAAAATATTCATGCAAAGGCTGAAAATGTCATACAAACCTTGTACCACTCAAATGCCAGGCAATGATTTTCTCCAGTATTATAGGTGTTAGATGTATTGTTGGAGTTTTAATCTGGAGACTTTGTAGTTTGGTGGGTGTGGTGAGTTAAGCTCCTTTGAGAAATGGGATTTGATGATGTCTATTCCCCAACCCTGGCCACATTTGTGAGATCACGGAAGTTATTGAAGCCCTCTTGAATGCCTCGCCACTGTGTTTTATCTTCAACGTAATTTCTTCTCTCTGACATTTCACTATGGATCTAGATAGGTGTCTAAACCTTTCCACATGGAGGATCTCTTTATGTTCATCACCAAGAGCTGCTTCTGAAAGTTGCAGGCAACTCCTAAACATGGAACAGACCCTGAATAATGAGAGGAAAAGAGCAGCTCTTTTTAAGATGGACAATCCATGTTGCCTAACTTCACCTGATACAAGATACTCAGGAAATTACAACCTGCAGTTTTGAATTGAGCTGGTGTCGGTTAAACACTGTAATCTTTAGCTTGGAAGGAAAAATTAATGTTTGTGTGCAACCGGTATGGAGTTCCACAGTCATGAGTAATCTCGTATCAGGATTGCAGTGCACACTTTCCAGCACGATCTCAGCTCTGCCCCGGAGAATTTTCCACTTACCACCCACTTCAACTCCACTGCAGTTCCAACGTGATAAGATGGCCAGTAATTGAACATTGGGTAGTATTGATGGACTAGAAAAATTGTAACCAATACTCATTTGGTTTCACAATTTATAACCATAAAGTTCTAACACATGGAATTTTCTCTTCACTGTACACCAGCATTTTTGCTACTTAGCTGTGACTCTTTAAAATGAAAATTGATAGCATTCATAAAGACAGCAAGATATCTGCTCCCTTTACCTCTGGAACCATAAATGTGTTCAATAGAGAGTGTGTATCCTTCAAATGAAATAATAAACATGATGAATGATATGTACTTCTATTTACTCTGTTTTCACCATATATTTCATACATCATTAAAGAACAGCTGTATTCTAAGTTCTTTTACAGATAAATTGCAAACAAACTTTCTGATTACACGGGAGTGGCCAAAGTCGCAGATGTCTCACCTGCAGCTGCAGGTTCCCTTTTTGATTTTGGATTGTCCTTGATTCACATTGCACCCTATTTAATGCTGAAGTAGAACTTTAACATTTGCGAACCCTGGCATCAATTCCATTTTGTACCTTGACTGGTGAGCTAGTGGCCGGAAAAAAAAAGCTGGGGAAAAAAACTCAGTCGACGAGGCAGCTTTTAAGGAAAGATAAAAACAGAGTTAATATTTTAGGTTGATGATTCCTGGGTCAGAACTGTTATTTTCTGCTGTCCTTGAAAGCCTTCCCACCACCCACCCCTCACCCCCCACCCCCCTCCCTCCCTTCCCCTGTGCTTGAACATCCGAAAAGGAAGTTACTGATTAGATAACCATTCCTGAATTATTTATGGGTTTTCTATTTCTTCACACATTAGCCTAGATGATGCCCAGAAACATAGGTTTTGTGACTACAGTTGGCATAACTTGGCTTAAAATTGAATCTTTATAGTGATGTTAAAACTAGTTCGATTTATATTATACATTTGTCAAAATACCCTTGACAACTTGAAAGCTCGGAAATGTTTTCAAGAAATCAAATGCATGCTGGATGATCTAATTTCTCTCCTTCATTGATAAAAATATATTAACTTTGATAATGAAGTGATTTGAAGCATTGGCTACTTTCTTTCTGGATGTCTGCCATGGGGCAGTGATTTAATCTGCTTTGATCCCAGGACATAATTGTGATTAGTACAGATTCTATCACCAATGTGTATATATACATATGTACAGATGGTCGTGTAGGTTGACTGTGATTGGCTGAGAGTGTAGCCACACCTAGATTCTATCACCAATGTGTCTATGTAGAGATGGTAGTGTAGGATGACTGTGATTGGCTGAGAGTGTAGCCACACCTAGATTCTATCACCAATGTGTCTATGTACAGATGGTAGTGTAGGATGACTGTGATTGGCTGAGAGTGTAGCCACACCTACTGGCAGGTCTTAAAGGATTGCTCCTAGCCAGACCAGGTCATTCTGGACCGGTTGACCTACTTGTGATAGGCTCCAGTCTTTTAGTTAATAAAAGCCTTGGTTTGGATCAACAAGCCTTTGGTTCTTTCGACGTGCATTACAATAATATAATGTCAAACTTCTCACAGGAAACTCACTTTCAATTATCAAGTTGGGAGAGACAAACTAAATGTGAAACGTCGGTAGTAGCACCTTGAAGATCAAATTAGTGTTATAAGTGGAGTAAAAGCAGCATGTTAAAATAAGGAACACCTTGGGTTTGGAACCTTCTCACCAAGATCATTACACTGGAAGTCATAAGAACCACGTTGCTATTGCAATGTCTCACTGATCTTTATCAAACTTTGATGGGAGGGCTGAGTACTATCTTAATGGTATCCAATTAGGAAAAGGGGAGATGCAAAAAGACCTGGGTGTCGCTGTGCATCAGTCATTAAAAGTGGGCATGCAGGTTGTAAGGTAAAAACATCATGAGATGGGACCGGAGAAGGAGTCACCCAGTACTAAGGAGTAACAGAATGCAGATGTGACCTTGTACACTCAAGATAAGCTTGGCACTAACAAGAATGATGTGCAGCAGACTAAGAGAAGGATAGCAATAGTTTATTCATTGGACAATGTCATGGTATGATCATTTACTAAGTACGTATCCTGAGGTATAAAAAAAACACCACTTGCTGATAACGGCAGAATGCGCCTTCTCCAACTAACACTGTTAGTTGCAAGTGTTACAATCCGGTAATAAAGAACAAAGAACCTTCATTTCGACTCAGTCTGGTGTCTGACTCACTCATTCATGAACAAAGCAGACCTAACAAGGTGCAGCAAGCAGTAAAAAGGGCGAATGGTATGTTGGCGTTCATATCAAGAGGATTCGAGTACAGGAGCAGAGAGGTATTGATGCAGTTGTATTGGGCCTTGGTGAGACCTCACCTGGAGTATTGTGTTCAGTTTTGGTCTCCTTATCTGAGGAAGGACATCATTGCCATGGAGAGAGTGCAGAAAAGGTTTACCAGATTGATACCAGGGATGGCGGGACTTGCATATGAAGAAAGGCTAGAACGACTGGGCTTGTACTCGCTGGAGTTTAGACGATTAAGAGGAGATTTAATAGAAATATTCAAAATTCTTAAGGGATTTGACAGGCTAGATGCAGGAAGATTGTTCCCAATGTTGAGCAAGTCTAGAACCAGCGGTCACAGTTTAAGAATAAAGGGGAAGTCCTTTAGGACTGAGATGAGGAAGAATTTTTTCACTCAAAGGGTGGTGAATTTCTGGAATTCTCTGCCACAGGAAGTGATTGAGGCCAGTTCCATAGCTATATTTAAAAGAGAGTTAGATTTTGTACTTGTGACTAGGGGGATCAGGGGGTATGGAGAGAGAGCTGGAACAGGGTATGATCAGCCATGATCAAAATGAATGGCTGTGTAGGCTTGAAGGGCCAAATGGCCTCCTCCTACACCTATGTTCTATGTTTTCTCTGTTTTCCTCAACTGAAGCTGGCGGTGTGTTAAATTCTTACCTGGGGGCAGATGATGGTTGGACAGGGACAGAAACTGGTAGCATTCACATGCACCAAGATGCAAATATATTTTTAGGTTCCTGTTGTGCTTTCTGGGTTAAATTAGCATTTATATATGGCCTTTCAGTCTTCTGTGTGGGGGCATGTAAAAACATTGCAAAGGCTGGCAATTCAGTAAAAACCACTGCTCTGACTTTGGTTCCACAACCTCCATTTTTAATAATTGTGGCTAGGATGGCAAAGACATAAAAATGATTCCTGCAGAATCTGGGCACATTCTTAATGCAAGCATTTGCTGGCATGATTTTGAATTGATAAATAAAAAAACTCACTGTATGCAAAAGAAAGTATGCCAGCTGGGAAATGTATTCACATCTGTAATTATTTAAATTGTGTGCAATTTTAGTAGATTAAGGGGAAAAAAATGTTAATGGAAGATCTTTCAGGGGATAATGTGCAAAGGATGATATTTTCCAAGATTAGTTGTTTCAGGTCAACCTGAGTGTTTGAAAATGAAAAAAGAAACATTGAAATTGACAGATAAGGAACAAAGCAAAACATGTGGAACATCTTCCTGATTCAATGTCAGAAGCATTATTTTGATGAATTGCTATCCATGAAGAGTTCACTGCCTTTGATATTAAATGTAAGTTAGATTTTACCTGCTCTTATTTGACACAAAATATATACAGTATTAGCTTTTCATTGTAGATTTGTTAGCCATATAATATAACCAATTAGATTTTCATTCAAAAGCTATTTCACTGACAGCTAAATATTGGTGCATCTTAAACAATAAGGATGTAGAAATTTTATGTGATTTTTTTTACACACATATACATATATATGTATACATATATATATATATATATATATATATATATATATAAAACATACTTTTACTGAACAACATTTTTAAGGTCAAAATGAATTCTTGTATACAAGAGAAGCATGAGTTACTTTTAAAATAGGTCACCTACATTGCAGTACAATTGATCTATGAGTTCAAATACAGTGAAACCTCTGGAATCCAGCATCTATGGGGATTGGTAGATTTCTGGTTGCTTGGGACTTATTTTACAATGCCTGACTAATACATCTGCATTAAGAATAAACAGTTTAAAAGGCAAAAAAAAAAGAGATTATATTGTACAAACTTCACTTGCATGAATATATAGACGTTAAAGCATTTTACTTTATTTTCAGTCACGTTCTTTGAAAACTGTCGCTTCATCTGCAAGGTTTCTCCTCATCCACAGAGCCACCAAAAAACGAACAATATATAATTAACCCCCCCCCCACCGCCAAAGTTTTATAGATAAAGCCTCTGACTGGGAGGACTGGGTAGCAGGGATAAGTAGACACTTTAAGAGAGTCGCCCCAACGGTGAGTAACATCAACCAAGCTCTTCATCCTGGGCAACACCATTATTCAACCAGCTAAGACAAGGAAAGCACGACCAAGACACTCCGCTGGCTGAAATATTTGCTCCCATCTTCACCAAAGATGTTACCATATGTTACTTCAGAGAGCATTTACTTTTACAATTTTAAATTTGCATATTTTATTAATATATATTTTAATTTTTTAAAGTTATTTTCCTTGATTATTTTTCCGGTTGTTTGAGACTGCCATTTTCTTGAATTCCAGACACCGGAGGTTTAACCTCTGTCGTTGAATCATCCAGCATGGAAAGAACTTGAGCTGATGAAAATTTCCCACTCATACTCGTTTCACCTGCCCACATTTGGCCCCTATTCCTCTAACCCTATCGTATCCATATAATCTATCCATTTTTTTCTTGACCTGATTGAGGTCACCAATAATGACTGAGGAGGCATCGGGATATACCACCATATTTGCTAAGTGGATGGATGCCGACTCCATTCAGGAGAACAGAGGTGAATTGTCTCAGGAGGAAAAACGATCAGGACATCAGCTCCAGATCTTCCAGATGAGGAGAGAAACTGGACGACAGAATCTACGTGCCCTGATCAAAAAAGATTGTTGGCTTCTCCTCGAAGAGTTAACCATGAAGCAGACACCACCTGAGGACACCATCCAGTCCATACGTTGTAGGGAGAAACCTTCAGGATGAAGAGATGAGTTCTGAGAGTTGGTGGGGTGGGGGGCGGGGTGGGGGGGTGAGCATCTCTCTGTGAAACAGTAAGCGGAAATTCCTCGTGTTCCTCTGATAGAACAAAACTGCCCTTAGGTCCTCAATTTCCCTCCCAGAATAAACAACAGTGCATATTTTGTTTGCATTATTCTTCATTTCCGCTTATGCTATTATGGACTCCTTATGTCCTCCACACAAACTTACTTTCCTGTATGTCTTATAAATGGCAAATAATGCTTCACCTTGATGTTGCTGGACAATTCCATGAATATAAGTATTCAGCTGAACTGCGCAATTTTTTATTAACTGACAGCTCAGGAAGCGGTGGATGTGAGAAAGGATTTGCCAATTCTAAAAATGTTAGAATCAATGCACAAGTTAAATATGAGAAGAATCATAACAATTTTAATTTCAAGCTTGCATCTGATATGTATTGTTTAAGGGGAAAAAAAATCCTCTTCTACTTGAATTGCTAATAAGCTAAAATTTTCCAGTCTTCACCTTGTCAAAGTTAATCGTCATGACATCAAAGGAAGATGTGCAAATTCAGCAAATTAAAAATTAAAATAGAAAGCATACTGTACAGGCTAAAGTACTGAAGAGAAAAAAACCAGAATGTGGAATGTGGCGCCTCTTTACAATGAGAAAGCCTGCCTGAGATATTAACCTGTCTTTCGGTCAGATGCTGGCAGACTTGGGTCTGTAACTCCAACAACATTCAGAGTATATTTGAGTTTTACATTTTTAGGCTCAGAGGTCTGGGTCATTATTAAACTTTTCTGAGCAATAAAACAGATGACTGGACCAACTTATTTTATCCTTTTACTCCTTCGAGTTAAGTGCTCATGGTTGCAGGAAATGTGACAGCCAAAACTGCAGATAATAAAAAATATCCAGCCTTCCTGACATTTAGATGGTGATTTGATGGCTGGTGATTAGTTGTTGTGTTTCAAAGCAGGAATTCTTGTCAGGCTGTATAATAGCCAGGTGTCTGGCAGTCTGTCATAAGTAAAGGTAGACTGCAAAAAATCAATTTTGTTGAACATTCTTTGCCTGTAATGTCAACTGCCACTTTATTGCAAAAGTAGGATCACATATCACTCTTTGCAAACAGCATCCAAGAAAATATTATCAGTATAATAAATCAATGACAAGGAGTAGTTATGAAGAGTTTCCTTACCTTTATATAACAGGCTGAAAATCCATTAGAATTGGCAGACCTTTTGAACTTCCTTGAAACTCTAGTTTGATGTTCAACACTCACAGAACCCACAGTTATCATTGAATGTTAACCGGTTTATAATAAACCGTAAACATCACAATTGTGCAGATTTCCCATTTTGCAAGACAATTATGCCTTTATTTAAAGCATATAAATTGCTCATCTACTTAGGCAGACTGTGGAATCTGAGCAAAGGCTAAATTCTGTTGGTTGGTGCAGTATCTGATCAATGTTTCCCATGCTTAATGAGTTGATAAAATGACTCAGCCCGTGTCCTCTGCCCATTATATTTCAACCAGGTTAACAACTCCAAGGATCTAATTTGCACATATTTTAAAAGTTTCTGCTTGACTGTCTTATTTACAAATAAATTGGAGGATCTTTATAATTTCCGTGAGCAGCAGAACTGACGTGTGCCAACGTTTCTCTGGGATCATCTGCAAAACTTGTACACTTACAGTATTAACTACTGTCACCTAAAATACATAGTTGCCTGGCAGGAGGTTATCTGCCCTGTTCTAAAGATTTCATTTTCTAATTAAGTTTTAATTTTATTTTATGGATTTAACAGAAACATAACAACTTACTTCTATTCATTCTTGTCCACTCATTTATCTCTTTTGGATCATTTTGATGAAGAACTAGTCTTTCCCTCAAGAAATCAAATTGAAGATCAAAACATTTTTAAAATTGAATTGACAATAATGGATTTTTTTTGGTCAAATGATAACATCATTAATATTTGTGTGAACAATTATTACACTTAGCTATCAGCAGAAATATGGCTGGTTCATTTCAAACACTAAACAGGTTTCTTACAATGTAGGTCATGGTTAACAGGATGATACTCTGTTATACAGCACAGTGTATCATGCTTACTGGGACTGACCTTGTGATTCCAGTGTGTGCCTCATCATTGCTACCCATGTTAGCCCTGTGGCTAAACAAAATCTTTTGCAACTACACAGCTCCTAATATTTGCTGGTGTTGCTATGGTGGCCCTGTCACAAGGCACAGGAACCACAATTTGTGGAAAGTAAATTTAGCCCATGGATTAATTGCCTTGAGGTCTTCCGATACTCCTTCCACCAAATGGCTTTTCACTCTCTCCAAAGGTCAGAGACATTTGAAACGTTAATAAAAAGTAAATTATTTAAAACAAAAACTAAACGCACAGAAATTATAAAACATGAAAAGCTCTACTGATGATTTAAGTATTTTAATTTAAAATATATGACCACTTTACCTTTTCGACAAGCGTTGGCGATTTATATAACACAATTGCAGCCTTGCTTGATATTCCAGCTATGGTTGATGGTGAGTTGAGGGACAAATATGGAGTGTTTCCAGTTTTTGAGGTCAATGGCGTCTAGTCAGAAGAGGGTAATAAAAGGAAGGGCTCAAGTGGTAAGGTGTGCCAGAAAGCTCAAAGAAGAGAGGGGAGGGAGAAGGAATGAGGATGAATTTTGTTTTTGATGACTTTGCTACTACAATAAAAGATTGTATTTTTAACATAAAGAAAATCGTTAAAGTATTTAATGGAAGACCTTTTTCATGTAATTCTCATCAGTTGAGTAATGTTCATGCACATCACAAGATGCGCACCAATTTGATCATGTCAGGGTTACCATTTCATTCTTGATAGGAAGTAAACAATGTAACCTCTTAGTAGGATGTATTACCAAATAGGAATTTCACTATGAGATATGTCAACTCTGGAATGGATTGCACACAACTACTTGAATTCATTATATTAGTTTCTTCCCCAGGTACAACAAAATAATTTGTTTTTCAGAACATTGTGCTCCAAGTTAAAAAGCTTTGTAATTTTCTAGTCCTTCCATTTTGTAGAAGTGCTGTCCCTAAAATATTACCAAGTGTATACTGTGAATTGGAGGTGGAGATCTTTCAAAGCTTTGTCTAGTTACATAGGTACCACTGAGTACAATGCTGATAAGAATTCAAACAATGTTAACGGGAGTGATTGGCAGGTAGGGTGGGAATGGAGATTGTCCTGATCAAGCCTAACATGCCACACTCTTCTGGAAACCTCTGACAAATGGCACAACTTTGCCTGCACCTTACCATTTGTCAAAGCTGTTAACTTCCTTCCATAGCTGTGAAATGTCAGATATTCTAATCTAATAAAAATGAACAATGTTTTATTTATTTTAATTTCATTAAAAAATACCAAATTAATAAAATTATCATTCATTTTTTTAAATACACCTCACATTATGTAGGAAGAGGTAGTTGCAGCAGGGTCAATTTTGTCATTTAAGAGAAGGTTGGATGAATGCATGGATGTGAGGAGTCTGGTGGGTTATGGAGATGGAGCAGGTAGGTGGGACTAGTGGAGTTCACTTAAATCGGTGCGGACTAGAGGGGCCGAGATGGCCTGCTTCCGTACTGTAATTGTTAGATGGTTATTCTTCTGCCTTCACCAATCTGACACAAGTCATTTTGAAGTAACTGGTCTAAGTGTGCCAAGCCTCACATTCTCAATGTAAAAGCCAACGAAGCTCTGCAAACTCTTGTTTTGCTGCCAGGCTCCTGAAAGGGTAGCTGTTAAATATCCAATGTACCTTGGCCAATTCTGAGCTTAGGTCCTGAAACCTGGCAGTAATTTGGCCAAAAACTGGTCGAATTAATTGCTTACAAAATCTTGACCACCTCCGTGATGAGAATCACACTGCTATGGTGCCTTTCTTAGAGCATTTTGCTGAGAGTGATACCTTCATAGAAAAGTAAGGAATTGCTATTTTTATGTTATATTTGGGTTTGGCCTTTGATGTGGGAGCTGAGAACTTTATTCTCATTGGCAAAAAATATGTAGAAAAATGATTCGGGAGAATCAAGAACTGACCACGCTGGATATTGACATATAATTCTTGATTCATGTGTTACAAGGATCCATTGGTTTAGATTCATGATTTGGAAAAATGAGTTAAAATTCCACTGTGAAAGATGTTGTGATTAATAATTGACAAAGAGAAAGATAAGTACATTCCTTAAAGAGAATCCATCCCTGTTGAGTCCCCAATGCCGGCAGGTACTTTAAAGTCACTCTGAAACTGTCCTGATGGCCACTATTTCTGAATAAGTGAACTGCACATACCTGAATGAAAATTACAGATACCTGTATATCATCCAATTGTGTATTGAATGTGGTTGGGTGGCACTACATCATACTGGGGTCTTCTATGTTTTCTAAGAACTCAAGATGAAAATTAGACACATGATTCATGTTGTAAGTTCCTGCTAACTTGTTTTCCTTAAATATTGGATTGATTTTAAAAAAAAAATAGATATACATTGCGGTAACAGGCCATTTTGGCCGATGAGTCCGTGCTGCCAAATTTACACCCAATTAACTTACACCCTTGGTACACTTCAAATGGTGGGAGGAAACCAGAGCCCCTGGGGAAAACCCACACAGACACTGGGAGGACGTACAAACTCCTTACAGACAGCGCGGGATATGAACCCCAGTCCTAATCACTGGCACTGTAAAGGCGTTGCGCTAACCGCTTCGCCCACCGTGCCGACCCAATTTTCCTTAAATATTGGATTGATTAACACACAAAATGGTGGAATAAAATACATCAACTTCTTGGCACAAGTGTGTTGAGCGGTGGAAGTTAGAGGGAAAGGGTAAGCTACAGAAGTCCTTGGACCCAAGAGTTGGTAATTTGTTGACAGGGATTTAATGGCTTGGATGCTGTTATCACTAAAAGTAAAACCCCTGGTATCTCGGGATTGGTAGATGCCAGATAAATGAATATTCCGATTGCTTGAGACTGTGTGTTGGATGATTGGTGAGAATTAATGGCAAGGGGCACCAATGTTAAACTTCCGTATTTTTATTTATTTATTTATTTTTGTCTGTCTGCTTGAGGCTGCTGGTTACTTGAATTCTAGATAGCAAGGGTTTTACTGGATTTGTTTGCCATCAATGAACAAACTCCTTACGGACAGAGCCAGATTTGAATCTGGGTCGCTGGCGCTGTAATGGGATTGTATTAACCGTGCCGCCCATTGCACCGGCATTTCCAGATCCAGGGTGAAAATTTAAGTCTTCAGGCAAGATATGGTTCAGAATCTCTGACAGGAGCTCTCCTTGTGATCACCCTACGAAGCCTGCAAACAAACTCACAAAATAAAGAAGTCACAACAATTGTGAATGACAGGAGCAAGCAAAAAAAATCAAAACAATTATTTTACCTTTGGAACAGAGCACCAATGGGTGCTGGATGTTTTTTGTTTAAATCTATGTCTATTAGTTGCCAGAAAATATTGTATTTTTTTTAAATCACTGGAACGGATGCCTTTGAATGTACAGCATGTAAAATTAAATGTACTGCATTAAAGCATAATTTAGATAAACAGTATTTGTTAACTGCGGAATAGCTAATGCAATGAGTCAGCCAGTAACAATCTGTAAGCTTAATCGATAATTCCTTTGAAAACAGAACTTGATCTAATGCAATCAAAACACCATTAGCCTCAAAAAGGCAAAAGAATATTTCTTCTGCTCTGTAGAATCATCTTTTTTTTTGGTGTTGCATTAGTATGTTCTTAGTTCAGATGCTGCTGTTCTTTGTTTCTATGGCAACACTTAATGTGGTTACCAAAATTCTGCCATCTTCCACTATCACGATCCTAATACTTTGTAAGCTGTAGTGGGGGTGGGGTGGGATTGGAAGTATTTTGAATTTGCCACCTAATCATAGATGATAAAAGTTGCAGAAAATGAAAGAATATAATTTTTTCGTTCACATTAAAAATTAAGTACATTTGCAGTCAAGATTAAAAATGAGCTTGTATGGTAGTTTGTGTCGCTCTGGGGTTTGGCTGCTCATGCTGGGTACTGAAGTCTCTGCTAGAAAAGCACATCAAACACTCGGGAGCTTCAGAGCCACCAGCAGGGTTCTGCTGCCTCAGTACATTGGCCTTGAGTAGCAGATTTTCAATATTCCATCCTGTCTCTCTGGTGGTTTCGGAGAACAGTGAGAAATACTGAAACACTGCAGATGAAAAAAAAGTGCTGAGTACTGACCACAAAAGAAAATGGACCATCTGCTCATTCTCTAAGTTTGTTGTAGGCAGTTTCTCATACATACTCATCATTTTTATGCTGTTCAGTAAATTTAATGTGGCATTTTCATTTAAACACCATTGTAAACTAATTTGATGGGTACTCGCAATATAGGTAATTGAAATTTGGGAGTAAGCCTGCACTTTGGTTCCAAAATTGGCATGCACCTCAAGAATGGCAAGTGAAACAATGGCCCAAAAATGGTGTCCAATGTGCCAAATTCATTCCGAAGGTCATTTTAGTGGAGGTCTGAATCACTGACAAAACTAAGAAGTCAGAGGATTTTATTGCACATTAACAGCCTCTTCAATCCAACTTGGCATTTGTCAACCTATTCTATTTATGCACCTGCCTCAATGTCCTTGGTTCATTGCAATGGTACTGCCCCCCTCTACCACTTCCTCTGCCTGAAAAATGTGCTCCACAGATCCCCGTCAAATTTTTCCCATCTCACCTTATCTCTGTCCCTTTTGAGTTTATGTATATCCTTGGGCATCTCCAATACTTCAGGGGAAATAGTCTGGTCTATCCAGTCTCTCCTTATAACTCAAGCCCTCCAGTTCCAGTATATCTTTGTGAATCTGTGTATCAACACTCTTTCCAGCTGAAGGATTTATTTCTTACAACTGCACATGATACCCCAAATGTAGTCTCACCAACATTTTGTAACATGTCATCTCGACTCCTCCATCCAGTACCCTGACTGATGAATGCAAGCATGCATCCTGTCTTGCCACTTTCAGGGAAAAAAGTGCTTGTACCCCTTCATCTCTCTGTACCACAATCTCCAAGGTCCTATCATCTACTGGGTAACTCCAGATCTACCTTGACTTACCAAGATGCATCATGCATTAATTTTGAATTAAATTCCATCTGGCATTCTTTGGCAGCTCCCCCAATTACTCTATATCCTATTGTAAACTGATCAATCTTCCTCGCTGCCCACAATACCAGAGTCATCCGTAAACGTACTAATCAGTTCCACCAGGTTGTCATCCAAATTGTTCATATAAACTGCTTTCACACCACCAATTCTGTGTGGGTTAACCGGCTAATTTATCGGGTCGATTTCCGATAATCATGTGGTGTGAAATGTCCCAAACCTGGCAGGGGTGAATTAAATACAACTGGGCTCTGACACTTGGTGTGGGCAAGTGTCAGAGCCCGGCCAAGTTAACTCACTAATCGCCTTCTGGCGGTGTGAAAGCACAACCTGCTTTCGCATTGTCACCACTGGAGGTGGCACCCCCCCCCTTAAAATGCCAGGTTGCCAATTGACTAGGTAAATCATGGTTCAGTGGGAATGATTCCCGGGTGCAGCATGGCCGGTATGTTCTCCTGCTTCCAAGAAGGATTGGCTGTGTGAAAGGGACTATAGATGACAAATAGTGGATCGAGCAGAGATCCTTGCAGCACCACAAAGGTGACTGGTCTCCTATTAAAAAAAAAAACCAATCCTTTGCTACCACTCTCTGATCCTTCCACCAAGTCAATTTTGAATCCATTTGGCTAGCTCACCTTTGATAATACTTTCTATACTTGTTTACCATGTTGAACCTTGTGAGAATTCAATGAAAACTGCTCTGTCCTGTCAACAGTATTTTGCAGTATAAACACATTGCTGGAGAAACTCAGCAGGTTACACTTTACATAGCAAGGATTAAGATACATAACCGATGTTTCGAGTTTGAGCCCTTTGTTACATCGCAGAGCAGCAGCAATGGAAATTCACAAAGGCAGTTTTTTTTTCTTTTAAACCACTCAATAACTACTAATAATATAACACATTAGTCAAATCAAACCAACTATGTGTGTGTGTGAGAGAGAGAGAGAGAGAGAGAGAGAGAGAGAGAGATACCAAAACCATTACAGATTAGGCACAATTCTGGAAAGTCATTCCATATCTCACTATTAGAAATCCATTGTCAAAATGCAGACTTTTAAACTGATGCACAGGCCTAATTATGAAGGAGATGGGGAGACTGAGTGATTGGACTGCCGAAAATTCACAAATCTTTGTCGAGTTTCTTCAAAAGAATTATCCTTTCACAACTCCCCTTTTCCTTGCATTGGGGAAATGAAACGTGTGACTTCAATGGTGCTTCCAAAACCCAGGTATGGATCAATTGAAGAAACCTTTCCTTTGGTCATGGTGGAGTTCCCCTGACAAAGAGAATCAGTCAAATTGTCCATTATCACACAGAGTCATTCCTGCTCCGTGTTTGATGAGATGGCTGCTGGTCATAAAGTGTGGTTCCTTCAGTGTTCCACCCATGTGACTCTCTCACCACCTGTGTCCCTGGAAAAAGCAACAAATGTTCTTCCTCCTCTCCAAAGTATTGAATTTGAGTACAGCCTGTACTAGCTGTTGCCACCCAATCTCTCCACAGCTGTAAATGGTTGCAGCCTGTACTAGCCCTTTAAAGTGATATTCACACTAAATGAAATGGGAGCTCGTAATACCTTCATCAAGGAATGCATTAACAGGTTTAGGTAATATTTTATCAAGATAATCTGTACATCAACAGTTTTATGTACAGCACTCATTCATGAAAGAAAGAGTGGCCAGATTAATGGAACCTACTATCAGAAATATAATTCAAGCACCTAGTACTGGAAATGTAGTAAATCTACAAGAACCAATCTCGAACCATTGGCTCAAACATATGCAATTTAAATCTTCATCCCCAATGTGAAGACATTTCCTCATTTGATGGTTGTGAATCTTTGGAATTCTCTAGTCCTGTGGGCCATGAATTCTCAATAGGTGAGTACATTCAAGGTGAAATTTGATATATTATTTTGTACTGAGGGAATAAATGGAAATGTTGCAGGTTTAGTTAAGTGATGCTAAGTAGAAAATCAATCGTATTCTTATGGAAGAGTGCAACATAGGGAAGAGACTGCAAGCCACATTCCTGCTTCAACTGCGTCAAACAGGAAAGTCTGCCGATGCTTTGATTGTAGTGCAATGCACAAAAGTGCTGGGGAAACTTAGCAGTTCACGCAGCATCTATAGGAAGTAAAGGATAACCAAAGTTTTGGGCACAAGCCCTTGGTCCAGATATGCTTCAGTTTCTTATTTTATGTAAGCCTTTTCATAGTGGGGAAAAAAAAACGAGTGTAAAGGTGGATATTCTCCACCCTTACCTCAATTAACCCTCCCGCATAAAACCTCTGAGGGCAGATCCAGCATGCCCTCTCCGATCCACCCTGAGGTCAATCTCAAAGGTGGAGCGGCTCACTCCACCTCTCTCCATAAAGGCACTGCCACTGCAAGCGGCTGTAAAGGGGCGGGCTGATGGCTTCGCGATGATGTCATCAGCTCGCAGTCCAGGAGCGAGATTTTTAAAACCTCATATGCGCGCATGGCCCTAATTACGGTGGACAAGATAGCTGCCTGCATACTAAGTCTGCCTGCACACATCGTAACCATTGTTCTTACCCAGCTTTACCTCTCGGCGCATATGCATGATGTCATGTTGACAGGCGGCACCACAGTAGCAGCCACCCAGCGCCACTCTCCATAAAAGCAATCCTGGATCAGCCTTACAGGCCTTGTCTATAAAAAGGCAAGTCCATTTTTCCCCCCAATGGAGGTGCCTCAATGCGGCATTACTCCATTAAAAACACCTTCCGATACTTACATTTTCCTTCATATTTGATCCCTGCTCTGGTTTCTTCCCATGAAAGCTGAATATCCCATGAAAGCCAGATATCCTTCCAGTCCAATTTCTTTCCTTAAACCTTTTGCCTCCCCTTCCCTTCAGAGCTGTATTATAATCTATCTCCTTTCAAGCGACTTTAAGTTCTCTTAATATTTATCTTAATTACTTATCTGTGAACTACATTGGGCCAATGTTCTGCATTATAGTTACAATATAAATTCAGCCTCTAATTTATTTGTCTTAATTCTTCAACATGTGTGTTCTATGAAAATTATTTTAAATTCCTATATCTTTTTGCTTTTCAATATTTTCCAAGGGTCGACGTCAAACCATTTAGTTTTCGTTATTTACCCATGATTAAAATTCAGAATTCAATACCATTCACTGAGAATTAGAACCGATTTTGGTGGAAACTTTACTAAATAAATCAAGTTGCTCAGAGTCATCCCGGCAACAATATTTCATCTGACAAATTTAATTTACTTTTCTGCACCTTTATTAATTAATTTTCACTAGTATTATTTAATAATGAAGAAAATGTTGGACAGCTGTGGTTGAGAAGACATCTCTTTTGGTTGTCTACATTATGTGTAGGGCTGAGTGGGATATGACCAAGCTTCATATTATCTAAGCTCACTGATCTAAATGTCTTTCTCAACAACTGTTCGATGCATATTCCTCTTGTTCTTGCATGGATTCCATTATAACCATGGACATTTACAATTAACACACATAAAAATTTACTAAAAAATACAGTTACCTTCCATCTTAAAAAGATCCACCACTGTCAATCTTCACACAGTTCTTCATGTCTACAGGGATCATTTCCAGAAATACTTTAGGTCGTCTTAACGGATGCCCGACCTTTCAATTTAAAATCATTTTGAGGCTCGGTTTAAATGTACATGGGTCAGGTGAACACTCAAAATGCAATAGCACACATGACTAGAACATCAGAGAGCAGTTCTTTAATTCAAACGATAGCCTCACTTTTCCTGACATTGCTCATCACAAATCCGCCACCCAGGAGAGTTTGACTTCTGACACTCTCCACAATTACTGTCAGAGCTATTTCTTGACTGACCAGCAGGAGGCATGAGCCAAGTGAGGCGAAGTGGACAATTTAAATTGTTTCATTCGTGAAATGGAATCCTTTGCTTCCCCGTGGAGTTCCATCCAGTAGCCCTGCTGAGAATTGATCAAAATCACCCAAGTGAGACAAGTTAACACAAATCACTTCCAACACTGGGTCTCAAGCCCATGACCTGACGACTGGTATCTGCAACAGGACGACAAACTCTGGGCCACCCATGGAAAAATATATTTCATTCATTTAGCTGGACTGTTAGCATGACTGACTGAGTCACAAAATGGTCAATTTTTATTTTGCTGAAGGGAATTTTCTCAGTGTAACCGAGTGAACATAAGTGGAAATAATGTTGTGGTGGCTTAACATTTTTTTGATCTTTGTTACGGTGGACAGTTCAAGTTCCAATTGTGTTAAGATTGGAATGGATGCATGTGCTCCTGTGTATAATGCATGGCATGAAAGCATTTACAGCAGTTAAAATATACCTGAAGAGGAGAAAATGCTTTTAGTTTTAAGAACTATTTGACAGAACTCATTCATTTCCTTTGCACAGTTTTCAAAGCAGTGGACGTTTAAAGTTTGAGTAGTTCTTGTTACCACAAATTGCTACTTCAGTAAATCTAAAACTGGATCTACATCCTACCTAGAAATATTCCTCACATCAGATCAAAAATAATAAAATGCATTTCAGATGCGGTAGAAAACATCAGCTATGAGAATTTTTTCCCTGATTAAAAATGAGACCGATAAAGAGAGTGGCACATACATAGCTGGGGTTAAAGATAGAGGAATTCTGCTCTCCCTCCAATTAATGGCTATCTCCCATTTCATCTACCTGAATACTCTGATACCGCTGACATTTAATGAAAAACTGGCTTCCTTAAAGTAGAAATTGTTTGATTTCATCCTAACAAACACCACAAGGAGAGGGAGAGGTCTTTGCCACACAAAACTGGAGTGGAGCTGAGACTGAAAAGATAGCATATATGTCAGGTCACCGAAGGGCAAGATGATCTACAGAGTTCTCTTTACATGCTGTAAAACTGAGCTTAACACTGACCTGGAGCTTTGCTGTGGTCACAAATACTTGGAAATCCTTTAGGTTGAGAAAGATATCAGACATACTTGAGGAATGATAATGGCAATAGTCAAGGTACAATTTAGTGACATCTTGCACTCTGGGGAAGCTTCCAATTTGGTCAGTGCAGGAGCTCTTAAATCTTGCTTTGTTCTGACCAGAGACAAAATGAAGTCAGATGCTTGCCAGCTTGGTGTGAATTGGTTCTGAATTCTGAATACAAACTGTGAACTGGTGCAGCATGAATAAACTCTGACATACAAGTTAATGGCCAATGTGGCCAAAAGATTTAAATGTAGACATACAGTACAGTAAAAGGCCCTCCGGCTCACAAGCCTGTGCCGCCCAATTACTCCCAATTGACCTACCACCCCAAGACATTTTGAATAGTTGGAGGAAACCCATGAAGATACAAGGAGAACGTACAAACTCCTTACAGACAGTGCCGGATATGAACCCCGGTCACTGGCATTGTAACAGCATTGCACTAAACACTGCTCTGACATACAAGTTAATGAACAATAAGATAAATTTAAACTTATACATACAGCACAGTAACAGGCCTTCCAGCTCAAGAGATCCTGCCACCCAGTAGTATTGGACTCCACACTCTGGTGAGAGATTATAGTTGGGCAGCCACAGAAAATGATGATCACCGAAACCTTTCTTTGGGAACACGTGCATCTTCAAATAGTGTGTAGAGAAAGGGGATGGTGCCATCTTTCTGTTCCAGATTATCACTGCTCCCTGATCTCTTAGCACTTCCACCATTCTGTAAAAGTAAAGTGAAATTAAATTGCTGCTCTCAGAAACCTGAATAAAAATTGTCCAGAGGTTAAAGAGCAATCCAAAAGAACGAACCGATATCTAAGTTGCACTGGAAATACTCCCTTTTAAAAAAAACACTAGGAAATGGACCTCGTCGTCACTTAGAGATCTGCAGTTATTTTTAATTTCATTTACTGCATAAATATATTTCTTCTCTTTTTACTTTTCTCATCCTTCTATGTTCTTCCGTATGTTATTTGTGATTCAAATTATTGGCCATAAGTAATATTCCTCAACCATTTAAGGTTCCCTATAAAATTGGTTCCACCTTTTGTCTGACAGAAATATCCATGTCAGAAAGCTGCCCAGAACTCAAGAGTGTATTTGATAAAGGAGGTCATGGAAGGTTCTACAAATGGGAAAGGGTGTAAATTTTCACCTGTGGCTCTTCTTGGAGTGACAATATCTATGTCGGTTATGTCTGTATGTGTTTTATTACTCTTTGCATTCCAAAATCGCTGTCTCTGGTCTCGACTTTAGCTGGTATCATTTGCCCACATATCAGAGCACCCATGAGATCTTGCTCCAGTTGACCCATTGTAACCAACAACTACTCTCTATCTCCCTTCCCACCTCTTCTCCTTTTCCCCCATATTACCTTCTCCCTTCCTCCACTTGCCCTTCATATTCTCTAATTCTCTTCTACTCTCCCCTCACCTCCCCATTAACCTCATTCTTCTCCCTATCTCTTTTTCTTTTATCTGAATCCCTTACACCTCCTCCCCTTCCCTCCCTGTCCATTTCTCCTCCCTGTCCTTCTTGACAATGTCTCCTTTCTCTGCCTCCTTATCCCACAAGGATCACCTCCAAGACTTTTGTTCTTTCCAGTCATCTGGCACCGAATGGTACTTGAAACTGGATGAGTCCTTTAACTAACAGCAACCAATTAAGTTTTGAATTTCTCTCCATCTCAGGAGCAACGACTCTATGAGGATTGTTATTATAGCCTCAAACCCACTCTGCATCTCTAATTATGGAGGAAGTCTACTGTGGGCAGTAGAGGATTCACAGGGCCAGGCTATATCTTATTCTCTCACTAACTGTGTGTGTGTGTGTGTGTGTGTGTGTGTGTGTGTGTGTGTGTGTGTGTGTGTGTGTGTGTGTGTGTGTGTGTGTGTGTGTGTGTGTGTGTGTGTGTGTGTGTGTGTGTGTGTGTAATTGCTGGGGTTCAGTGGACAATCTTGCATTGCAGCATTTATGTCAATAACCCTAAATTTGATAATCCTGCAAAAGATTTATGATGCTCTTAACATTGTACATCACACTATTTACTGAACTTGCAATAGATTTGAAACTGCCCATTGCTGCTAAGAAGCAAAACCTTCAATTTTATTTGCATCCTAATGATCCCGCATTGAGCCGACACCCTGAGCTGGCTTGTAAGGTACTGGAGCGGCCCGAAGTGGCCCGATGAGGTGGCGGAGCGACTGTGATTTCATTCTTGACAAAAATGGAGTTCATAGTTATTTTCTCATTCAAATGCTGATTAAATTATAGTTAGACACCAGTTCAGACTCTTATATGTATCTATTAATTTTCTCTCACCATTTAAAATAAAATTTTGGTTTCTAAGGATAATTTTGTTTCCAATGACACGATCTAGAATCGCATGATAACAATTTCCACAAGCACATTGTCTTACAACAGAAGTGCCCACAGAATAATTTGTGTGTCACAACTGAAGGGTTTCCACACATTTGCTCTTTACTTTTTTCCACAGATATTTCCAAAAGATTGGAAATAGTGCAACATACTGCAATCTCCAATTGTCTCTAATTTTCACTCTTCCATCTTGGAATAGAAAAATATCTAATTCAAAACAAAATCACTTCCATGCAACGATATATACAGGTATACCCAGCTTTACGAATACTCGAATAAGGAAGATTTGCTTTTACGAAGAAAGCTGTGTTCGCTTTTACAAAAGGATTTGAATGAGTTTTTGTTTTTACAAAAATAGCCTTCAATAGTGGTGAATGGGTCTTCACTTTATATTGTTTTGGCTTCATAAGAATGCTCTAGTTTCATAAAATGGAGTATACCCATATCTGTTATTTGTGATTAAATGTACAATGTAGTAAAATATGAACAAGAAATTTTGCCAGGATTTGTAGCCTGCTTTAAATGTTTAATTCCAATGAAGTCATTCCAAAGAAACATTTAAGCAGATACATGGATAGAATAAGTTTAGAGCGGTGGTTCTCAACCTTTTGTTTCCCCTCACCTACCACCTTAAGTAATCTCTTATTAACCACAAAGCACAGTTAGTAAGGGATTATTTAAGATGGTAGGTGAGTGGGAAAAAAAAGTTGAGAATCCCTGCTGTAGAGGGATAAGCAAGCAAATGGGGCTAATGTGGGTGGGACATTTTTGGTTGGGATAGGAAGATTGGGCAGAAGGATCTGTTTCTGCCCAGTATGACTTTCTAACTCTAAGTTAATAAAACCAATGGGTTGAATTTTGAAAGAATCCAATGTGCAGGAGTCACCTTATTTCACGTTTAATTACAGTACAACCCCAATTAATTCAATAGATTATCCAAAATCCTCATTTATCCAAAAAATCTTTTGACCCAGAAGTGGATAAATTAGGATATCTGAAAGAATCAAAAATCCTTAGTTATCCTAAACTTTTTCAGAGCCGAACTGACTTCACAGGTTAAAAACAAAATTCATTCGACATGAAATTAGAGTGACGATTGTCCTCGTTTCAGGCAACTCCCTCCCCTCTCTCTTTCCATTTATACTTTACCTTCCCCTTTTCTCTCCAACTTTCCCTCTCAAACTGTGGCCACCTGTCTCCCAGCCGCAAGCGGTCGAAAGAATCCCTTGTCCCTGCGCCGTCAAGGAGAGTGGCCTCCCGGGCAGAAGCAGGACAGGCATTTATGTTTCCCTGGTGCTGGCACTGGCAGAGCAGTTCCAGCTACTTGGGGGATTATGGGTAAAGAAGACAGCCATTGATCCCTGAGCTGGCTTGTGAGGTACTGGAGCGGCTCAAAGTGGCCCGATGAGGTGGCGGAGCGGCAGATGCACAGCCAGAACAGCCCCGATGGAAGGAGCCCATGGGGAGGCAGGAGCACCGCGACTCGCCAGTGAGTGTTCCATCTGCCCAGGGGATCGGCGGCAGTGTTGGGGAGGTGTCAGGAATTGGCAGTGGCCAGCATATTTTTGGTGAGAATTAAACATTATTTTAATGCTTAAAAAGCCTTCCCTGTTGTTTGTTGTTGCTTAAACACTGTTATAAGCGATTTACCGTTGCTACTGGGCTGTTTAAAAAAAAAAGACCAGTTATCTGAAAAATTCAGTCATCCGAAATAGGTTCGGTCCTGACCATTTTGGATAATCAGAGTTGTAATAATGTGACTGAGGACAAGTTTTCAAGATTGAAGATTTCTTTAATGTCATGAAATAGTACAGAACATGAAATTGCCTTCTCCCTGCCATAAGGCAGTCAAAGTGTTGCCCAGAATCCCTTAGTGTACAAGAAAAGAAGAAGCAAAAGGGAGTCCGTTCACAGACTCCTGCTCGATCCATGGGCAACCCGGGCTCCAAATCCAAACCTCTGATACAATGAAGAAACCTACAGCGCCCGAGGACCTTTGAGAACTCTTCCTGCCCTCAGCTCCCTCTTGAATCCCAACTCCAATACCTGGAACCCATGAGCCAACCTCCAGCACGTACGGATCTCCTGACTACAAGTCGTCTGCAACCTGAATGGGCCCCTCAGCTGCTGAGCACCTTGCCGGTTCACTGCCGTAGTCACCGTTCTGTAGGGTCATCTCCTCTGCTTTTTCTTCTCAAACAGGGGTGGGGGGAATCGTGATCTTTCCGTTTCTGGTGCCCTGCTGCTCACCGAGCCTGCCATCCCTCATGGCCACTGTCGAGCACAGGTCACGCCATCTTGGGCACAGACCTGAGCAGTTGCATGATTTTACTTACAACTCCTCGAAGAGACTGTTTAAAGCCTGGTACGGAGCCTCTGGCATTAGGATCGAACAGCTAACCCTTCGGAGCAGCACTGTGCCGCTGCTCTCCTAGGTCCGCACGAGGAGCCGTGCTGCCAATTTTTAAAATATTCTGTTCACTGGTTACCCAGATTATCTTGCTGAGGGCTTGGTAATGGAGATTGCATGTGCAAAATTGAATTTTTTGGGCAATTTTAACATTTGAAAATACACAGTGACCCTGAAATTCCCTTTCTTCAATCATGCAAAATTCAGTGGAAAATATTTCAGAGAGTAGGGCTAAATCCATCACCACATTTCCCTTCATTACATTCTCTCATTTCTTATTCTGTTGGGAACGCATGCTGTTGTCCAAATACGTCAATCAGTGGGTCTTGTCCATTGTAAGTTGATGACCCCAGATCACTGGGTATGGTCGCTTACCTTTCCACTTGTCTTGTGAGTTTGTGCACAATGTGGACTATAAAATGCTCTCTGGCACATCACCTGACCTCAGTATTTACAGTATGTCACTACATTTTTTAATGCATTGCAGCACTTGTCATTTCCATTCATGTCAAAAGTGACTAATTAAAGCAGGCAAGAGTTCACAGCTTCAAGGCAGCAGCAGAACGGCAACTCAAGCGTTCCCTTCTCAATTAATCCGCCAGTGCATGACACTTAGCTGAAAGAGATGTGTTATTACCCACAGATTAATGTCACGTTGTGCATCGGATGTTTTTTTTTGACTCATTCCAGGATAAAGCCTGACTTTTAACAAAAGGACAATTGTAATTTTACTGTGCAGGTTATTTTTTTGTTTTGCTATTGTTCGGGCCATTAAAAAAAACAATTATCACTTTCAAGATGCTCGACTGTATGTTGATTCTAAGAGGGTATTCATAAAAGGCTTGGTAATATAATGTGAGAGACCTGAAACCACTTCTTTAGGTCATTCAGCACTCAGAGAGAACATATATTAGATTTTTTTTTCCTACGTTTGTGACATTTACTTTTGAATAAGTGCATATATTCAGTGAATAAAACCCAGCACTAATTTACCACAAGACAAATAATTATCTTGTCAATTAAGTCTACAAATTTTGCTATTTTTAAAACACAGGAGCCCTGTCCGAATTAGGAAGCCATTAAAGCTTTTGTTTTACTGCTGAATCAAAGAAAAAGTTTCATCAAATTACCCTTTGGCCCAATTACATTTATTAGTACGTCCTATTCCATTCCATACGAGGACGTACCAATAAAGAATACACCAATCAGCCCCTCAAGCCTGGTTCTATCACTTAATTATCTTGTGGCTCATTTGTGTATTCACTTCACTTTTTTTTTGCCTTTGATCCAAATTAATTTGCACCCTGACCTTAAAGAAAACGATGCCTGCCTTTATGTGAAACAATATTCCAATCCTACTTCGGCACCATTCCCCAATCTTTCCTCCACTACGTCAATGACTGCATTAGCGATGGCTCAACGACTTTCAATGCTTGAAAGGTGATGTGCCGCAATGACCAGCGGCCGGTGGCTCTTACGCCAACTGTGATGAAGTGCTTTGGTTATGAAGTGAATCAATTTCTATCTCAGGAAGGATCTGGATCCACTTTACTTCACCCATTGTCACAACAGGTCAATGGCAGACATCATTTTGCTGGCCCTCCCCTCTGAATTAGATCACCTAGACCACAAGAAAGGGTGCTGATCATTGCCAAGAGCTCGGTATTCAACACCAATACACCTGCAAAGCTTATGATCAAGATAAAGAATCGAGGACATTATCCAGCCCTTTGCAAGTTGACCCTTTTAAAGGTCTTTGGTCGACTCCAAGCAGTGCAGATCGGCCACATCACCTCCTATTTCCCCAAGGCTGTGCGCTCCCCAAGGCTGCGTGCTCATTCCCCTACTCTATTCCCCGTACACCCAAGACTGTGCTGCCAAGTTCACCTCAACTTTATCTGATGATTTCTCCCCAAGGACAGCAGCTGTCACTCCATTCAGGACATCTACAAGAAGCACTGTCTCAAGAAAGCAGCTTCTATCCTCAAAGATCCTCATCCAGGCCATGCCTTCTTCTCACTGCTACCATCAGGAAGGAGGTACAGGAGCCTGGAGACGAGCACACAAATCAGCTTCTTCTCCTTCACCTTCAGATTTCTAAACGGACAATGAACCAGACACTACCTCACTCTTTCTCTTAACTTTGCAATATTTTTTTTTATTTTTAAATAATGTTATTTATAGCAGTTTTTGTACTTGTCCCGCTGCTGCAAAACAACCAATTTTGTGGTACATGTTCATGACAATAAATTCTGATTCTGAAATTTGTGAATTAGGAGCCAACAGGAGGTGATAGTTCCGTGCATTAGGTCCTTGTCTTTTTCTTGGTGGTAGTCATTTTGGGTTTGGAAGATGGAGTTGGAGTAGCCTCTGAACATTCTACAAACGGTACGTACTAAACATCCTGTGCACTGACGGTGGAGGCTATGGATATTTAGGATAGCTGATGTGGGACACTGATCCGGTGGATTATTTCATCCTGGATGGTGGAGAGCTTCTTGAGAGTTACCTGAGCAACTGGAGAGGTTTGTGCTAACATAGATGGAGATGAACGTTTGAGATGTCAGGTGAGACATTTGTTGCAGAATCCTCTGACCTGTTCTTGCACCCGCCATATTTGGTTGGTCCAGCTATGTTTTGGTTCATTGATGGCCAAAGGTCTATTAAGGGTGGGATCTCATTGATAGCAATGCTATTGAATCTTTAGGTTAGACTCTCCCTTATAGGAAATGATACTTGCCTGACATTTTTGTGCACAAAGGATATTTGATATTTATTAGCCCATAATTTCTAGGTCTTACTGCATGCAGGGAAAGACTGCTTCATTTGTTGAGAACAGAACATTAGAACCATGCTTTGAGCCTTTGCAGTTATGCATCAGTGAACTAATATCCTTGTTCTTACCTACAGAACTGCACACAGTTGGTGTGGCACAAATTCGCTCGTAAGTGGATTCACCCATGCCTCAGGAATGAAACATTGTATTACCCTGCCATAAAGTGCTACACACAGCAATAGTTAATTCCAGTACCACTGGCAAGGTAATTGTGACCTTGATGTGTGGATTTAACACACTGATTTAGGTGAGGAGCTCAAATGAGCAAAGACTCAATCCTTATTGCTGCCTCGTGAGCCGGCTGTTGAAGAATTGCTCTCATACTGCCCTGAAACCTTCTCCTCTTTTTCGATGCTGTTGTACTCTGATTCTTCTCCTTTATGCTAAAGGCTTGTAGGTACCACAACCAGCAAGGGGCAGCTCCTTCAGTCACGGCACATTAGTGCTCCAATATTATACAAATATCAGGTTGACACAGGCAATTCATCTGACAATCTACCATCCACCGAGAATCCTTTTGAAGTGCACAGGTTGAGGGATGAGATTGAGACTTTTATTACTTGAAAAAGCTGGATCCTCTGCTTTCCATTTATATGTGATGCTAACTAGATCATTGCAGTACAATTTTGCTGCAATGGCATTGAATTCATGTTGCACTAAGATTGGAAATGCTAATTCAATGCCATTAAGACATCAACAAGAGGAGATGTCTCAAGAAAGCCGTCTCCATCATCAAAGACCCTCACCACCCAAGCTATACCTTCTTCTCACTGCTACTACCATCAGGAAGGAGGTAGAGAAGCCTGAAGACAAACACCCAACCATGGTTGCAGTAGCGGTTAGCGCAATACCTTTTACAGCGCCAGCGATTGGAACTGGGGTTCGAATCTCGTGCTGACTGTAAGGAGTTTGTACGTTCTCCCCGTGTCTGCGTGGGGGTCCGGTTTCCTCCTCAGTGTACCAGGGAGGGGGGGGGTGTGGGTTAATGGGTTTTAAATTGGGCGGCACTGACTCGTGTGCCGAAATAACCTGTTACCGTGCTGTATGTCTTTTTTTTTAAAAACCTACAAAAGCAGCCTCTTCCCCTCTGCCATCAGATTTCTGACTGGACAATGAACCACAGACACTTTGTCACTTTGTCTCTTATTTTGCACTAATTTATTTATTTTTTTTAATGTAATTTCTAGCAATTTTATTTGCTGTAACACATGTTCAAGAAAAAATCTGATTCTGTGTCTTCTTTGAAGTTCCATCACCAGCCAACTAACTCACAGGCTGCGGATGTGTTTGATGCAGCAGATATGGTTTTTTTTTCAGCAATATTCATTCACTCCACAGAAGAAATTCAAACCAAATTGGCCACCATATCATCTATAAAGCAGGTGTTGCTGAGTCTTTTCTTGATGTCCCTTGTGTCTAACCTCCCAAACAATCACCAATAGGCCTCACAAGCTTTCCTCCAACCCTCTCCCTGCAGGCCATTTGCCTTCTTGAAAATAATACCCACCTCGCTGTCTAATAAAATTCAAGATTAGAAAGACGTGACCTTCTGTACTCTTTGCAACAAACACAACCTACATTTCCCTGCAAGCATTGCCTCACTTGAATTTAAAACTTTGTCCATCTCAAATCCAGCATTAAATCCAAATATATTATGCTCAGTATTTACTACATATTTATTTGGAGTCAGGTGGCTATCTCCTCCTATAACTGTATCCTATTACGAATAGATGCTGATATCTGCTCTTTGTACTTAAAAGGGCGTCAAGGAACCTGAGATGATGAGATGACAAAATCTGACTGCAGGTAAGAGTTGGGTCATGAAGCCTGAAAGAGTAGTCAAAACAAGTCCTATTATATTTCATGAAAGGGAATCAGATAAAAGAGAGAGATGTTTGTTGCGAGAAGTAGTAAATGGAATAAATGGTTTTACACCTGTGAGCCAGGTTGGGGGTGTCATGGATGAAAGGAGGGCTTCCCAAACTTTTAAAGCTCACGGAACCCTTCTGGGGAGCACTTGGAAATCACAGAACCTCAATCGTCAATTACAAGTTAAAAGATTAGTAAAAAAGTAAATAAACTCACCAGTAACTGCAACCTGGGCCTTAGACTGAGATTTAGTAAGGTCTCCCCTGACCTTGTCTCGCCATGGGCCTGGGCTACCCCAGTCACCCCTCGCTCCCCGCCACAGGCCTGGCTACCTGTGGCGCCCCTCGTTCCCCACCGTGGCCTGGGATTCCCCCACTGCCCCTTGTTCCCTGCCATGAGCCCAGGCTATCCCCCGCACCCCTCACTCCCCACTGCAGCCTGGCACACCTCCCGTTGTCCACTTATGGCATGTGACAGACTAGGCTGGGCATGGGTATTTCAGAGCCCCCTCCTCGCACACCCAAATCTTCATGTCGCCACCGCCAGCTCCCGAAAACCACTGCGCGCATCACTCTGGTGTCAGTGCAGCATCAACTCTGCCCCACATTCACCATCTTCACCATGCAGATTGCTATTACTCCCTGTCATTACTTCCGTGGAACCCCTGCACCTTTTCATGGAACCCTTGGGTTCTGCAGAACAGTTTGGGAAATGCTGGACTAAAGCATCATTTGCTGTTCTGTTGTTCTAGAATTCTACAACACATGTATCTGCATTTTTAAATACAGTTGTAGAGCTCGTCGAAAGAACCAAAGACTTGTTGATCCAAACCAAGGCTTTTATTAGCAAAAGACAGGAGCTCTTCACAGGTGGCCGACCAGTCCGGAATGATCCGACCTGGCTAGGGATAAAACCCTTTAAGGCCCAGACAGTAAGCATGGCTTAGCTCTCAGCCAATCGCTGTAAGCACAGTCTAGATACTGTAACTATATACACTATATACATTGGTGATAGATCTGTACTATCACAACCACGTATATGTTAAAATAATGAATATTACATTTGACAACAATATTTTTCAAAAGGTTTGCTTCCTGAAAGAAAATTGGGGATTGTGATAGACAATGTCATGCTGAACAAAAAGTTAATTCAGATTTGATGTATCAAGTTGGAAGTTGGAGAAACATTCAATTAACTCTAATTGCATTTAGCATGTATAATCGCTTAATGAACCTGTGATCCAAGCCCTCGTTTTGACTGCACATGAGGCACAACATATATGAGGTGCCCAGAGATTGTCTGGGACACCAATATTACAACTGAAGTAGTGCTCATAGGCTTTCTTAATAAGTGCGTCATGCTGTGTCTTTGAGCCTTAAGCATATACTCGCCACAAATATAACCATAGAGTATAAGAGTTGGGAGGTAATGTTAAGATTGTACATGGCATTGGCGAGGCCAAATTTGGAATATTGTGTTCAGTTCTAGTCACCAAATTAAAGGAACGATGTGAACTAAATCGACAGAGTACAGAGAAGATTCACCAGATGATACCTGGGTTTCAGCACCTAAGTTATAGACAAAGGTTAAACGTTAGGTCTTTATTTCTTGGAGCATAGAAGACTGAGGGGGGGGGGGGGTTGATAGAGGTTTTTAAAAATATTTTGAGGGGGATAGATAGAGTAGATGTGGATAGACTTGTTTCCATTGAGGATAGGGGAGATTCAAACTAGAGGACATGAACTGAGAGTTAGTGGGCAAATTTAGGTGTAACACAAGAGTGAGTTTCTTTACTCAGCATGTGGTGTCTGTGTGGAATGAACTTCCAGTGGAAGTAGTGGAGGCAGGTACAATATTATCTTTTAATAAAAATTTGAATAGCTACATGGATGGAAAAGGTATGGAGAGTTATGGGCAGAGCACAGGTCAGTGGGTCTTGGAGAATGCGAGTTTTGGCTTGGACTAGATGCTTTTTCCATGCTGTAATTGTTATATGAATGAATCGCAGCTGTTGCGATATTGACGAGACACTTCTGCTGCAGTTAATCTTCCTGAAGACAATAAGTGTTATTGTTAAGTACACTCACTATGCTATTACCTGGAGAACATCAACAGGCATTCAGTCTATATCAATGTAATGCACAGCATCTGAATATATGAGCTGCTTTTATATCCTGTCTGCATCTATTCTGACTGTGCATGACCAGGCCTAAGACAGCATTGCCTAGCACCTACACTGAGTGCATGCCCAACCATGATTGAACTGACTATAGGCAATATGCTAGTAGACATAAAATATGACAGGAAATCACAAAAATAGGTATATCTAAAAAAAATCAGTAGTTATAGGAAATTTTAAGGTGATTTTCATGATCATCTCCCAAAAACCATAAAATGGCAGTGAACTATGGAATTATCAGTTGGATGAAGGTTTCTTTCAGCATACTCAGGAGAAGTCCTTCTTGCCAGTGAATCCTGAAGGCAGCAAATATTTTCCTGGATGTTAAAAGGCATTGACTTCCTACCAGGGACACCAAGGGAGCACTGTGGAAATTCTCAGTCAGTGGGGAGTAGGCCTGTGAATGACAAATGGTGGAAGCATCAAAGCAACCTGAAAAGTCTACTTAGGATAAGGTATGACATGAGGTTGCATTCCTTCTTGTGGAATCTTCCAGAGGTGGCCCTGGAGAGGAGAGGATAGGATATGGATGGAGTTTGGTCCCAAGTTGAATGACCTAGAAGGACTCTTTCCTCTACTTTGTGGAAAATCTCTTCTCCAAGTTGGCTCTTCCGGTTCTGACCAGCTGACCACCTAAAACTGTTCAGGAAGCAAAATCTTTGTTGTTTTGTGTTATTGGCAAATTAAATTTTACCATATGGAGACTGAGTTCATTGTAAAAATATTTTTCAATCATTCCAGAAGTTCAGAAAATGCTCGATTTGTGAGGGCATTTATTGATCCTTTCATCAGTCTTCTGTTCAAAATGGAGATTATCCACTCAAGCCTCTGAATCGCAAGGACATGTGTGGTCCTCCCCTCCCAACTCTCACTTTCACTGCTTGAAAGAAAGTTTCATGTGTGAAATTTAAAAAAAAAATCGAAGTCACAATTCAAAAAGGCCTTGAAAAGATTTCTCCTGTCCTTGCTCCTGTTTCCTCTGGCTTTTCTTTCTGAACTGCATGATCTATTAATGTTGAGTTAAAGAGAAAAACACTTTGATATTTTAATACCGCAATCCCAGCAAATGTCTGACAATTGTTTAATGTTAATTTATGGGAGTAAAAATATTTCCCTCCCAACTAAATCTGAATTGCAAAGAAAAAAGATCACTGGATCTTTGAATTATTTGTTTCTTTTTAATAGGCAATAATGTGATTTTATTTTAAGACATTTAACAGTTTATAAAATCCAGAATAACCTATTCACAGTTATGTCAGGTTAAATCTCACATGGTGGTGTATAGGGCCTTGCCATGTCCTGAGACTTTTCCACTCCTGAGTTGGCCCATATTGTTCACCCCCAATCCTGAACAGAGATCCTGAGTTTGCTCTTTGAGTCAAATCTCATTTTCAGTGTGTCATAAGCCATGAGCATTTAGACATTTTCAAGTCTGTACTCCGCACCCATTGTGCTAAACCACTGTTATGCCATGATTGGCTGATGCTGGCTGGACACGCCTCCCGAGACTGATCCTACCCATAGCCCCTTGCACGCTCCTCTTTCTCTTTGCTTCAACCAGTCTTTAGTTTATAAAAGGCTGATAGTTTCACAACTTCAGCCATTTTGTGATTATTGATGGTACAAAACCCACAAAAAAAATATATGCCCACCTTTAGAAGTTGCTACTATAATATTGATGATGTTTGCATATTGAATTCATGATCATGTTTTATTACCTTTCTACTGTGCAACATCAAGTGACTGATATCAGTAAGTCAAAACTCAGCTTTGGGTCATGCCACATCTTAAGTGCTTACCTCAACACTTTAGCAGAATTCCTAACCAGAAATGCCTGAGGTTTTAAGACAGAAGGGGCCATCATCAAGGAGCTCTTTTACTTTATTGTTTTGTTGGCATCATTTTAATATCAGTCATGCACTCACCTAGAGAACTTTGCTTTTTTGTTTCTTTTTAATATTTACCTCAGGGAATGCGCAATTATATGGAAAATGTATTCTCCGGCATCAAACAGTTCAAGGAATGAGCAGAGAAGGCAACTAACATTGCAGGTTTAGTAGCAAATGGGGAAAATAGAACCAACAAACTTAACTCCAGGGGCATTCTGTCAGCAAGAAGAAAAATCTGGGGAAGTCAAATCGCAGCAGTTCAAAGATATCTTGACCCAAAATTCAGTTTGTATATCGCATCCATCGGTTTTTGCCGTCTCACAATGTTTCCTTTTCCCCCCTTCTCACATCTCACCAGTACTATTTGTTAGACTGTGTTGTGCTCATTCTGAAAAACTGCCTGTTCGTGTTAGTAAACTAAATGGTTGCTTAGTTCTTAAAATTGTGATTGAGGTTCCACAGGCTGCATCTTTTTCTCCCCCTCAGGAGTGGCTCATTTCTATACATCCACCCATCAGTATCAGAGTCTGGGTTACAGTGTAGCCTTTCATGGCAAACTACAGTTCACAGGTTCCATGGGACAATAATACTGAGAGACCAACCTGGCTTCAAAAAGTAAGACCTTAATCTTCCATTTATTTTGATTTGTACCACTCCTGGAAATGGCCAGCCCTTTGATTCCATTCATCAAATGAACATCGATGTAAATTATTCAAAAGGACAGCCAATTATCAATAGATAATATCACACCATACGGCACTTGTTGATCACAGACAGAGGTTTATTGGTTGGCCTGCCTATATCTTAAAGATCAAGATTGTACTCAGAAAATATTAGATAGAATTTTCTCAACTTCAAATCCCTATTGAAAGGGAGCATTTAGGACTAAATGGGGAGGTCTCATCACATAAATTTTTTGGAAAGAGGACTTTATTTCCTTGTATTTTGAGCTTAAAGCATTATGTTTCACATACAGATCAATTCCTGCATGTCTGCCTTAATACTTTTTGTTTCCTGTGGTCTCTGTGCAATAGTGCAATAGCTAATAGAATATAAATCCTGTGCATGCTGTTTTCTTTCTTATCTTAATTTTTATGTGCTCGATGAGACATAACAATCAAGCTCGTCTCCCTTTTGGGCCGATCAAAGATGTGGATGGATTTCATATTTACAGATTTCACATCTTCACCTCCAGAGACAATCAATCCTTGTTTGCCTTCGAGCTATCGGGGACATCTCAGATTCTTTTTCCAAAACCTTCATCTTATTATGAATAATATAAAACGTCACTTGTGTGTACCTGATCCTGTCTGAATGTTTGATGGCCTGCTTAAGGAATCCACAAAGCAGCTGGATCTACGTATTCATCCAATCTGAACATTATACTGTAGAGGGAATTTCTATTTAAGT
Organism: Narcine bancroftii; assembly: GCF_036971445.1. Lineage (NCBI taxonomy): Eukaryota > Metazoa > Chordata > Chondrichthyes > Torpediniformes > Narcinidae > Narcine > Narcine bancroftii. The sequence continues at coordinate 22,973,005 of NC_091480.1, forward strand.
TGTTCTTGGGATTTAAGTGACGGAAAGAGATAGAAGTAATTGAGGCAATGTCAATGCCAGAGTTGAATCCCAAGGACAGGCTTGCAATACCGTCGAAATATTCAATGAACTCTGTTAAGTTGACAAAACAAAGAGGCTGCTTTGAAGTGTCCCCATCTTATTATTCTCATTGTTTTTATCTCTTGGCTCCTCTTCATTTTCTGCAAGAATTATCGACAAAATGAAACAGGAACGTTTGCAGACACTTGTAGTGTTTGCAGTAAAAACACACCGAAATGCTAGAGGAACCTAGCTGGTTTTTCAGCGTCCATACGAGACAAAGATATATTGCCGACGTTTCGAGCCTGAGCCCTTCTTCAAAGACAAAGCAGAATGAGCCAAAAGCAGGAAATCTCAGAACTCAGACAATGCTAGTTGGCGGAGCTAACAAAAGCCAGAAAGGTTGATATTAATCCCATCTGGGTGGAGGGTGCCCAATCAGAAGATGAGGTGTTGTTCTTCTATGCTTCATTCCATCTCTATTGCCTTCAGCTCACGAAGTGTATAGCCTCACGATGGCAGCACAGTGACATGTCTAGTGGAATTGCTTCACATTGTCAGAAATTCATGGTTAATCCAAACCTCAGATGCTGTCCACCAGGAATTTGCACATTCCCCCTGTGTCCACGTGACTTTCTTCGTCGGCAATATATCTTTGTCTCGTATGGACGCTGAAAAACCAGCTAGGTTCCTCCAGCATTTCGGTGTGCTTTTACTGCAATCACTGTCTGCAAACTTTCCTGTTGATTTCCAACTACATTTCAATGACATGTGGGTTGCTAGATTAATTGTCCCCTGTTTCTGATGGGCAAAATCTGGTGAAACTGATGAAAATGTGAGGGAAGTTAAAAATAACGTGGACACAGGGGGAATGTGCAAATTCCTGGTGGACAGCATCTGAGGTTTGGATTAACCATGAATTTCTGACAATGTGAAGCAATTCCACTAGACATGTCACTGTGCTGCCATCATGAGGCTATACACTTCGTGAGCTGAAGGCAGTAGAGATGGACTGAAGCATAGAAGAACAACACCTCATCTTCTGATTGAGCACCCTCCACCCAGATGGGATTAATATCAACCTTTCTGGCTTTTGTTAGCTCCGCCAAACAGCATTGTCTGAGTTCTGAGATTTCCTGCTTTTGGCTCATTCTGCTTTGTCTTTGAAGAAGGGCTCAGGCTCGAAACGTCAGCAATATATCTTTGTCTCGTATGGACGCTGAAAAACCAGCTAAGTTCTCCAGCATTTCGGTGTGTTTTTACTGCAATCACTGTCTGCAAACTTTCCTGTTGATTTCCAACTACATTTCAATGACATGTGGGTTGCTAGATTAATTGTCCCCTGTTTCTGATGGGCAAAATCTGGTGAAACTGATGAAAATGTGAGGGAAGTTAAAAATAATTAATGGATGGTTAATGGTCGGCATAGATTTGATGGGCCGAAGAGCCTGTTTCTGTGATGTATCTTTCTATGGCTCTGTAATTCAATACTCCAGCTCTTACTTCCTAATTTTTTAAGCAGTCTCTCAGGATTTGGAGTGACTCACTTCTTCTTTGGTTTTGTGGGTCTGAGCAGACATAGGAGGCCAAAGTGGAATCACTGATGGGGCAAATGATAGCTTGTGGGATGGACTGCTTCTTCTGTCATTTGCTCAGAGTTTCTATATTTTCCTGATGCATTGCCTTTCTATTCTCAATGCCATCCTGACTCCTCTTTCTCCATTTTTGAACAGTCATAGGCTAGGATCTCCTGAGGTTGCCGGGAATGTTGTATTTCTTCAGGGAGGCTTGAAGCACATCCTGGATTATTTTCCTTTGCCCATCTGCTAACCTCTCTCATGACACAACACTACTCAGGGAGTTTGGTGTTTCCCATACAAACAATGCCGTCTGCCATTGGAAGTTGACTGAGTGGAAGAAGAACACAGAGAATGTAGGTCTAACAAACGATCTTCAGCCTGAAGCATTAACGGCATAATTTGCTGAGGATTTTCGGTGCATTTTGAGTGCTCCCCTGAGTGATAAATTATGGTGCAGAATCTCCAAGTCCATTCTTTAAAACAAAGATTTTTGGTAGTGACAAGGATGAGAATAAGACAAGTTTCATATTGTAGAGGTGAGGAGAGAACGACTGTCCCTGACACCATGGTAGCATTTGACCAAGTGTGGCATGAAAGTAGCATGCAAAAAATGAAGCTACTGGGTAACCAAGGGATAAACTTTGAGTGGCTGGAATCAAACCTCACACAAAGTAAGCTGGCTATGGCTGTTGGAGATCAATCTTCCTAGCCCCAGGTCATCGAGCGTTCCTTAGGGCCGTGCCCTGAGTCAACCATTATCAAATGCTTCAAGTTCTTTCCTTCATAAAGACAGAATTAAGGGTGTTCCTACATGGTTTCACAATGTCCAATTCTATTAGCAACTCTCAGAAACTGCAACAATCCATTCTTGCCTGTGCTGGAGCTAGACAATGTCCCGACAGGTGCTGAAAGGTAGCAAATATCATTCACACGACTAAAGTGCCGTGCCATCTCCAACAAAAGATTCAACCCTGAACATATAATGCTATTATTGTTACTCCTGACCACCACTGTCAAATCACTAGTGACCGGAAACCCAAATGGATCAGCTGCGGCTTCAAAGGCAGAGACTGGATATCCTGTAATTTGTAACCCAGTTCCGAACATTCCAAGACCTTTCTTCCATCTATAAGCCCAGGTCCGGAGTGTGATGGAAACCTCACCATTCCTTGAATGGGTGCAGCTGCAGCAACTCCCCAGACAAAGGAGCCACTTGATTGACAACCACTTCCCCTCCTCCATCTTCATTCTCTCCCCGACTGTTACCATCTATAAAATCTACTTCATTTTGTAGTCCTGGCTTTTCCAACAGCACCTTACAAACACACAACCCTCTGCCATTAAGAAGGACAAGGACAGCTGTTGTTCAAGACTCCACTATCTGCAGATTCCCCTCCAAGTTGGCAACCGTCTTGACTTGGACGATAGCACTGTGGGAGTTATTTCATTAGAATGACCACAGCTGTTCCAGAAGTTGGCTCACTACCACCTTCTAGGGACAATTACAGATGGATAATGAATCGTGGCCTCATCAATGATGCCCAGTCACACTTCCCCTTTATTGCACAATGCCCTGCCCTCACCCTTCCCCCTCACCATGCTTGCGCCACCTGGCATTATTTAGGATCGCTCATATGCCAACCAAAATTTAGGGTCCCCTTAAAATAAATGTTACAGGCCCTGCACTACCTTAATCCAGCACTGTGCAGCTGCTAGAATCTGAAGCCAAACACAAACTGCTGGAGGATCTCGGTGGATCAGTGGGAGAAAGTCTCGACGAAAGGTCCCAGCCCGAAACGTCAACCTTTTTTTTTTCCCAACTTATATTGCTCCTCCAGCAGATTGTGTCTGGCTATACAGGTAATTCCCGACTTGTGACCTATGTGACTCATAGCTATCTGCCCATACGACAAAATTTTTAAAATTTACATTTACATGGTTTATGTTGTATTTGACAAACTATAATAGGGATGAATTCAATATTGTCAGGGCACATAACTCTCGCAGATGCACCAACCTAACTCCAACACGTGAGTCCACTGCGGATGCGCCAACCAAAGACTCACGCACATGCACAGGAATCAAGATGGCCGTGACCAGCCTATGGACCCTGGGATGCCAACTAACAAAGTAAGTACGTGCATTTTGGCCCTTACATGCCCTGCTATAGTTTGTCAAATACATTTGATTAAAAAGTTTGCTTTAAGACCGGTACTCCATGCAAGAGAGCAAAATTCCAACTTAAGTCCATTTTGAGATACGACTGATCCTTCCATCCCAATTGCGGCCATAAGTTTGGGAGAACCTCTACTTTACACCTGTTGTTATTCTGATCTTCAATTATATTCACTTAAGTCTTTCAGCACAAGGCCAACATGTTATGATTTTTTAAAAAATTCTCTGTAAAAGAGCATTGCAAATTCTAGCCATACAGTCATGCTTCCTTGGGTCAAACCATTCTCCAGTTGCTTGTTGAGAGGGAGCAGTGGCCTGGCTCCCAGGAGAAATGGAATGGAGAAATGATGAGGAATGAAGACAGCAGAATTCCATTGAGAGTGGGTCTTAGAACTGCAGTGTTCTATTTGATGCACAGCAAGAAAGACACAATACAAATTCTCATGCAGCCTCCTTTACTTTAGACATTTGAAAGGTGTGGAGGATTAGTGTCAGTCCTCAATCCAGGTTCAGGAGTGAGATCTTGATCAGCAGTTTATTCTCCTGAGGAATGAAGGAATCAGACTTTTCTTTCACCAATTCCCTTGATTTGATACACAGGCCTGTGGGAGGTCTGCACCTCCGCAGAGGATCAAGGAGCTCCCTGGACATAAAAGTGCATGGGTTTAACTTCTCCAACACTATGTGACATTAACTAATCTCAAAACAATCACCTCATAAGCGGAAAGCATCATCCTATCAGCATTCAGCTATGCAATGTCCATATACATGACGCACCAGATTGTGGACCAGTCACATCGACATGTTCCCCCTCCCCTTAGGGAGTTTTACAGTTTCAGTTCCCTTATTCTTGTAAGTCACGCGATTTCAGAGAGAAACTACACCTTTGGAAATTTATCAGCTAGGCTGTTGTTATCAGGCCACTCACATTTCCAAGCTTTTTGCTGCCCTTGGTCAGGGCTAATGGAAATATGTGAAACATGATAGGCTGTGACTATAGTGAACACACAGAAATGCTGGAGGAACTCAGCCGATCTTTTCAGCATCTAAAGAGGACAAAGATATATTGCCAATGTTTCAGGCCTGAGCCATTCTTCAGGAGAAAAAATGGCTATGGAATTTCAGCTTGGCTGTCATTGCCAGGCAACACACATTCTAGGCCCCCCTCACTCTCCTTAGTTGTCTGCAACTGTCCCAGTGTAAGCATTAACCAAGTTGTATTTATGTATTAATAATTTGGTTAATTAATGGTGTTAATGTATTTGATGCATTAATCAACGTCAATCTAAACCAGAAAGACCCTTACTTTTACAAAGGGCATTGTTTGCTCTAAATGTGCCATAATAAGAGGGAACAGGTTTTACTAAAGATTTTTGTACAATCCAGATAGCATTGGAACAATATAATCACTGCTGTGATTGGACTTTGAACTAAGTCAATCAGCATTCATTATACCGTTAGCTGGCACAATTATTTTAAAAGGGAATCTCATGACTTCCCTTATAATGAGAAAGTTATGATTGTTGCGATTAAGATCGATTGCCATAGTTCAAGGAGGATGCTTTTATTGCCATACTGCTGGATGTAGTTAAGGACCTTTGCTAGCAACATCTGATCCTTGAGGCAAAATGCCTTTATCAAATATCCATTAACTGGAGCTGCTGCGGGTTTATTGTTATGTACCATCATGGATCTTGTACGTGACTCTTTCAGCAAAGGTATTTCAGCAGAAATACTCTTTATGGCCTATTATTTTTGCTGTGGAAAATCTAGAGGAGAGGACTTCATGACCATGGAATAGCTGAATTAATGACTGAATAATTACCTCCAATCACATGCACTGTTGAGATCCCCAATTTCACCCCCAAATCCTCACACTCTTTGAGAAAATTCTATACTTTTTTTTGAATTTGGAATATGTCCACATCTTCTTCATCCAGTCCAAAGGCTGATTTAAAGGGGACAATGACACCATTCTGCCTTCCTACACTCCTTACTCCACTGTAGGCTCCTAGATAAGCAGGGAACACACCTAGCATGGAGAAATATGCCAATGGAGAAACCCAGCATTTTTTTCAACCTCTGTCTGAAGATGAATTCCTGCACACTTTGGTCCGAGGCTGACAATTGGTGCTTGCTGCATCCTTGGCATACAAATGTCGTGCTGAAGGAGAAGAAAAAGGAGGCAGAAAGATGGAAGGAAAAGAGATGGCTGCAGCGGAGAGCTGGTGGAAAGCAGAACAATGAGAGGATATCACATTGCAGGGAATGGGAACTCAAACCTTGCAATACACAAATAGATTTACAGAGCGTTATACGGCTTGGAAATGGCCATTGTCAGATCACTCTGGAGAAAAAAAATAAAGAAGCTGCAAGGTGATGTTCTAAACTTAATATTGAAAGGGATATCCCTAATGCAGATGGTGACAATCTCCATTACTAAAAATAGTGCTTTCTAATATAGCATGTGATAGCCCTCAATTCAGAAAGCACTTTATTAACGAATATAATATTCTCTCATAGCAACGGTTGCTCTCTCTGATCCTCAAGGTCATGTTTCTTAAATGGTGATGGTAGTACAGAGAGAAATGTTGTCTAATTCATGTTCTCCAGTGCAACATGTAACATGTGCACAGCTTAACTGTTTTGGGTAAAGTTGGATTGTAATTTAATCATGAATCAATTTTCCTTAAAAATGCAGCAACATTTTTGCATACTATTATTTTATAGACAAATGTTCATTGCAATAATAAACATTATACATATTGTCCTAAGGTAATGGAAGAAACCCTTCATTATCTGAGATTGTAAAATTTCAAAGATATACACAAGAGCAAAACTGTTGAAAAAGTGATGACAAAACAATCGGCTCATTCAAAAATACTTTCAAAGAAAGAACTCTAACAATTCCAAATTATGAACACAGAAAATGCTTCATCTGTTCAAGAATTTTAATATGGGTAAATGTATATGCAGTATATTAAAGAAATCCCATTACAATCAAGTCTTCCACTCCACCTTCACTCCAAATTAAACAGGAGGAGAATGTGGAGGTTTTAAACTCTTGCATGATTCACACTTGGGGCCCAGCCCTCCTACCTTTTGCCCCTGCCAACAAGGAAGTCTGCTCGCAGTGTGGTGGAAGGGATTGTGATTCATACAACCATCTGTTCCTGATGCCTGCATTTCATGTCTGGGATTCTCATCTTTTTCATACAACCTGTTGTTTGATTTTAACATTACAGTAAGGTCGGAGTTCTGCTTGCAACCACTCTTAGTGATCGAAAAATTAGCTGCATGCCCTTGGTGAACCATATGTAGAACAGGGTATGGTTCATCATCCAACTCACCAATTATTGTGATGTAAGGAATAATGACGGCTGCCAAGCCTCACAAGATGATTTCAATCCATCCATGTCCTTTTGCATTTCTCATCAGGCCTGAACAATCAAAATCCAGACTTTCATTAAGCTACAAGGCATATACCAAGAAAGATTATATGGAAGAAATGGCATACCTTTCCTTTTAAAAGCAAGTTTGCCCTGAAAGAAGTAGGGGATTTTATTTGGCCCCTCCTCAGATATGTGACTGGTCTACCAATTAATTTTTTTAAAATTTAGACATACAGCACAGTAACAGACCGTTTCAGCCTAGGAGCTGTGTGGCCCAGTTACATCCATTTGACCTACACTCCCCCATGCATTTTGAACAATGGGAGGAAACTGGAAATTGAATATACCCCTATAAAGACTGATTCAAAAAAATTCTTCAGTGTTATTTAAATGCAATTGTGTGAAAAATTGATGAGTAACTTCCAAGCAGACAAAAAAAAGTTTTCCAAGAACATTTGGGTACTTTTTCCAGAATGCATGTAAATAAGGAATGTGCAGGTAACAGCAAAATAAAATTAATGCACTTGAGTAAATGAGTCAATATCTATGCCACGACACAAAATGCATTCTTAAGTTATTTCATGGTGTAATTCATAGAAACAAATTCTAAATGCTGCCAAATAGAAATTTCAACTTCAATTCCCATTGTAAACAAGCAATAACTCAATTATTTTGTGACTTTCACATTGCACCAGTAGGATTATGAATTTTGAGGACACATTTATGTTTTCATCTTGAGATATATTTCCGACAAAGGAAGATTATTTTCTTATTACTCCAAGTTCTATCAAAGAACTTTTTTTTTTCCACTTTTTATCAATAACTTTTCTTCCTCAAGGAAATCAGATAAAATTCTCCAACTCCATGGTGCCACACAGCAGAAATTGAAACCACAACCAGCACTAGGCTTCAGCGGATAAGTGGAAGGTGAAGTTCTCTCCTTGGCTTTCCACCTGGAAAAGAGTGATCCAGCCATCTCCCTTCCATCATGATACCACTGAGACAAAATCATTCGGCAGAAGCTCAACTAACTAAACAAATTAATCCCTATGGCCAAGAATTTTTTGGTGCATTAGAATGATGCATTACAGGTGCTGTGAACAATTGGAAACCTTTGTAATGGTCCAATGCTGCAAAATTCTTTTGTGCATGAGGCTCAAATTATTGCGCACAATACCACAGGCGTTCAATGTTTAAAGTCGTAGAGACACTGCATCATATAGAACAAAAACTGATCCTTGCCCCATGTTGATTGTTTTGATCATCTACACGAGTGGATTTCAAACAATTTCTTTCCACTCACGTACCACCTCAAGTAATCCCCATGCCATAGGTGCTCTGTGATTAGAAAGAGATTTCTTAAGGTGGTATGTGAGTGGAAAGAAAAAAGTTTGAAAACCACTGTTTTCATTGTACCTTTATGGCTCGTTACGTGCACAGTTTCATAACTCCAAAGGAAATGGGCCAATGGCAATTTTTCTCAAGCAAAATATTTCAATAATAATTGGATCTAGAGCAGTGGTTCTCAACACTTTATCACCATTCACATACCACCTTGAGTAATCCTTTGCTAATCACAGAGCTCCGACGGCATAGGGATTACTTAAGGTGGTATATGAGTGGAAAGAAAAAAGTTTGAAAACCACTGATCTGCGCTAATCTCAGTTGACTGCATCAGTACTATATCCTTCTATAACTTATATATTTTAAGTCATTGTTTAATGTAGTAATTTTATCTGATTCCACCCTTCTGTCCCCCTTCATCCTTTTATTTTTTTAAAAATGAGGCACTTAGCATGGTAATGGACTTCCCATTTACACCCAACCCTCTGTTCATTTTGAACGGTGGGAGAAAACTGGAGTACCCAAAGGAAACCCGTGCAGGCAAGGGAAAACGTACAAACTCCTTACAGACAGCATGGGATTCGAACCCCAGTCCTGGTCACTGGCGCGGTAACTAACTGCTATACTAACCATGCCATTAAGACATTTTAAGTCTATTTCCTCTTGTTTTTGATACCCCTGCAAATGATTATTCTGAGGTAAGGAGCTGGTTCATGGGGGGTGGGGTGGGGTGGGCAAGGAGGTAGAATGAAGCTGTGGCAGGATGTTAGGAGGTCATAGGATAAATCTAGGCCTCCAGGGTTATGGTGGCGCACCAGAGGTGTTTCACTCCCTGTTGCTGTGATGCAAGGAATTGAAATTGAGATTGGGTTTGAACCATGGTGGGGACAGAGTTGCAGTTGAGTTAAAGAAAGTTTTAGAGATCCTGATGGATTGCTGCAGAGTTACTTCATCAGTTCATGCAACATATCATATAGGTACATATAATCCAAAGAGATAGAGGTTTATTTATGATGCAGAGCACATCTCCAAGATGTTGCTACAAAATGAACAATGTAATATTGACTGCCATTGTCAATATTACATTGTTGCAAAAAGACATCCCACTTGAGAACTCAGTTCAATGGGATCACAGTATAATCACACAGACAGCAATGTGTTCCATGCTTAAGGTCCAAGATTCTTTCGCTTCTGAAGCTTTTTAATTGACAGCAAATGTTCAACTCCATTGCTGAGAGAAAAAAAATGTTAGCACGGCAAGGACTTAACAGCGTCTGCAATGAGAGAATCAGTTAATACTTCAGTTCAAGGACCCTTCATCAGAATGGATAAGTCAGTCAATAAGAGGGCTTTTAAGTCCTTCGGAGGGTTTTATGGGATTTCAAGGTTTGAGTTACAGGGAAAGGTTGTGCAGACTAGGGCTTTTTTCTCTGGAGCGTAGAAGATTGAGGGGGGACTTGATAGAGGTGTTTAAGATTTTAAAAGGGACAGACAGTGTTAACATGGATAGGCTTTTTCAATTAAGAGTGGGGGAGATTCAAACTAGAGGGCATGGTTTAAGATTGAAGGGGGAAAATTATAAGGGGAACATGAGGGGAAATTTCTTTACGCAGAGGGTGGTAGGGATGTGGAATGAGCTTCCGGCAGACATGGTCGAGGCGGGATCATTGGTTACATTTAAGGAAAGACTGGATAGTTACATGGAGAGGAGAGGACTGGAGGGGTATGGACCGGGTGCTGGTCAGTGGGACTAGGAGGGTGGGAATTTGTTACGGCATGGACTAGTAGGGTTGAACTGGCCTGTTCTGTGCTGTAAGTGGTTATATGGTTTTATATACATGGTATGGTTGGAGAGAACCATGGTAAGATATATAATGAAATCATACAAAAGCTGTCAATGGAACTAGCCTTGAAACAACAGCTACAAAAGGCAGAAGTAAAGAAATAAATTGAATCAGGGTGGCACCGTTGGCACAGCAATTAGCGCCAAATCTTTTCAATGCCAGCATACTGCGCGAGTTTGTACGTTCTCCCCGTGTCTGCGTGGGTTTTTCCCGGGGGCTCTGGTTTCCTCCCGTTATTCAAAACGCAGGTTAATAGGGAGTAAATTGGGCAGCAGGGACTTGTGGGCCGAAATGGCCTGTTACCATGCTGCATGTCTAAATTATGGTACAGCTGCATCTATGAAGAGAGGGGAAAAAAAACCATGATCAGGTGGTTACCTGAAATATCAACTCCTAGGGGTTGCAATGTGCCCAGACATATTCCTCACGCTATTCCTCATTCCCAGTGAAGATTAAAAAAAAGAACAAGAGTGGGACAGAGAATTAAAGTGACAAGTGAATGGAGGTTCAGGGCCACCCTTGGATACAGAGTTTGATGTTTCTCATGCAGAAGGAAGCACAGTGTGAGCATGTTTTTCATTTTTTTGTTGCTTCTCTTGGCAGGATTATTGCTTTGAAGGAAGTCCCGATTTTGAAATTTGGTTGCAAGTTTTGATTTCTCCTCCCTTGTTGTAATGTTCACAATGGGATTTCCTTATTGTATGTTGTCTCTCTCCCAGATGCTGAGATCTTGCATTGATACACACTTTTTAAAATTTTGTTTAAAATAAGTTGTTCTTGGCCTTTTTTGTTGTTGTTGTTGATGATGTGCAAGCTGAGCTCTACCCCTTTAGGAATATAAACCATTTTATTCAGGTGCCTGCCTGCTTTTTGCTCATGCCTTGAAGGTCTCAGGTCTGCAATGTTGGTTATAAATCTTTGTGTTCAAAGAATTGATGGTAAAGAACGCTACACGACTTGCTGAGTTTTTCCAGCATTTTGCGTAAACTTTAACCACAGTGTTTGCAAACATTCTTGTTTAACTCTGAATTACATTAAATGTTTTTGAACACTTTTTACAGATGTTTTTCAATTTTAATCAGTGATGCATTTGGCCACTTACTGCAGGAAGTGTATGCCTCATTATTCTTTTCTTTGGCTTGGCTTCGTGGACGAAGATTTATGGAGGGGGTAAATGTCCACGTCAGCTGCAGGCTCGTTTGTGGCTGACAAGTCCGATGCGGGACAGGCAGACACGGTTGCAGGGGAAAATTGGTGGGTTGGGGTTGGGTGTTGGGTTTTTCCTCCTTTGTCTTTTGTCAGTGAGGTGGGCTCTGCGGTCTTCTTCAAAGGAGGTTGCTGCCCGCCGAACTGTGAGGCGCCAAGATGTACGGTTTGAGGCGATATCAGCCCGCTGGCGGTGGTCAATGTGGCAGGCACCTCATTATAGTGAAGTCCACTTTACCCAGGTCAAGATTTCAAGAACCCTTGTCCTAGTTTCCTTCCCCATTGACCTCAATTGTACTGTGATCTCTATAAGATAAACGTTCATTCTCTGTTGGACTGTTATCTGTATCTGGCTCATCAATTATTGCTTCAGCTAAATTGCCGTGTGTCTCTAGTTATGGGGCACCTGAAGAACAAATAAAATATGAAGCTCAAGTGTACTATCACCCCTCCGATTAGATACTACAGTAAAGTAAACTACCTCTGATGGGGTTAAATTTGTGGAATAAAGAATTGATGGTAAAGGCCTAATATTACTGGACAACAAAGATTTTTTTCTTCCTGAACACTTTTGCTTGTATTTTATGCATTTTGAGCTGCTGATCTCAAAAAGAATCACCTTAAAATGTTCCTATCATGAACTGTTTTTTAGATATAACCTATTTTTCTGATTTCCTGTCAGATTTTAAGTCTACTTCAAGCATATAAAATCAGGAAGTGCAACGTGTCATTGAAAATTCATTTTATGCCTTTGCACTTGGACTTCTTCCCTGTTAATCTTGGTGCCGTCAGTGATAGACACAGCAAAAGGTTTCACCAGGACATTGCAACCATGCAAAAGCTGTATTGAGGCAACTGGAATCCATCAGTGTTGACGGACTATTGTTGGTCCCTGACGCGAGAGGCATCACAAGCTGAAGACAAAGAAAGATCAATGCCAAAACATTTTTGGGTCAGTTGAACTAAGGCAATGTGTCAGCATCTTTATGTAATTAAACATGCTAAACTCAATAAAAGTTATTTTAACGTTTCTCCAACTCCCTACTTGATACAGAAAATCTGAAATTATCTTAGTGTTGAGCTTGAAGGTGTCTATCATATTGCCCTTTTTTTTTAGGATGCAAACCTTTTCAAAAAAAATTTGTCCAGTGTATTTAGTCATTTATGTGGGAGGTACTTGTGGAACCCTTCTCTATATCATTCAAGTTCAGTGTGACAATTTAAACTGTAGACATGATCTTTGAAGAAATTTCATCCATGACAACATCTTGTTTTAAATATGACTGTTAAACTCTCGAGGTACTATTTTCAGTTGAATGAGATCGATAGAAACCACAGAGAAAATGTTATATTCATTCTTGCTAATTTCTTGGCCAGCAAAATCTAATTATCAACATTTGACATGTCAAGTTGCACTCAAATGTTGAATCAACTCATTAGAATGTTCATTAAAACAAACCTTGACAAAACCCATGGGAAATAGAGAGAGTGCAGTAAACCCCTAAAGAAGCATACATTGCGGTCGAGTGAATGTTATTTTCTTTATACCTGTATCATGAAACTTTCTGTGGAAAAGAGGCTGCTTCTCAACGCGAAAACAACAAACTGGCAGGGTACAGGTTTTAGTTTTCCAAATAAAAAGCACTGAAATGTAATGACCTGGGAGTAATTGTGCATTAGTATTCACTAAAAGATGATGGATATTCACATTGTGGTCATGACTTGAACTTGATTTTATTTCAGAATAATGGAAATAGAAGCAGGAATAGGCCATTTGGTCTCTCTCCTTTGTTTTACCTCAGAACCACTTTCCTGTTCCATATCACTTGATTCACAGCATCCAATAGACTATTATTCTCTCTTACTGTTTGGGGTGCCGGGCAACACTAATGGAGACTCTTTGTCTGCCTTACAGCAGGCAGAAGGCAGCTTTGTGCAATATTACATGTTATTTATGTACTATTACATGATCATAAGGGAATCTTGAATATAGTCAACAGCTGAGCATCTCAGCCTCAATTCCAAAGATTTACTGCCCTATCTGTTCATCTCAGTCCTGAATGGCCAACTCTTATTTTGAGGCTGTTACCCCAGTTCTACACAACCCAACAAAGAAACTATTATACTGCATTTACCCTGCTGAGCCCTAAATAATTTTGTGCATTCCAGTGACATCAATATTCAAAACTCCATGACATTATTTGATACTTCTACTTTCAAGAATAAAACCTTTGCTTGTCTCATGTTGGTAGCTTGGAAATGGCAGAAAGATTAAGCCAAATACAGGTACACGATCCTTTATCCAGAACCCATGGGGTACAGTGTGTCCCAAATTTCGGATTTTTCTGTGTTTTGGAAAGCCATATTTAAGCCCACACGAATTGTGCTGCCGTATCCACCCTCACCCCCTTCCAGTCGCCCTGCCATCTCCCCCCACCCTCCCCCCCACACCCGACTCACGCTGCCGGTTCCTCACCCAGCTGACTCGCGCTGCTGGTCTCTCTCCCCAGTTGCCAGATTTTGGAGCTTTCCGGATTTTAGATGTCCGGATAAAGAATCGTGTACCTGCATATATATTTGTTGAGGATTATGATTTTTATTATGTTTAAACCACAACTAGTGGCTGTTCATCAATGTTCTTACTCCAGAACCTAGCGAATGGGTTTCTTGATTTCAAATGTCTTCATTTTAACTAGCTCTTTGAACAAACAAAGCTTAAAATCACAGAGGGGATTTTCTGCTGCTTGTCAAAGCGCTTCCATCCATTGGCCAGTTGCCACATTGTGTCACGTCAAAGAAAAGGTAGAGGATTCTGGGAAATTAAAATCTGGCTCAAGATCGCTTCTACCCAGAAAGTTTTATCGTTGAATTAATACTATGCTGTTTTTCACATAAATCCTTAATGAGAGGCATGTTTATAAAGTTGGAGTCTAACCTCTTCAGTTTCTTATTTCATGTCTTTATTGGAATATTTTTGGTGCTAAAATAATGTTTAAACATTCAGCATAAGGTCATCTTTGCCCTCACCTTCCAGCTCACCAGTCTCCATTTTCAACAGGATTCAAAGGATGCCTGTACTAGGCACATCTTCCTTGGTAGACTCTTTCATCTGCACCAAGATCTGTCACTCCTTTTCCTTGCAACAATATCCATGAAATAACACCTTCCCTTTTACTTCTCATCATCCAGGGACCCAAACATGCCTTCCGATTAAAGCAGCGATTCACATGCTCTTTACAAATCAGCACCATTTGGTTCTCAATGTGTATACTATTTTGTCGGAAACCAAGCCCAATACCAGCGTTGCAGAACGTCTTTGTATGGTTATTTATGAGTATTCCCCTGTCTGCCATTTTAATTCTGTTTCCCACTCTGAACTCAATGCCTTTGGTCCAGGTACTATTCCAACAGAGTCCCATATAAACATAAGGAACAATATCTCATCTTCCAACTTGGTACAATTGAGTTCTGGAGACATAATAATGCAACGTTAACTCATTTTACACTCTCCACAGATGCTGCTTGACCTGTTGAATCTTTGTGTGTTCTCTGTTAATGCAAGATTTCCAGCATCTGCATCTCACATTTCCAGTATTGTTCATTTCTGTTCTCCCTTTGTCTTAGTTACTCACCTATGTATGTATTTACCTCATCCACTCGGATCCATTGCACTGAACAAGGTTTCATGACCCTCTCTCAGACACAATGCTACCAAATGTGTTAGTATCTCTTAGTGCCCATTTTAGAGTGCACTCCTGCCCTTGCAGTTATCACCATCGCAACTTCCTGCCATAAGTGGCACCACTTTTGTCTGATGTCTTTCTCCATTTTCTTTCCCTTTTTTTCTAGTCAGACATTAGCACTCATCTTTTTGCAGGATTTCATTGTGAATTTCTCTGGAGGGTCATAGTTCGTGTCGGCCTGTGAGAGGATTGTTCGACAGGTGATCTTCTAAGTACTTTCTGCAGGGAAAATATACGAGTGACTAACCTACTCACCTGCACTTTGTGCTTCATTTTGTGTTATTATTTTTTCCCCTAGTGAGTGAACAATGCCTGCTATGATTCAGATTAATGTAGTTAAAAAAATCTCACCAGAGACAATTGATGGCAAACTGTTTATGTCATGTATGAGCTTTTGTCAAAAATGTAACAGTAAGACACCCTATACTCTTGCACTAAAGAGCCAATATCTAAATAACAACAAGGGTTGGATGCATATTTATATTGACTGTCTGAACAGCAGTTTTTTTTAGGGATTATAGACATACATTTCTGGACTCCTCCCTTTCAGGTGAGATTTTAAACCAAGACCATCGACCAGAAATTGTTTTAGTCCCTTTTAAAGATGTTCAACTTGTGTTATAGTTTTCATGTGAAAGCCTAAAGAAACTGAAATTTTGACTGTGAAGTTCACAGAATAATGCTTTTGTTGGATTTCCCTGTGTGATACTGCCCTGAGCATTTCATCTTACTATTCTCCATTGTACTGTTGAATATTCTCAAAGAGACTGATATAGAGCCTTGCCGATGTCCTCAATTCTTCAAGAGACATATCACAATTCAAACAAGACTCTTTCAGCTGTGAGGGAGTATGATCTCTGTAAGAATGGATGCAGCTATAATGGGAAGACAGCAGAAAAAAAATGCATCTCTGCTGACAGAGTGCTCTGAACAGATTATTGTCTTAGCAGAATCTTAGTAGTTTCTTTGTGTCTCTAGGCACCCCAAGGATGCGTGCTTAGCCCATTGCTCTACTCACTTTACACCCACGACTGTGTGGCCAGGCACATTTCCAATGCTATCTTCAAGTTTACCGCTGACACAAATGTGGGCAGAATCGCAAACAGCAATGAGGAAGCCAACAGGAGGGAGATAAATCAGCTCGTTGAGTGGTGTCGCATCAACAACCTTGCACTCAACATTAGCAAAACCAAGGAGATGATTGTGGACTTTAGGAGGATGTCAGGGGAACACAACTCAGTCGTCATCAAGGGCTCAGTAGTGGAGAGGGTCAAGAACTTCAAATTCCTGGGTGTCAACATCTCCAAGGATCTGTCTTGGAGCATCCAACCTGATGCAATCATGAAGAAGTCTCGCCAGCAGCTATACTTTGTGAGGTGTTTGAGGAGATTAAGTATGTCACCAAAAACTCTCAAAAACTTCTACAGGTGTACTGTGGAGAGCATTCTGGCTTGTCCAATACTGTCTGGTATGGAGGCTGCAAATCTCAGGATAAGAAAAAACTCCAGAGGGTTGTTAACTTGGCAGCAGGCTTAACTCTAGAGGTTCTCCAGATGCTAACCTCTTTCTTTTAGGCTATCACAGAGTTCCTTTCTGTTCCACTTATTCCAAGAGAAACATCAGACAAATAGCACTTCCAGCCATCTGCCACTAGACATCAGAGCACCAAGTTCCTTGGAGACCACTTAATGAGTTATTTATCATGAATACAACATCTTCTCACTTGTCAGGAAGATACAACAGTGACAACACATCTTGAGAAGACTGAACCAGGCGAGGCTACCAGTCACCATCATATCAACCTTCCACAGGAGATCTATTGAGATTGTCCTGGTCGGCTGGATTGGAGGCCAATTAACAAAATCATAAAAGTAGCAGGGAAGATCACTGGGTCTCCCTACCCCCACCGTCATGATCCGTCGGGATAGGTGTTTGAAGACTGCACGCTAAATCATTGAGGACCCCTACCATCATGCACATGGTAAAGAGATACAGGAGCATCAGACCCATCACCACCAGGCTGAGAAACAGTTTCTTCCTGTGGGCAATGAGAATACTGAACAACCAAAGGAACTGCTCACAATAACCATCTGACCCTCGAATATTTACTAAACAATATAATCGGTGTCCGTGCAGCACAAATGCTCAGCAAAAGGAGGTGCAAGGTCTCCTTACATCAATCAGCCTACAGGTCACCCTTGGGCAAGGTGCAGTACTTGTTTAGCCTCCCAATCGAGGTCATGTGTAGCTATGGATTGCAGATGGTGGATGGTTTTTACAAGCAGATTCTACAAACTGGAATTTATAGTTGTAAAACTGAAAATGCTGGGCAGATGAATCAATGGCCAGTGTTATTTGTCCCTTTCGGACTCTGCAATTGAAGAAGGCAATGGGAAACCACCTCAGTATTTTTCCCTTGTATAATCATGAACTCAACGTCGACTACGGCCTCAGCTCAAAAGATGGAGCCTTCTCGAAAGGAGAAGAGGCAACAACTACAATTGGAAGGATCAGAGATTGTGATGAATGGAGAGACATGGTTGCCTATGCCGAAGGGCAAGGCACCTGAATGAATATATTTATTTATTTTTACATATGGATATTTGTTCTGTATACAAAATTATTTGTCTGTATGTGTTATAGACATGGCGTCTGCATGTTTAGTACCGAGGACTGGAGAATACTGTTTCGTTGAGGTTTACTTGTACACTCGGATGATAATGAACTTGATCCTGAACTATTTTCCTGTCAGCAAATGTGTCTGCCAAAAGATTGTGCCTTTTTTTTTATTGTATTAAACAACAGCTATGAATAGCACTTAACTGAGTGATATGTAAAGTGCGGAAATTGGCAACAAGCCAACTTAAGAACTATTTGAAATGTTCTTCACTATGATTCAGGTGTGTAAACTTTACCTGCGTGGTTCCTAATTGCAGCCTCCTGCAGATATCACAGCTGTCGCATCATTACTGTTACAAAGCACTGAGAAGCTGTGAGAGTCTGTCTTCTTGGCAGTTGTAGAAAAGGCTGCCATTGAGGGGAGGCAAAACTCAAAGCAGCGAGTGGGTCTGGTCACCAACGTACATGGCTATTCCCCCCCTGCCCGCCCATCTTCCAACTATGAAAGTTTACATGAATCTTGTCCCAGAGCAACACACCACATCGAGTCAAGGGCTCATCAGTCCGGCATGTATGGCAGCAGGGATCCATGCAGAAAATTATACCAAAGTGCTGCTCTAATTTATGAGACACTGTTAAGATGATAAAATTGAACGAATCAGTAGCAATACATTGATATAACTCCAGGTTTCCTTAGAATCATGCCTCTTTGCTAATCTGCTTGTCTCATTGCAGGGTATAATGCTCTCTTGTTTGTAGACTAGGAAACCAGTATAAATGTTTAATTTCTGTTGGCGAAAACATAAATGGGTCCCCATGAACCAAATGATGTCATGAAATGTACATCTCACATCCAGACGATAGACTCAGTCATGCAGTGTAGAAACAAGCTCTCTTGCCCACCATATCCATGATGACTACAAGTACTCATGTGTATTAAATTATCTGAATGATCACAAATGAGGACAGAAGTCATTCCATGCAGCCTTAAGAACGCAAAATTACTTGTATGTGAAATGTTGCATGTTGAGGGTACAGGTTCAAGGAGTGATACCCCTAGACATGTGTTAATATTAAAAATGTGTAATATATTTCTAAATAAGAAACATAAGTAAAATCAGGAGACGACATGCCCGAACTCACTCTCAAGCACATTACCTGAGCTACCATTAATTATGGACTACTGAGGGTTAAAACAAACAGATCCTGCTACCCCTCTCCTGATGTATAAGCACAGCAGATGGATCAAAGAAGCTATCTCGCGACAGATTCGAATGTGCAATTCAAACCAGGTGAATCATGATTCACCCAGGTGCCGCTAAGACTGCGCCCTCAGCCCTTATGGCACACGCCTCACCAGCGGGGTTGGGGTAACAAAGAATCAAGCTCAACTGCTGCTTTTTATGCTCGTGAGGCTGGAGGTTGACTCCAGTTGAAGAGGACGACCAATTGGAAGGTGAATTGAGCTTGGTGTGGGCCTCATCTTCATGGCCATGGGGGAGGGAAGTGAACTTTTTCCCATGTCAAACCAGTGATGACGCCCCCTCCCCCCCCCCCCCCCACCGCCCACATGTTGCACATTATTAAGAGATGTACAATTGGGTCCAATTTTTCAGAAAGTGCAAGGTCACTATTATATTGCTCTCTGTGGGACTTGAGTGATTACGAATTGTTGCCATATTTCAAACATTTGAGTTGTAATTACATCTCATAAGTACTTTGTTGACTAAAGAGCATATTGGGATGATGTCATAGAAGGTGGTAATTTATTTCTTATAGTTAAACTAACCAAAATTTTAACTTTCAAAATTAATAATTAATTCCCAAATTCAGATAGGTTCATATTATTGTGACAGAATATATAGATATGTTTTTGGGAGATAAATTGGGGAAAGGTTTGTTAGAGTATGTCATATAAAAACACTTTTAAACAGATCTTATTTGACATACTAGAGCTCTTCTACTGCTGGACATTTCGGCCTCACAACCTTTGCAAGAGCTTTGGAGAGTGTCCAAGAGACTTGACTAATGGAATGTTGTTTACAAAAGGCAACAGATGAAAGAGGTTGTCGGGGCCGTCTTCTGTTTAGAGCAGTTCTAAGAGGGTCGTGTGGTTTTCCTCTCAGAGAGAGAGAGAGAGAGACAGAGAGAGAGAGAGAGAGAGAAACACACACACAGATCACTTCCTCAGTGTTACAGCCAGCAGGTGGTTCATGCAAGAGGAGAGGACTGTCTGTCTAATGTTTCATTTGGAATAAGAGAAACAAAAAGGAATTCCCTGATGACCTGAAAGAAAGAGGTTATCATCTGGAGAACCCTGAAGGGGTCAAGTTTCATCAGCCAGACACTGGAGTGGCTGATTAGAAAAGAATCAATTGTGGATGTCCTGGAACAACAAATCTCTCCCTGAAAATCGACAAGAACCTTCCTGAGCAGTAACCATCTATCTTTCAAGCACCAAAACCTGGTGAACTTTTGAAATGTTAAATTCTCTGCACAGTATAAGAGTTGCCTGTAACCAGTGAACATGGAGGAATGGGAAGTGAGATTAGAACTTTTCTGAACTCAGAAAACTCATTACACACATGTGCGCTTAGAATTAGAAGGGGTTAAGTCAGTTAAGTTAGAGTGTGATTCTGTTTTCATGTTTAAAGATAATTAAAAGCAACTTTTGTTTAAGTAACCATTTGTCTTGGTGAATATCTATTGCTGCTGGGTTTTGGGGTCCTCTGGGCTCATAACACTATGAACATCTTAAAAACTGCAAATCAACTTATAAAAGTCACAAGCATCTTCTGGGCACTTTTGATTTATCTTTGTCATTAACCACAGAGAGAATGAAATATCAAGAAATTAGATTTGAAATGTACATTGAAATGAGCGAGTTATCTTCTATTATAGCAGAAAGTAATCACTCATAAATGAGTAAATGATGAGAGTTTTTTTAAATTGGTGGATGGTTTGCAGAAATACATTGGTATTAATATATTCCAGTTCATTGTGAATGAAGAGGAATTCATAATCCCAATCATTAAATCTGCTCAAATCTATTCAAAAAAAAATGAGTTCAAGCACTTACTGTTTGACTGCAATCCCTTTGAGTGTTGAACGGAGATTGCAAAATTAAAAGTAGGACTTAACGACATAATAAATTGAAAAGGACACTGTACGCAATTATCAGTGGAAAAGCGATGTGCAAAAATCACATTCAAAATACTGAGAAATAAAGAATAGCCATTCTTTTGCAAACATCATTTGTGTGGTACAACAGCACAATGCTGGCCGAATTCTTTTATTATTAACATCTTTGTTAACACATTGCTAATTATGAATCATAGCATCTGGGAATTACAATCTTTGTCCATTATTTGAAGCTGTGAGATAATTGGTGTTGCTATATACACACGCCAGCAATTATTAGTATAAACCTTCAGTTTGCCATAGCAGGATGTCAATCGTTTGGAAAACTTGCTGCACGGATAAACATGCGTAAGAACTAGAGAAGATGTCGAGTTAACCTTTCCTTCCAGATACTCGCACCCAACATCTTGGGAAAAGAAAGACACTCTAAGACTTATGTGGTCTATGTTTGAATACTGAAATCTTTACATTGAGTTAACGCCATTTTGGAAATGGCAATATAGTGAACCAAAAGCCGGAATTGGAATTATGAGATTTAACAAAGTGACTAAATTTCCTGTAGTATCTTTTATATTAACTGGAACATAGATTAAACTTGATTTAGCTTTCGGCAGCATCTATAGTCTTACTTTATTTTTTTTCTCTGGTGCTTCTCTGGTGCATTAGAAATATTGTTGTGTGATAAATGAGGCATTTTACGTATTGATGCATTGTTTCAGTATGAAACATTACTGTTGATTACTTTGAGCATCGTCACTTGCATACATATTAGAAATCTATTTTAATCAAATCACAGTCTTATCATTGGATATCATGGTAATATTTTTATTCATAGGGATTCCTGCAGAATAAATGCATTTATGAAATATGGACTCACAAGATAGAGGAAGTAAGACAATATTCCCTAATAACACTGTAAGCTGCAAATATTAGGCACAGGCACATTAAAAATAGACTGAAGTATGACTGAATAACCCCTCTACTCAAAAGGTTGGACTTTGGATCACAGCAAGTCGAGTGGTGTAAAAGGGAAGTGCTGAACCGGAGTTGGTCCTGCGAAGTCGCAGAGAGCTCATCTGCTGAGAAACAGAGATCGAGGCATGGCCTAGTGGAGGAGGTCGAGCTGCTTTGTGTCGTTGTGGCCTGGTGGCTCTTCGTACTCTTCGGTCAATGTCGGGGATGCCCGGGGGCGAGAGGAGAGAACGGAGTGGCGGAGTTGGACTGATGTCCGGTTGCGATGGGAGTCACGGAGCTGTGCCAGGTTTAGGGGTTTAAAGATACGTTGCCCTGGGCCTCAGAGTGAAGTCCAGAGGATGAGATTTCCCAGCCTCAGGGCGAAAGGCGTCGGTGCTTTTGAGAGCTCCGTGAATTATGACTAGGCAGTTTTTCCCTAAATGCTGGCAGACTTTTTCCAAGGAGAGGTCAGTAACCTGACCTGTGATGGCTGGGTGACTTGTAACCCACAGCGACTCCTCAGGATGGAGGAATGTTCTTCTCCACTTGAACTGGCGGACATTTTTAACATCTAGGTTGCAACCAGTCTTCACTTGTGCCATTGTTTAATCTCTGAAAAATTATTTGTTTTTGTCAAGCTTTTGTAATCTTGAGAACATTATCTCGTTTTTATTTGTTAAAGCGACAATAAAATGCACCTGATACCTGATAAATTGAAATTCTTTCCACTATTTAGTGTGTGAAATTGTGGCCAGATCTTACTGGTTAAATCTATCACCCTCAACCTCCGTGTGCCATTCCCCCCCCCATCTGTATTCGACTGGTGTGGATACAGAGGTGCTTAATTTAATTAGCCCAAATTATCCCAGATATCGGAGGCATTGAAAATGATTCTTTTTTTTAAAGTGCAAGTACTAAAATAAAAGCAGAAAATGCCAAAAACATCTGCTGCAGGACAGGCAACATCTGTAGAAAGAAAAACAGTTCAGGTCTGGAACTCTTGATTAGAATCCTCTCAGGAACAGAACATCATTTCCGTTTCTTTTTCCACAGATGTTCCCTGATCCACCGAGCGTTTCCAACAATTCTCATTTTTAATTCTACCTTCCTTTTAAAGTTTTATTAAGCTATAATCTTGGTCCTCTTCTTTTTCCTCCATTTACATGCTAACCTTTGAGTAAATCTTCTTGAGGACTGAGATAATATTCCTCAAATGCCATTCAGTTTTCTCCACTACCTTCATCTGGCCTTTACCTTCAGGCAGTTCACAAAATTTAAACTTCCACCAGTTAAAAACTGGTTCTCAGTCTTTCCTGCATATTATATACTCTAGCCACTGTAATCGTCTGATAAGGTCAAGATGAAACTAGTTCCTTATAAACATCATTCCGTTTAAATCTGAGCTGATTTTCAACCCCATAACCTCTATATATACCTTCTTTTCATTGCCTGCTTCAACCCCTGCCTCAGCAATTCAGTTTCCAAAACGCTGATCCTTGCTTTTTCAAATTCAAGGATTGACATTTCAGATTCTTATCATATGCCACCCTCCGTAAATTTCTTTGCCTTCAAAACACCACACCACTGCCCATATCTTATCCTATTCCACACTGCCCCACTCACCCCTTTGTTCCCTGACTTACACTGCCTTCCCACATTTTATTACTTCTGACTTAAATCATTTTTTTTCTTGGCCTTAAATCCTTGCACAGCTTTTTCATTGCATGAATATTTCATTAGACATTTCAAAAGGAAGTTGCATCTGGCCCCTGTGGATAAAGGGATTGAGGGGGACAGAGAGAAGGCAGGAACAAGGTACTGAAGTTGCATGGTCAGCTGTGATCATAATAAATGTTGCTGCACGGTCAAAGAGCTGAATGACCAATTCCTGCACCTATTTCATTGATTCCTCTGTTCTGTGAGTTCTTTCACCTTGTCACTGTTGCTTTATTCAGATCTATAACTTGCCTAGTCTGAGTTCCTCCAGGCTCTAAGCTGAGCTCCAAAACTCCTATATCATGCAATTGCCAGAACCTTTGCCCTCTACACCCCATACATAGTAACTTCTTCTCAAGCTTCTCTGCCTCCCATTGTTCTACTGTTCCTTTAAGACACAATTAAAATCCACCTCTGACATGCATTGTGTTAACACCCTCATCTTTACCCCCAATGCATCTAAATGTATGGCCTCATTCAAGTGCCTTGCTGTCTGGTGTGGGCAATCATGTTTCTCCATCCGTCACGATCTCTAAATTGTAGATGTGGCCTCCCCTGTTCCATCTTTGAGTGGAGACCGTCGTTGATGTCAAGTTCATGATTATACATGGAAAAAATATTGAAGTGGTTTCCCATTGCTTTCTTCAGTTGTAGTGCCATAATGGATGGGTAACCCTGGCCATTGATCAGCAGATTCATCTGCCCAGCATTTTTAGATTCACAACCATAAATTCTTCACGTGACCCTGATTGGGAGGCTAAACAGGTATTACACCTTGGCCAAGGGGGTGGCCTGTAAACTATCGGACGAAAGGAGCACCTTACACCTCCTTTTGCTGAGCAATTGTGAGCACTGGCACCGTATGGCTAAGATTTTGGAAAACAGCACCCACGTGAATAAGGTTAATCTAAACCTACATTACTGCATAGAGTTCTATAATTTCACTTATTTCAGAAATATTTTAAAAAAATGTGTAATGGGATGGATATTCCTTGTTGAGCATTAAATAAAAATATGAACAAGGCTGTGATATTTTTTATATATGATTACAAAAGAAAGCAAATGTGGTGGTATTACTTTTTTTCCCCCAAGATCAGATTCACACTATTCTCCTCCTTTAACATGCACAAATATGCACTTGCTTCGAACTTGTTAAATATTAAGGAGGATTTTAACTGTGTCTTATAAATTTCATATTTCCAACATGGGCTGCGACAATGTATAGCAGTAAAGAACTATTTCCAAAATTTTTCGGCAAATTTTGTCTCTCAGCTTAATATGTGTACATAAAAGTTTGCAGCAAATCTTAATTTTATGCAACTTTCTGAACTGTCTTGCATCCTGATCAAGGAAGCAGATGGCAAACTGGAACAGAGGCACAAGCAGAAGAGCAGAAGAAATAGGAAGCGATTGTTGATTTAATACCTCAGGCAACGATTCTGCCCTTCTCCTGCTAGTTAACCCAACCATAAAACTACTTAGAATAAGCATGAATACGCACATGCACATGTACATGCACACACACTCCACATTTCTCACCATCATTTCAAGATATTTATAGTAACTTGAGATTTAAAATGTAGGCCTAAGAGACCATCAAATCCAGGAACCATGTAATTCTGCAGTCCAATGGGAAGCTAATAGCCCATAGCGTCTGTGCCAGCACTTCGCTGCAGTAATCAGAAATTAATCCCAATGCCCTGTTCTCTCCCTATAACCTTGTGTCTTCTCATATTGATCCAACTTTCCCTCAAAATATCCATTTGGCTTAGTTTCAATTGTTCCTTGTGGCAAAGGATCCAATGCTATCTGCAGAAAGAAATCGCTCTTGACCTCTCCTCTTATGTTACATTAAGTACCTCTTATGACTGATTTCCAAGATGTGAAAATTATATTTCCTAGTTCAGGCAATGAAAGCATGTAGCGATTTTAAAAACCTCTAATTAACAGGCATAACTTAAATGAGAATAATTCTTAAATCTCACCTCTCTCCTCACGATTAGTTTTCCCACGGCATCTTGCGTGACATGTTTGATGTGCACTTTCTATGACTTTAATCTTTTTCATTAAAGCATTTCGTAAAGGAAAAACAGCATTGAACCTAAAGCACATCTTGTGTAAACCTAATGCTTCTTTTTATTATTGCCATATTACAGTTCTATTTTAAATCAATTTTACCAAGTTCTTTCCATGAAGATAAACTCATTCAGAATCAGAATATCATCCAACTTTGACTACCAGGAGCAGAATGTACCATTTCCAGATGAAATTGCTTCAAATTTGAAATTTGACTGGACAGATTTGGATTCACATTTAAAATCTGACAATATGGTTAACGTATCGGTTAGCGCATTGCTATTACAGCGGCAGCAACCCGGGTTCCAAACCGCCACCGTGTGCATGAATTTATATGTTCTCCCCGTGACCTGCATGGGTTTCCTCCCATCCTACAAAACATACGGGAGTTGTAGGTTAATTAGGGCATGGGCTAATTATGGGCTCATGAGCTAGAAGGGCCTGTTACCATGCTGTATGTTTAAATTTAAAGATTTTTAAATTTAAAAAATTAAAAATATTGCAACATCATAGGGTCACCTCATGACCTTATCACAAATGCAACATTCATTTCTACCCTTCCCGACAAAAACTGGAGCACAAAGGTCCAACTATTGTGAAACAGTCTCGATGCCCCCAGGGAGCACATCAAGCAAGTTTGTTGTTTTCCCCTCTATTTAAAAGATAGCATCAATGTTCCATTTTCCGAATACTTAAAACACGTTTCAAAGACCACGGATTGGCCTTAAAATAGCTGTTGAGCTATTTATTCCACAGGTGGCCCAGTGATGACATTGTTGGGAACATGTGCACCTGGAAAGTTCAGTACAATATTGGGTGGAGGGGGTTGGGGGGGGGGCGGGGGTTGGGAAAAGACATGTGGAAAGCCTACTTTTGGGGAGTTAAGTCATCACATCCCTTTGGTCTTGCTGAATGAACAATGGATTCACGGTCTCTGGTACTCCTAGATTTCTCATTTATTGTCAGAGTACATCCATGGACAGCACATACAACCCTGAGATTCCTTTTCCTACAGTTAAGGCAGAATCACCACTTATTGGTTGTGCAAAAAAGTTGTACTCAATGAACACATGTAAACAAATAAAGAAATGTGAACAAACTGACTGTGCAATACAGAGAGAAAAAAGGGCAAAAGGAAGAATCCTTAAATAAATCCCTGATTGAGTTTGTTGTTGAGGGGTCTGATGGTGAAGGGGTAGCAGCTGTTCCTGAGCCTGGTGGTACAAGTCTTGTGACACCTATAAATCTTAATACCATGTTATCAGAGGAATGAAAAATGGTGGTTGTTCTGATCTTTCAATAGATATTAAAGTTAGGTTAATTCTGAGTTTTGCCATCACAGGATCTTTCCAAACTACCACAGTAGATTTCCAATTGACTGGACTCAACCGCCTCATTTTGTTATGAACATCCAATCTCTATATACCTCCATCCCTCATACCAAAGTTCCTGCAGCCCTTTGATTTTTTAAAATTCATCCACAGACCCATCCAATTCACCTTCACCACCACCCACTTCCACCTGTTCTCACGGTCATCCGTGGTTCATCCCACTTTATCCTAGTCAAAGGGGTAGCCATAGATATCCACAATTGTCCCAGCTATGTCTGCCTTTTTGTTGGTTATGTGGAGCAGATAAAATCTCTATATTTTCTACAAATCTACCAATTCCCTGTTACCTCAAGTACATCTCTTCACACCCTGTCCCCTGCAAGGATTCTATTCCTTTCTCAAGATTCTTCTGCCTCCAACATATCTGCTCCCAGGATGAGGTCTTCCATTCCAGAACATCTGAGTAATTGTTCTCCTTCTAAAAAGTTTCCCCTCTACCGCCATCAATTCACCCCTTACCTGCATTTCCTGCACATCTGCCAGGCAGATGCTCTTCTCTCAACAGGACAAACATTCTGATTGATAGGAAGCATTTCCACTCCTGCGTTCAGCTTGTTGTTGATCACAAGGAATGTTCTGTTAGCAAATGGCATGTTTCACTAAAGCTAGCATGACATTTTCGTCCTCAGGAAGTTGAACATTTTTGCTGGTCAATACTGCCCTGAGGGATGAATTCTGAGAAATGAGGGGTATCTGCATCTATCTAGACTTTTGCACTAGTATTCTCTGCAATTATCCTCTTGACTCTGAACATAGCCACAATCACACATGTACCAGAATAGACATGGATAGACATCTGTTCCCCATATCAGTCAGGGGCTCTCTGTAGTGAGATTGCTTCCACAGCCACCTGTGGCAACATGTTCCACAAGCTCACAACGGTCTGGTGAAAGAAATTTCTCCACATCTATTTTAAATTGATGCCTTTTTCACCCTGAAGTTCTTCTCTCTTGTCCTAGACTCCCCGACCATGGGAAACAACCCCACTCCATCTACTCTGCCCAGGCCTTTCAGCATTTGGAATGTCCCCATGAGGTCTCCCTCATTCTTCTGTACTCCAATGAGTAGAGTCCAAGAGCTGACAAACGTTCCTCATATGGTAACCCTTCCATTCCAGTGAATCTTCTCTGAACCTTCTCCAATGCCAGCATATAGTTTCTCAAATAAGGCACCCAAAACTGTACACAGTACTCCAAATGAGGCCTCACCAGTGCCCTTTTGAGTCTCAATGGTCCAGCTTCAAGATTATTAACTGTCACACTGTGCACCATGGCCCGATGTACAGTTCAATGCATCTGGTCATACAGGTCCATGGAATGCCACCTATTATTCTGGATCCAGAGGCTCGGTTTCACACCTTGAAACCAAATAAAATCTAATTTCTAGTCAAATGTACTTATAAGTATTAAAATCTTAAGCTGCATATTTGAGTGAGCAGAAAATATCTGCAGTGACAAGGCAGCTAACCAAATCCAACAGGGGCTGTTTGGACTCCCAGAAAGATAAAATATTAAAATAGACTTGTTGAGATTTAATCTTCATGCTTAAGCATGCATAATACATATTTTTCAAAGTGATAAAATGAAGGGCTGGACTTTGAGCAATTTGGTACAGGTTTGCACATTTGTCCAGGATTTTTCTGCAGCATGAAACTGTAATAAGATTCACTGCTGCTCAGGACACTGTGACACATAGATTGTCCCCTTTTAATGTTAGCACAGGTCAGCAATCAGAGAAAGGTAGCAGTTTTTCGAGTGATTCCCCAATCGATCTGTCTTCTGTTTGACCCAGAAATGAAAGCTGCTAAGTACATGCAGAATGAAGTTGTGGAGCAGAAGGAGCTGGTGTAAAAACCGCTTATCACAGAACTGCAGTTGCAGTAAAAAAAATCCTCAAATCAAAACAATCCCCTGCAGAATAAGGATTTAGAATTATAACCGGAGCTTTACAAAACTTGACAACTGGGCAGAAATGAATGGAAGCATCAATTGTTGGGGGCCATACTGACAGCAGAATTTAGATCATTTAGAGCAAACAACTTTGCTTGAAGTATTTTTTGTTTTAGTACATTTGTTTCTCCCCAGTTTCAACCAAATATAAGAAGAATTTTTCAGTGCACATCGAATTATATCAAAGTGATGTCCAGTGCAAAGTATTTCACTGAGAAACTCTGAAATCATGAAATGCACAGGCTCTCATATGTTGGCTTGAGCCACAATGGGTTGAGTCTCCTCGGCCCAGGTCCTTCTCCTTAGAATCAGTGCATTCCCTTGCCAGATTAAGGTATTGCAGGGCCTGTGACGCTTATTTTAAAGGGGCCCTAACTTGCACTGGCTGGGTGTGGGGGGGGGAGTGTGACGGCAGTGCACGAAAGTACCGGCTGGCGCATGCACAATGAGGCGCAAGTGTGACTGTGGTGCCCCCCCACCCCCCCAGGAGAGTTTCTTATCTTGACTCTGCATGTCCGTTTTGATAAGTTTGAGATAGTCTTAATTATTCTTAACAAAATGATGCCAGCTTTCTCAGATCACTATATATTCAGTGCCTTCCCACTGTTAAAACTTACTTCCAGATTTTGCACATTCACAGAAATTACACTTCAAGATTTAATTTTACTAGCATAGGAATAAAACATTGTCATATTACATGATTTTTTTTCCCTGCTGCAAGGTAGACAGATTTGCCACTGGTAGGAATTGCCTGAGTGCCTCTTACAGTCAGAGAGGGAGAAGCAAAAGAGAATTCCCCCCACCCCAGAGTCACCAAGGGTCCGAAGGTTCGCCTCTGGCACTTCCGCAGCTCCCCCCCCAACACCCGCAGGCACAGAGAGTCCAGTCCAAACCATAGGTCACCCGAGCTCCAGAACTGAACCTCTGACATGGTCAGGAACCCTTCAGCGCCCCAGCACCTCCTTGCATTCTGGTTCTGATACCTGGTAAACCTGATACCCCCCCACCCCAGCCAGTTCGAGCCACTCTCCAGCAGTCCGCAGCCCTGATAGCAGTCTGCAGCAGCCTACAGCTTCCTCACTTCAAGTGCACTGGTCCCTCACCCGCAGACCCTTTTCACTGGTCGGCCGCCATGGTCACCACCCCTCCGGGTTATCTCCTCCGCTTCCGCGGAGTCTGCAGTCCTTCGTGGCTGCTCCCGGTTAATAGGTGCTGCCATCTTGAGCACAGATCTGCGGTCATGGGGTTTCAATTAAAACCACTGTCAACGCCCTCAATGGGTTGACAGCAGTTGAGTGGGTGGCTGGGCCCAGCGAGAGTGCTGCATCTCCAATCCATCACCGCAGGTTCGCACCAGCAGCAGCGTTGCCGCTACAGCAACTCCGGCAGAACCATCATCTTTCTCTCATTTACACTGAGATTGAAATTGCCCCCCTCACCCCCCCCCATGTTAAAACTTACTTACACATTTTGCTAAAACAGCTTACGGCAACGGCTGGCTCAATGCAACATCACTGGCCGTCTTCATTACCCATAATCCCCAATGCAGCTGGAACCGCTCTGCATTTCCCATTGCTATCTGCAGCATGCAGCTCCCCTGATGTGTAAATGAACGAAACCAGCCAGCTGACTGAAGGTCTGAGGTGAGGATTTTTTTTTGTTCCACTAAAGGCGTGTTTCCATTTCCATTTTCCTCTTTGTTCAGCAGCTATGAGATACCGATTAAAGGTGATATTTGTTTAAAATCGCTAACCTTAAATTTAAGGTTTAATTGGGGTTATTAACACAGATTATCAGTGTGGTATCTCATACTTGCTACACAAAGATGAAAGCAAAAATGCTTCTCATAATTCATTGTACATAAACGCGGCGGCCGTTGAAAATCTGGGACCTGTAGCAAATGCTACTTTTGCTGCCATGTTAATCCGACCCTGCCCTTTGCACTTGCAGAAAGATGCAGAAAACTCATCTTGTCTATGATATTGAAATTAAATGAATAGCATCAGGGATTTCCCCATTAGGTTACACAAGTGAAAAGTGCTAGGGAATTTCAGCAAGATCGACAACTTGGCATTCCAAACCAATTAATAAGTTTGGGATTGCCACAGTTGACTAAGCACAAATGCCTCTCCCACATGCACAAATAAGTAAATGCTCGCAATTGCCAGCCAGATGAATTCATGAGAAATGGTTCATAAGAATGTTGCAGGGACTGAGAGGTTTTGAATTATAAGGAGCGGCTGGATAGGCTTGGTGGGTGGGGGGGGGGGGGGGTGGTTCTCTCTGGATGTTAGAGCTAAAATCATGAGGGCCTGAAGTCAGAGCCACTTTCCTGAGTAGTGGAATCTCAAACTACAGCCTCAAGGTGAGAAGAGAAAGATTTGAAGGGGATCTGAGAGGCACAGAGGGTGCTGGACACAAGCTGCCAGAGGAAGTGGTAGAAACTGTGACAATTGTTAAGTTCAAAAGGAATTTGACAGGTACATGGATGTGAAAAGTTTTAGAGGGATTTTGGCCAAACTCATGCAAATGGGATTAGCTTGATCAGCATGGACAAGTTGGGCCTATTTCTGTGCTGTTGTCCTCAGATCCAGGCTCTTGTGTTCAGTGGTTCAAAATAATTTCCCACTACAAAATAATTACAAATATCTGCTGGGCTGGGGGGGGGGCGGGTGGGAAAACTGCATTTTACAAGGGCGAGGCAATGTAACAGGGCGGTATGATGGGTGTAGGAGGAAAATAGAAATTCCATGCCGAGCTGATGTTTGAAACAACAAGCGATTTATTAAAACTGATGTGCATCAGTCAAAGCGTGATTTTGGTACAGGTTTGATATTCTCAATGGGCACATTTACAGAAACTTGATTAACTTAGTTTTACTCTTTTGATTACAGAATGGAAATTACAAAGATCTAGTTACCGGCAAGATAATGGTTGATTACAGAATAGGATGCTTATTTATTTATGTTTAATTTAGTTAACAATGGATCTAAGTTTATGTTTCCAACAATGGTGCATGTTATAATTGTCACTTACTTAACAATAAATTCAATTTCCTAGTAACTGCAAAGCGGGCACATTATAACATAATTAATTGTGTTCCCGAAACTTGGGTACCATCACTGCTATATTCCACGGCTCTACTCTTGAGCCAGTCCTGCTTATCTATTACCACATATGATATTGCCTTGACAATTCGTTCCACTAAAACAATGGGGAGGGCTAATTTTATTGATCTGGAGTTGATCCTAACATGCAGATAACTGGGAAATTTAAATACATCTCTATAAGCAAACAATGAAGGAAATTAATGAGATTAAATGGTGAACAATGATGAAGAAACTACAGAATTTGGGAAAAATCTTATCCTGTTCACTAATGAACGCTAATAAATCATCTGCAGATGTTGGAGTTGAATGCATTACACAAATTGAGCCTGAGAAACTCTGTAGGTCCGATGTAATTAATGCCCCTTTCACTCTTGCATTCCTCTAAATTGGCCGTTCAGTGTTCTGGGATAAGAATGGGGGTTCGGCTTTTCACACTTGACCACTCCTAACTGGGACTCTGAACACTTTCACACTTGCAAGGAGCCATCCCCGGGGTTAGGACTGTTCTACCTTCTACTGGTGATGTCATGAGTGATAGAGAACCTGCCCTAAATCCTGATCAATGTATTATGATATCTTATATTTGAACAAAATTAATCATGCCTAATTGTAACATAATTAAGATTTATGTACAGCACAGTATGAGCCCTTCAGCTCCTGTTGTTGTTGTGCCGACCTATATAAACTTTTATAAGGGACTATGGGAAAGTACGAGTAATAAATAGTAATAGCAGACAATTTTTAAACAGGGTGGGAAAGTTGGTAGTGCTATCATGTACAATCTATAAATACTGTGGGAAAAAGTGAGGGCAGACCTGCTCCCCAAGAATTCCGTGTGGCAGAGAAAGGGCTGTATGCCCAGTTGCATATATGAAGCATTCAAAGAGGGGTTTCTCTGCCGCACGACATTCTGGGAAGTCAGGTCCATAATTGCTTTTATTTCCCCCCCACCCCACGGTTTTTATAAATTGTGCGTTATAGCGCTACCAATTTTCTCATGCTGTTTAAAAATTGTCTACTATTGCTATTTCCGCTCTCTCTCCCACTGCGACTTTCCCATGGCAAAGTTTACACCTTCATTTTAATCTTTTCTTCCTGCGCTCACACAAAAACTTGGGTCATTTCAATCCCACAATCCAATTGCCCCTTTCACACTTGCCTGATTGCAACGCCGGCATCTGCAGATGCCAGGGGATTGTACTAAGGGTTGAGGCCATCAATCCTCAGCATGAGATGACATCACCTGATGACCATTGAGCTGATTTTGCTTTCACACTTACCATTTTAAAGGCCGATAGGCGTTTAATTCCTGGGATCACTTGCAAGTGTGAAAGGGGCTTTAGTTTCTCTAATGGTCTGGCTAATATGCGATTCAAAAACTACAAAAATCTGATTTCTCTGAAAATATCTCAAAAGGAACAAACAGGGAAGGGCAAAACACTTTGCTTCGTCTTTGACTGAATAAAATAATGGAAATATTTGCTAAAAAACAATTTAAGATTTAAGGCTGTCCTATATCCCCACTTTGGCTTGGTTTCGCGGATGAAGATTTATGGAGGGGGTAAAAAGTCCACGTCAGCTGCAGGCTCGTTTGTGGCTGACAAGTCCGATACGGGACAGGCAGACACAGTTGCAGCGGTTGCAAGGGAAAATTGGTTGGTTGGGGTTGGGTGTTGGGTTTTTCCTCCTTTGTCTTTTGATAGTGAGGTGGGCTCTGCGGTCTTCTTCAAAGGAGGTAGCTGCCCGCTGAACTGTGAGGCGCCAAGATGCACGGTTTGAGGCGATATCAGCCCACTGGTGGTGGTCAATGTGGCAGGCACAAGAGATTTCTTTAGGCAGTCCTTGTACCTCTTCTTTGGTGCACCTCTGTCACGGTGGCCAGTGGAGAGCTCGCCATATAACACGATCTTGGGAAGGCGATGGTCCTCCATTCTGGAGACGTGACCTACCCAGCGTAGTTGGATCTTCAGCAGCGTGGACTCGATGCTGTCGACCTCTGCCATCTCGAGTACTTCGATGTTAGGGATGAAGTCGCTCCAATGAATGTTGAGGATGGAGCGGAGATAACGCTGGTGGAAGCGTTCTAGGAGCCGTAGGTGATGCCGGTAGAGGACCCATGATTCAGAGCCGAACAGGAGTGTGGGTATGACGACGGCTCTGTATACACTAATCTTTGTGAGGAAGAATATCCCCACTATGCTCTTCTGATCCACCAATGAAATCTTCCTTTTACGTACAAATGGAACTTGCTAATATCCATATGAATAATATGTCAGTACAGGTACACGATCCTTTATCCGGAACCCTTGGGGGACAGTGTGTGCTGAATTTTGGATTTTTCCAGATTTCGGAAAGCCCACCTAAATTGTGCTGCCTATCCACCCCCATCCCCTTCCAGTCACCTGGCAGTCTCCCCCAATGGCTGCCTCCCCTGACTGGCGGTCCCTCGGCCGTCTCCCCCGAGCGCCTCCCCCAACCGCCCGTCCCTCGGCCGCCTCCCCCAACCGCCAGTCCCCACTTGACAGATTTTGGAGCTTTCAGGATTTTAGGTGTCCGGATAAAGGATCGTGTACTTGCACTTTGTAACTTGGTTCATTTCTTTCCAGACAAGATTGCAGAAAATTATGAAATTAACCTAAAGAAAAGCTGGAGAGGAGAGATCAGCTTTGAGTGTTTCTAATTTAAAGTTCAAACTGCAAAATTTAATCCAATGCAAAGGTAAAATATTTGGAAATTGGCAATCATTTTGCATCTCTCATGATTTTAATTTCATTTTGTGTTAATAAAAATGAAAACCAGGAGAAATGGAAAATTGACTAGATTTACTTTCACCATTTTTGTAATTTGTGCAGAGAAAATGTTATGCCTCAGTTGCAAATATCTGGTTCTTATTGGCTGATTTTTTTCAAAAAACCTCAAATAGGAATAGTAAATGACCAACCAAGTTTCCTAAACTAGTGGAAAGGCAACAGAATTCCAAAGAAAATTCAATAGCCTTCTTGTACAGAGTTCACCTGCAAATACACTCCGTCTGCATGGAACATAACTTTTCTATTTTCTTTTGTTAGCTCTTCAGTGATTGGAGTTTACACACCAAAGTCAGTCTAAAGACTCTTAATGGCAGCTATTTTAATGTCACCAAGCCAAGTTAAATAAAGGGAAGTTCTGATACAGAAACAGGAGAAAATGGGACGCTTAACCAGTTCTAATACATTTCTCTGCAGCAGTCCACACCGCTATTGATGTTCTAAATATTCTTCTTTCCAAACGACTATTTAATTCATTAAATAATAATTTGTGGGTCAATAGTGATTTGTTGCAAAGTTTCCACATTATAACAGTTCTCATTGAGTGAGACATTTCAAAATTGCCCCCTCAATTATTTTTGAAATTATTTTTCATTTGTGACCTCTTCAAATTTCATTATTTACATTCTCACAGCCATTCATAATTCTCAAGTCCTCAGTCCTATTAACCCTGAACCATTCAGACCAGCTGAGTTCCTCCAACATTTCTGTGCTTTGATGACAATCGCAATGCCTGCAGACTTTTGTGCTTCACTCCATTTTGGTTAAGTTCTTCACTTCTCGCTTCATTGGGGAAATTCTTCATTACTGCTGACACATCAGTGATTTCTGTCACTTTTACCTTCGTACTGTAACATACGTTGAAAGTTCCACGAAACTTTCAACAATATTTAATGATTTTACCCATTTGTTTTGTAGTCTATGCTTCTAAACACAAAACCTTTATTCTACTTTTCACCCCTATGTTTAATATCAATCTGGAAACTGTACTTTCAATTTAAAATCTTATCCTTTAAGGCACACTTAATTCTTTTATTTATTTTTATTCAATTTATTTTTTCTTTATTCTTAATGTTTTAATTTTGCTTTTATTATAAGAACATTTTTGCTTTCGGGCACAGATGGTGTTAGCGTTTAGTGCAACACCTTCACAGAACCAGCGATCAGGACCGGACCAGGGTTTGAATCCCGCGCTGTCGGTAAGCAGTTTGTACGTTCTCCCTGTGTATGCGTGGGTTTTCTCTGGGGGCTCAGATTTCACCCCACCCTTCAAAACATTGAGGGGGTGTAGTTTAATAAGGTGTAAATTTGGCAGCATGGGCTGAAATGGCCTGTTACGGTGTTGTATGTCTAAATTAAAAAAAAAATAGATTTATTGCATTATGAATTAGTGATAGAGGGGTTTCAAATAATAGTTACAGAAAGGTATATTTGAGGATACATCTTTTTGTCTAACAGTTCTAGCCACTGTGCTGTATTTAGGTAGAACACATCGGAAGAAAATGAGAAGAGCCAATCATAGCAATTTTCATTTGGCAAATGAGGGAAAACAATGAAGCTATGATTTAAAAAAAAGTAATCAGAAGAAATGAACCATGAAGCACAATTAATGGAATTAGCTGTATCGTTGAATGGTGCTCGCACAGATGCCACTCTCTTTCCCCATGCATCCACTATCTAATGTCTGCCAAGGGAATCATTACCCAACAGCCACTGCTGAGGGCCTCCTGCTCTTTCATCGAAGCAAATGATAGATCAGGGAATTATGGATCAACACCGCCATAATATTCTCTTTTAGATAAGCTATAGCGAATGGCACATAAACATTAAAGCAGGGTATGATGGGAATGCCACGACCAAAAGGTGATTGAATGGATTATTATACAGCAAATGAACAAAAC
This sequence comes from Narcine bancroftii, assembly GCF_036971445.1. Lineage (NCBI taxonomy): Eukaryota > Metazoa > Chordata > Chondrichthyes > Torpediniformes > Narcinidae > Narcine > Narcine bancroftii. The sequence continues at coordinate 23,009,992 of NC_091480.1, forward strand.
ATTCTTAGATGCTCAGTTAGGCCTGGGTCACCACACAGGAACAAGATGATAAAGTGACTATCGTGCAAAGGATATTTAACCTGAAATGAAGTAATATGAAACCTCAAGCATGTAATTTTTCATCAATCTATTAAACCAGAATGCAAAAGTAAAACACCACGCACTGCAGCAATCTTTCTGTCGGATCACAGGGGGTCACCATTGTGAAAGTGATTGACTGACAATGAGACCAAAACCTTTAGGCTTAAATGGTAACAAAGGGTGAAAGGGGTGAGTGGTGGTGAACTTTGAGCAAAAGAGGGCATCTTGCACTGTCAGCGATGACGATACTTTTATCAAGAAAAATCTGTTATGCCAGTTCTGGATATTAGTAAATGAAGAAAAATGAAACACATCTTATTTTTACATGCTGGGCTGATGGCTTTTTTGGTGTATTCAATGATAAGGTCATCTTGACGTGGCAAAATGAAAACATGATATTTGGACCTCCAAGCATAAACAGAGCATAATCCTGCACAAAATCTTCACATCATCAGACTTTGGTAATCCTCTCACCAATGTGAACAGTGGTCTTGCATTAATAATTGTCATTACAAGTAGACTTTATTAATAAACCAGCATGAAATTCTCCGACAAAAAGCATCCAAATTTTAAATTCATAGTTCATAAATTCAGACTTATCTGAAATGCAATCGTTGATTTAAAAGAGAAAAATTGTGTCTCAGTTGAAATCAGAAATAAAACAAAAACACTGGAATATTCAGCAAGTCAGAAAGAAACAATCAGTATAGGAGTGACATATTTTAACAGAACTGAAAAAAAAATCAAATGCATTTAGTGCAACACAGTTGGAGCGCCAGTGACCGGGGTTTGAATCCTGCGAAGTCTGAAGGAGTGCATACGTTCTCTTCGTGTCTGTGTGGGTTTCCTCCCACCCTTCCAAAAGAAAACAAGGTTTGTAGGTCAATTGAGTGTAAATTGGGAGCATGGGCCTGTGGGCTGAAAGAGCCTGTTACCGTGCTGAATATCTCTAAGAATACATGTATGCTTATAAACTACTCACATAAATCCCTTGTCGCACGGACATGATTCTGGCAGCCAGTCATGTGCACAAGGGAAGTAGGGATCAGGAAGAGTACCATGATACTCATTAAGTCCATGAAGAGCATGTGAATAACATGCATCCCATTAAAATGCCTATCCCCAAATAGTCCCATTCAATTTCTTATGCATGATGTAGTTACTGGTTGGCGGGGTGCATAGCAAGCTAGGACTAGAATTTCTGCTTTGCACCGTTGGGGAAATAACATAACATAACATAACAATTACAGCACGGAAACAGGCCATTAGGCCCTTCTAGTCCGCACCGAACCAAACACCCCTTTCTAGTCCCACCTCCCTGCACAATGCCCATAATCCTCCATCTTCTTCTCATCCATATACCTGTCCAACCTTTTCTTAAATAATACAATTGACTCCGCCGCCACTATTTCTCCCGGAAGATCATTCCACACAGCTACCACTCTCTGAGTAAAGAAGTTCCCCCTCATGTTACCTCTAAACCTCTGCCCCTTAATTCTTAACTCATGTCCTCTTGTTTTAAACTTTCCTCCTCTTAACGGAAATAGTCTATCCACATCCATTCTGTCTATCCCTTTCATAATCTTAAATACTTCTATCAAATCTCTCATATGTTCCATATAAAAACAAATATACCTGTCCAAAGGGGAGATTTTCTCTCTCTCAGGAAAGTTATCTGCCTCCAAAGCGAGTTCCCACATCCCAGCTCTGATCAACAGCAATCTGTGCTGTTGTTCACCGAGTCATTTATGTTAAACCACTGACAAAGGCCTGAATTTGTCAAAGATCTGCAAGAATTTAAATTTGCTTATTTTAGGATGGGAACTTCAAAAGGTAATATATATGCATGTTCGCGCATGTGCTTGATTATTGGGGTGTGTGATCTCCTTCCTATGCATTCAACCAACTGTCAAAATTTAATTGGACTTTACTGCAAAGGCTTTATATGAATAGTTTATAACAGAACATTTTCCAACTTTTATTACAAGCCCAAAGGACCCCAAAACCCCTAGCAGCAACAGACATTCACCAAGTGGGTTTTAAAACAAAAGTTATTTTTAATCAACTTTAAACATGAAAATAATATCAAACGTTAACTTAACTCTATACTTAACTAACCCAAATTAATCCCCTTCTAATTCTAAGTGTATGTAATGTGTGTGTAAATTCAATAAAAGTTCTTTGATTCACAGTTCAATTTCACTTCTCCTTCTTCCAAGTTCTCTGGTTGCAGGCAATCACCATACTGTGCACAGAATTTAAAGTTCACCAGGCTTGGTGCTTGAAAGATAAATGTTTACTACTCAGGAAGGTTTTTGTAAGGTTTGCAGAGAGAGATATTTGTTGCTCCAGGATTTCCACAACTGAGGTATCACCACTAGTTACCTCAGGGTCTCACTGATGAAACTTGCCCCATCAGGGTCTTCTAGATGGTAACCTCTTTCTTCAAGCTACCAGAGTTCCATTCCTTCCTCTTTTTCAAGAGAAAAATCAGACAGATAGCACTCCCAGCCATCTACTGCTCTGGAACTTGGTTTCATCAGTTTCAAACAGTTTTCTCTGGATTGCACTTTTCAGTATTCCACACACTGACTGACTGAGCTGTTAACTCAACTCTCTCTCTCTCTCTTCCAACTGAAACTCCAAAGAGACCATGTGTCTCATGTCTTGCACAACCCCCTACTTTCCTGAGCAAAACAATGGGAGTTCTTTCTTCCAGCTCCCATCTGTTGTTAGATAAACAAAATCCATAAGTGGCACTGTACTGATAGACAGCATGACTCCAACAAGACAATGGGCAAGCATTTTATGACTTCAGTTCAACTAACATCTACTTGTTATAGGTGCTTATATTCTCCAAAGATCTTCAATATTTCTTCAGTCTTTCAAATAAGATCTGTTCCAAAATGTGTGTATGTATGTGACCTACTCTAAATCTTATAAATTCTCCCCAAATATTAATTTTGTTACACTTTCCTCAGTTCTGATGGAAAGCCGTCACCTTTATTATTCGTCTTATGAAAGATGTTGCTGGGAACAAGTCAATACTCCCTTTGGATGATGGAGTGGGCAGATTTCCTGATAGCTTAGGAGAGGTGGTGTGGGAAGCCATACATAGTATTAAGTTGTCACCACAGAGAACTGCAGATTGCTAACTGCAGTTGCTTGGCATGGAAGGAAATCTCTATATTTTTTGCCTCAGTGCAAGAGCTGAGTGATAAAAGTACCACACAAAGGATCATTATAATAGATAAGGGTTCTTCGAGCTGGAAGTAACCTGTTAGAAGGTGTGCCTGATGTATAACATTCCTTTTATCTTAGTGGTCTGTTGATATTAAAGATTGTTGGTTCCATTACAATTCAGTGGACTCTGTGTGTCCTTTGCAGGACTAACAGTGGGTTTGGTAGAAATATGGTGGTGAGAATGGGTGGTTTATTCACACTTTTGTGTTTTCTTAGCCTGTTGGCTTCATTTTCATGTGCTGCTGTCAAGAGAAACTAAAAAAAAACCTGGTGCCTTCCTAAAGGACTTACAATTAGTAATTACTTCTTGCATGCTGTCTTTGTAAATATATCTTACATTGAGATAATAATCAATTCAATATAATCCTGCAAAATAGTGTATATTCGCACAAGGCAAGAGATTTATAGACTCAGGTTGCAAATAACTTTAAAAGCTTGTAAAAGAGATAAGAATCAGTCCAAATGCATGACATCGGCCTAATGAAAAAAGGGCTATACATCCAACTACAAATAAAATAAGCACATAAAGGTATCTCAGAGAGTGTAAAGTTATTGGTTTATTACCCTTAAAAGCATGAACTTTATTCATATTTCTCTTTATTTCACAACAAGTGATCTCTTCTGTCCATCACTTCCAAACTGATGGTCAGATATCAGTGTTTAAATATTTCTTGCCAAATCAAAACTTGCATTTTTACATTCATTAGTTTTAAAATAAACACTCCTGAGGTGCACTTGAAATATTGGCTCAGATAATAGTGTGCTATAAAGTAACTGCACTCATCTCTGACCTTGAAAAAGGCTGCCACCAAGATCTCTGAGGAGTGAACCTCTCCCGCACCAACATCAATCACTGTCAGACTTAATTCCTGGTGATTGGTGGGTGTCTCCAAGAGTGATACCACTATGTTGTCTAAGCTGCCAATCACATTGAAGAATTCTCACAGACGGAAACCAGAGAAGTGTAAAAGGAAGTATAACATCATGGAATAAAGAATGGATTGTGTGTGATCAAGATAAGTGCTAAAAATCAAACATTTTAAAAATAAATGATTTTTAAAAGTAATTGATGTAATATTTCTATCTCCAGTAGCAGTCCAAAAATCCAGACTGCTCAGGTTTCCTGGATTCTCGGAAAGTACTTTTAAATTTCAAATTTAAGGAGAAATAAAGAGATGAATGGGTAAATTTTGGTAGTATTTTCATTAACAAATACACCATGCTTCATTTATCAAAATGAGCAGTTTTAAAGAAAAATAAAAATGCTGCTGTACGTCTGTGACGTGTACACAAAAACCCGCTAAATTTTAAAAAGTTGGAGCGTTTGAAAAATCTGGATTCTTGGGTTGTCCAGATTGCTTGCGTTTGGAACTTTGAACTCCTACTGTAGTTTGTATGTAGTAAATATGATTTACTAACAAACACATTGTTCCAAACTGTAGAAGTTCAAAATTTCATTTATTGTGTGTTCATATACAGTGCAATGGTGGTTGAATTTCTACACCACAATATTTTGAAGCGTATTCCTGAAGCAATCTACAATCCACATTTACAAAATAATGGATCTTATTAGTCTTAAAGGTTTCTAAGCAGTAATTATGGCTATGAAAAACTCACCAGCACTCTAACCCACGCTTTGTAAAATGTTTAGGATTTATATGCAGCGAGTTTGATCTGTTAGTGCTTGAAATTATTGCCAGGTCAGTGATTTTGAAAATTATATTGAAATGAAGTTTAAAAAAAAACAGAAAACACTGCAGCAGGGAATTCACTGACGATATCCGGAATTTGCTGTGTTCAGTTTCAGAGAGTAATGAAGGTGACAACTGTCACTTCTGCCACAACTTCTCTGTAACAAATCTGATTCTATTTATCCATACTTTTTGATAAGCAATGCAAGATTATAATTATCCACAAACTATTTTAATCATTTGAATAATTATAATGCAACACATCAAGTAGTGGGGGGGAAGAGGTACCTGGACACTTTCAGGAGGCAGTCACACCCATTAGAATAGCTGTCTCTAATTTGGTTGGTGGTCAGGAACAAGAGGATGTGATTGTGAATGGGGGAGGTAGTGGGATCCATGAGACAGTGTTGGAGGAGTATCTTGTCTCACAAGCTTGAGATTTTTGCTCCTGATGTGGAGGAGTGGGTGCAGTAGGAAGGGTGAGCTACCCTGATGGTGGCACTATGGTTCATGAAGCCATTCAAGAGGGGGTGGAGAATGGAAATGTGGTAGTAATCGGAGACAACATAGTGGCAAGAATAGACAAAGTTTCTGTTGCAGCCTGCTGACAACCTGGATTTAGGACATCTCATCTGACCTGCAGAGGAATTTTGAGTGGGAGGGGAAAATTCTAGTTGTGTGTCAACGACATAGGTAGAACCAGGAAAGAGGTTATGCTCAGGGTGAGGTGTATGAGGAGATTTGGTATGTCACCAAAGACTCTCGTAAACTTCTGCAGGTGTACCGTGGAGGGATTCTGGTTGGTTGCATCATTGTCTGGCACAGAGGTGCCAACTCTCAGGACAGGAATAAACTCCAGAGGGTTGTTAACTCAACCTGTGACATCATAGGCACCAGACTTCATTCCAACGAGGGGATCTACACGAGGCGGTGTCTAAAAAAAACAGCTTCTATCCTCAAAGACCCCCCACCGCCCAGGCCATGCCCTCTTTGCTACCATCGGGGAAACGGTACAGGAGCCTAAAGATGAGCACTCAGCGACACAGGGACAGCTTCTTCCCTGTTGCCACCAGATTCCTGAATAATTGACACTAGTTTATTTTTTGTGAATTTTTTTAATAGTAAAGTTGTAAGAGGATTTGTACTGTAATGCTGGCGCAAAACACTGAATTTCATGACTTGTTCATGACAATAAATTCTGAATTTGAGGAGCTAGGGACTAAATTATAAAGCAGAGCTGAAAAGGTGGTAATCTCTGGATTCCTACCCGAGTCACGTGAAAATTACACAGGGTCCAGAAAATTAGAGAGTTAAATGCAAGGCTCAAGGATTGGTATGGGATAAGTGGGTTCCAATTAATGGAAAATTGGCACCTGCATTGGGGAAGGAAGAATCTGTTTAAAAGGGATAAGCTCCATCTGAACTGTGTTGGGGCCTGGATCCTGGTGAATTGCGTAACTCGAACTATGGACAGGGCTTTAAATCTAATAGTAGGGGTTGGGTTCAACAGATTGGATGAAGTAAAAGAGTGTGGAAAGAAGGGAAAAAATTAAAGAGTAAACCAAGAGTTGAGGGGATAAAAGTAAAGTGGAAAAGAGACAAAGATTACCAGATTTTAAAAGCACAATGGGTACAAGGGCACTTTCTCTGAATGCCCGTAGTATTCGAAACAAGGTCAGTGAACTAATCGGTACAAAGGGTAATGATTTAGTGGCCATTGCAGAAACATGGTTGCAGGGTGGAGGGGATTGGAAATTAAATATCCAAGGATATCAGATAACAATGAAGGACAGGCAGTTAAAGTTGAGATCAGGGCAATAGTGAGAGATGATGCAAGATCTAATGAGCAAAATGCTGAGTCCATTTGGGTAAAGATTAGGAATAGTAAAGGGATTAAAAAAAAGTCACTAGTGGGAGTTGTATATAGGCCACCCAATAATAACATTACAGTGGCACAGGCAATGAACATCGGAGGTATGTAAGGATGGAACAGCAGTTATCGTGGGGGACTTGCACGAGAATTGGGTGAATCTGTTTGATCGAGGCAACCTTGAGGAGGACTTCATAGAATACATATTGCGAGGGCTTTCTTGAACAGCATGCTACTGAACCTAAAAGGGAACATGTTATCTTGGATCTAATCCTGTGCATGAGACAGGTAAAATTCACAATCTTGTAGTTAGGGATGCACTTAGATTGAATGATCACAGTATGAGTTTATCAGACAAATTGATGGCACAGTAGTTCCATCTAAAACAAGTGTGTTATGCCAGAACTAAGGAAAACTGCAAGGGGGTGAGGGAGGAGCTGACGAGGGTCGACTGGGAATGCAGGCTATACGGAGGGACAGTTGATGAACAGTGGAGGACTTTCAAAGAGTTTTTCACGAGCTCAACTAAAGCATATTCCAGTTAAAAGCAAGGAGAGTAAGGGTGGGGACAGCCAACCTTGGATAACTAAGGAGATTAAGGAAGGAAACAAACTAAAGGCTCGTGTGTTCAAAGTCACCAGGAGCAGTTGGAAACCATAAGATTGGGAAACCTTTAAGAAGGAATAAAGAACCACAAAGCAAGCAATTTAAAAAAAAGGAAAGTTGGGAAATGAGAAAAGATTTGCACAAAATATAAAAATGGACAGTAAAAGTTTTAATAATTACTTAAAGCACAAATGGGTGGCTAAAATGAAGGTTGGACCCTTGGATGATTAGAAGGAAGAATTAATATTGGATAATGAAGAAATGGCTGAGGCTTTGAATGACTATTTTGTGTCGATATTCACAGTGTAGGACATGCCAAAAACAAGATGTTGTGGATGGGTTGGGAGAAGAGGACCTGGATGTAATAGTTATCACTAAAGAGGTCATACTCAGAAAACTTAAAGGTCTCAAGACTGTCAAATCTCTTGGTCCTGAAGGAATGCATCCATCCCAAGGTACTGAAAGAAATGGCAGAAGTTATAAACGAGGCTTTGGTGATAATTTACCAACATTCTGAGGACTCTGGGTAGGTCCCAATGGATTTGAAGATGGTGAATGTAATGCCACGATTCAAAATAGGATATAGACACAAGGTAGAGAACTATAGGCCATTTCGTTTAACAACATGCTTGAAACTATCATTAAAGAAGAAATAGTGAGGCTCATCTGGAGCAAAATGGATCCATCAGCGTGGATTCAGAAAATGCAAATCCTCTTTGACAAATTCACTGGAATTCTTGAATGATATAAGGAGCATGGTAGATAGAGGGGAACAGGTGGGCATTGTTTACCTGAATTTTATGAAGGCGCTCAATAAGGTGCTGCATAAGTGGCTTATACAGAAGATAAGGATGCATGGAATTGGGGGTGCTGTATTAGCATGGTTAACCAATAGTAAGCAGAAAAAAGGGTGCAGGGGTATTTTTATGGTTGGTAATTGGTGGTAAGTGGGGTGCTACTTTTAAAATATACATAAACAATCTGGAAGAGAGGGGAGAATGCAGTGTATCTAAACTTTCTGATGACACTAAATTGAGTGGAAAAGAAAATTGTGCAGAGAATACGGAGAGTCTGCATTGTGTGGCAGATGGAGTACAACGTTGGCAAACATGAGGCTACCCACTTTGGACGGAAGAATGGAAGATCAGAATATTATTTAAATGGAAAATGTAGGGCAGTTCTGCCTCTGTATTTCTGTTAATGAAGTCTTCCGGGGACAGTAGTCGTTGACACATGCACACTTGCCTCCTGAAGAGTGTTCTGATCAGTCGGACATATGTTTGGGGATTTTTCTTCATTATGATGAGAATTCTTCTGCCTTCAGCATTGGAGATCTTTTCTGGAATACTAGTCCCTTTGTGATTTCTGAGCTCACCAGTACACTCTCTCTTCTTAATGATGTTCCATACTGTTGCTTTTGGTAAAGCTAAGGTTTGGGTGATGTCTCTTACTGTTTTATTCTTGTTTTTCAGCCACATAATGGCTTTTTTGACGTTCATTGGCACAACTCTGAAAAAATGGTAATAACAGACTCCAAAAGCTTGGATGCAGGTAGAAAAGAGCTAGGCTTGTTTCTAGGAAGCAATTAAACATACCCGAGTAATCGCAAACACCTGAGAAGCCAAATGTCCAAACAATGGTGGGGGGGACTATGTATAAAAAAAATGAAGTAATTTCTACATGGTCAAACCAAAATATATACAAATAACCTTGAATAAAATCTGGATTGTGCACTTTAGTTACATGTGAATTGTGGAAACCCAACACCCAACCCCAACCAACCAATTTTCCCCTGCAACCGCTGCAACCGTGTCTGCCTGTCCCGCATCGGACTTGTCAGCCACAAACGAGCCTGCAGCTGACGTGGACTTTTTACCCCCTCCATAAATCTTCGTCCGCGAAGCCAAGCCAAAGAAAAAGAAGAATTTAAAACTGGAGCTCAGGGGCAAATAAAGGATCTTTGTCCCAACTATTATGGAGGGCATTGTATATGCATAAGTCATTTGTTTCTTTTCTCTCTCTCTCCAACAGTAATTTATTTTACAGTCCTGACTTTAAAAGAGAATGGATGCGGGCAGCTGGACAGGAGTAGAGGATATCTAATCTCTCCAAACTTTGTAACTTGAGGTCTGTGAGACTAAAGATTCCACATGCCTGTGGTCTGTCCTGAATGGGAAAGGAAATGGCATCTGATTGTAAGACCTGTCCATGAGCCTCCCAGCTATTTCCAACAAAATTAAAGCAAGTGTTACTTTAACTTGTGAATGAGGGGGTTTATAGGAGAGGTTCTGAGATGGAAGGGGGAAACTCAAAATTGAAGTGGTTTAGGGATTTGAACATGCTTGTGTGAATTGGTGCAACTACTTGACAAAGAAAGTAAAAAAAAATCCTCATCTTAAGTGAGTTCTTCTTGTGCTGGAGTTTTCCATCCTTGCATTGATAAAGAGGAAGAGTTACCATAGCTGCTTCGTTTAGACAGAACTGAAAGCTGCAGGCTTTAGAAGCCATTCCTTCATGCAGTAAACAGCATACTGAGAATCCTGCTGTTTATGCCTGTTCAATATGATTTAGAAAGCCTGCACTTTTCAATGGTTGCTACACTGATTTAATGCACCAATGGCCTTCTGGTGGCTTCATTCCACCTGCTGACACATCTGAGACTCTTTTGCCCAGTTTGCAAGAAAAACTTATTTGCCAGACAGAGTTGAAGATCTGAGGTTTGAGCTGCAGGAAAGCTCACAGTGACTTGGCCTCACGCGTGTGCAGGTTGTGCTCAATAAAAAAGGAAGTGCTCTCGTTTCTTGGTGCAGTCGGGTACTGCCGCCAGTGGATTGCCAACTATTGGGAACTGGACGCTGTTGAAATAGTATCAGTGAAGTTCAGTGGACTCTGGAGCAGCAAGAAGCCAGTCATTCTTCAAAGGATGTCGTGCTGTTTGCACCTGCCTTGGGACTTCCCAATTATTGCAAGCCTTTCCTGTTTTATGTTAACGACTGCAATGGGTTCACCTCCGGCATTTTGGACCATTGCATGGGGGGGTGGGGGGAGAATGATGCCCTCAGTTGCATATTATTCTGTAACCCTCCCACTAGTGGTTAAAGGTATACCAGCCTGTTTACATGGTGCAGCAGCTGTAGCTACAATAGTGGAAAAGACGTTTCCTATTGTATCATGTTGTCTGCGTACCACATGCAGCGGTGTTACTGCTCAATTCCTCTGCATTTTTCAGCACCATGAAAGACCAATTATGAAGTTATCCTGTTGCCACATCCTAAATACACCTTCCAGCTATCAACCCTGCCACATTCCTGCCAGAAACGACCGATGAGGGAATCCGATATGTCAAACACAACTGCACCACCCTCGTTACAGCTGTCACCTCCCTTCATCCTGACCTGCTGGACCAACCTTAGTAGAATGAAGATCTGGTGTACGACATGGATGGTTCCTCTTGTTGTTCTTCGAGCCTGTTGTGTAATTGCCTCACCCTTTGAACTCGTTGAAGTCTTTGCCCTTCAGCAGGGCACCTCCGCTCAGGCAGCTGAATTTTTTGCCCTGACATATGCTTGGATCCTTCCCCAGGACCACTCTATATCTATACCGACTTGCATTATACATTGGGGGTAGTCCAGAACTTTGGACAGTTCTGGGAAAATTGTGGATATGTCACTTCTTCAGGCCACTCCATCACACATGCCCATTTAGTCCACAACCACTTTGAAGCCATTCTTCTTCCACTAGAGGTCACAATAGTTAAATGTGAGGCTCACTCCAGCAGGAACGACCCTACTTTCATGGGCATAACTGACCATTATGCCAAGCAAGTCACTTTACATCAATTGCCCCTTTTACAATCATCAACTCTAACCTACTGTTCCCTGTTCATTTCTGAACTGCAGCAAGCCCAAAATGCAGCCACATTTCAGGAAAAGCATAGCTGGCAGTGTACTGGACGCCACAAAGGTACTGCTGGCTGGGTACACCCCAATGGATGGCCTATTTGCCCCAGACTGTTTTTTTGTTCCTTGTTTATCTGGTTGATTTGCAGGCTCATGCGGACAAAGGTTGGGGTGGTGGGGGGAATGCTACATGATATTACCCAGTGATAGCTTGCACCAGGAATATTAACAATAGACAGGGTGGTATGGACATGTGTAGCCTGTGAACAACGCAATAAAGGCAGAACTCCAGGTAAATTGGATCACCTGTTGGGTCCTGATATGCTGTTTGAGCATTTACAAATTGATTTTGTATACATGTCTGCCAGCAAACAATTCAAATATTTGTTGTTTATAGTTGATATGTTCTCTCGGTGGGTGGAAGTTGACCCAAGTGATAAAATATGACGCTAAAATAGTTGTAGAAGTCATTATGCACGAAGTGATTCTGCAATTTGTTCTACCCTTGGGGATCAACTGAGCGGGGGAGGGGGTCACATTTTGCTAATGTTAGTGAAAGGCCCGGCCGAAGTTCTGGGATTCAGATGGCAGTTGTCAATCCCATTCCAGCCTCAGTCCTCTGGAATAACGGAAAGGATGATGTAGAAAATAAGAGGGCATTAGGAAAGGCTTATTTACACCATTAGCAAGACCATGCCCATCATAATGTACATGTTCAGGAAAAGGAAAATAGGTCAACGGGGTTAACCTCTTATGAAATATTGATAGGCCGATACATGCCTCCCAGATCGAAACCTCTCGTTACCCCAGAATTGGACAGATGAGGCTCCCTTAAGTTATGTCCAATCCATGTATGAAACAAGCCAGAAAGTGTACTTCAGGGTTTGGGATAGCCAGAAACCATTGACAGAGGGAAAAGCACATCCTTTTAAACCTGGTGACATGATTTATATGAAAGCCATTACTCATGATTCTTTCCCTCCTGAGTGAAAAGGACCCTACCTCGTGTTGTTAATGTCTGCTGTGAAAATGAAGGAGAAGCTTGACTGGATTCTCCAAACTACACCACATGAAATCAATAGATGAAGAGATCCTGCAGCTCATATCTGCAAGTTGTCTATTTACACCTGCATTGAATTTGGTCATTTATTTAAGAAGCATAATGTCTAAAATCTTCCAAATAGGAGGTTTTATTTATGGGAAAATTACACAATGCCCCAGAAGTCGATACAAAATCGAGTTAAAAAGATATCCCTAAGAATACATTTCCCTCTATATGAATGTAAAATGTAGCTGTTGGTTAAGTACATTACAGGATAGGTACAGTACATCTGTCCCAGTCTATACTGAAGGTGGAGTTCTGTTGAGGCAAGCTCCATTTGGCCTGTCTGATATTTGGCTTACCTTCTAAAATAATTCTCAGAATCAGAATCTCTTGTCATGAACAAATCATGAAATTTAGTGTTTTGTACTAAAAAAAAATAAAAAACAACAGCACGTGAAAAGTAAGGCAGTATCTATGGTTCATTGATTATTCAAGAATCTGATGGCAGTTGAGAAGAAGCTGTCCTTGTGCCGTTGAGTGCGCGTCTTTAGGCTCCTGTACCTTTTTCCAGATGGTAGTAGAGTGGCCTGGGTGGTGGGCATCTTTGAGGATAGAGGCTGATTTTTTTTAAAGACACCTCCTCATAGATGTCCTCAAGGGAGAGAAGTCTAGTGCCTGTGATGTCACAGGTTGAGTTAACAACCCTCTGGAGTTTATTTTTGTCCTGAGAGTTGGCACCTCCATACTAGGCAGTGATGCAGCCAGCCAGAATACTCTCCATGGAATGCCTGTAGAAGTTTACAAGTAACTTTGGTGACATACCAAATCACCTCAGACTCCTCACACAATATAGCTGCTGGTGAGCCTTCTTTGTGTTTGCATAAACATGGAGGCTCCAGGAGAGATCCTCAGAGATGTTCACACCCAGGAATTTGAAGTTCTTAACCCTCTCCACTTCTGAGCCCTCAATGAGGACTGGGTCATGTTCCCCTGACTTCCTCCTGAAGTCTACAATTATTTCTTTGGTCTTGCTAACGTTGAGAGCAAGGTTGTTAGTGTGACATCACTCAATGAGTTGACCTATCTTTCTCTTGTACACTTCCTCATTGCCATTTGTTATTCTGCTGACATCCGTGGTGTTGTTAAGAAATTTGTAGATAGCATTGGAATTGTACCTGGCCATGCAGTCATGGGTGTATAGTGAGTAGAACAGTGGGCTAAGCCTGCATCCTTGAGGTGAACATGTGTTGATAGTTAGTGAGGAGGAGACGTTGCTTCCAATTCTTACCGACTGTGGTCATCTGATGAGTAAGTCAAGGATCCAGTTGCAGAGACCTTGGAGCTCAAAACTCAAAGTTGAATGAGTATAGGAGTGAAGATACCTGAACACGTTTGTGAGATTTGCAGGAGCTACTCATCAAGGAGCTACTCTTAAGGGAACCTGACATGGAGAAAAAGCTATTGTAGTTGCTTTGTTGAGAAGAATGAGAGGAGATCTTATAGAAACATATAGGATTATGAAGGGTATGGACAGGATAGATGTAGGAAGGTTTTTTGAGCTGGCTGGGGAAACTAAAATGAGAGGATTCAATCTCAAGATTCGGGGGAGTAGATTTAGGACAGAGATGAGGAAAAATATTTTTTCCCAGAGAGTAGTGAAGGTTTGGAATTCTCTAACCAGGGAAGTGGTTAAGGCTGCTTCATTCAACATATTTAAAATTCGGTTAGATAAATTTTTACATGATGGAGGCATTGGGCGATAAGGGGAGAAGGCAGGTAGGTGGAGTTAGGTCATAAATTAGATCAACCATGATCTTATTGAATGGCGGAGCAGGCTCGATGGGCCTGTTCCTACTTCCTATGTTCCTATGAGATCACAAAGAAAATGGTCACCCAATGACATTATTGGAAACTGAACTACATTTCAATAATAAGCAATATTGCCTTCATTTAGGTGTCCTTGACATGGGCTCAGAAATGAGGACTAAGATTATCTAAAAACCCACATCTCTGCAGCACATCTCGGAAATAATCCATTGAACGGTTTTAACTGTCTGGCTAATTTCACATGAACGACTTCGAGGTTAGAGGAAATACTGCTCTTTAAACAAAACAAATTTTAAAAACCCGTGTGCGACTCAAATTAATGAACCAATATGCTGAAAAATGTTTAAAATTTTAAATGAGGAAAAACGCACTTTCTGATTATCTACAAAGGCATCAGAAGAGGGATCCTTGGAAACTCCTGAGAAACAGTAGAAGCAGGGCTTATAAAGTACCTGCTTATGAAGCAGAAATCTATCCCCGAGAATAAAATAATTTAGACTTTGTCACAGTTTATATAATAGCAATGGAAAAGAAATGTTGCATGGTTGATTAATGGACCAAAGTGATATATTTAATAGAACAGTGTACCTTTATGACACACAGAAGATCGCTTTTAGTAGGGAATATTTACATACTAATGTAACCATATTTCACTGCTGTATTGCAGACTACAGCACTATGACTGACAGTTCTTTTGATCACACCAGTCATCTACCCCTCATATCTTTTTCAAGGACTGTTATTGGGACTGCCTTGTGATAAAGTAGTGAAGGACTCAATTCACAGCTCTATGGTTTCACATTCAACATTGAGGCCACATAAAATATGCATTGTGACATTGATTAGTTCTTAGCCGTATCACTTTGCAATATTTATTTGAGAACCTATCAAAATATAGGAATGCAATCCAACTCATCTCTATCTGCCGTTGTGAATTTTAACCTCTTTCAGTTTGTGATCATTAATCATTGGATGATTAAAATAGAATCAAAGTTTACTCTGCTTTTGGTCTCACAGCCCTGTTGAATTTGTCTGTTTATTTCAGATGGCTAACTGTTGGTTCGATGGAGCACAAGGCCCGTCAGCTCTCTCCTTTACTCGGTAATTGGACGACAGTGCAGAAGAATGGAACGCACCAGTCTGCAATGCTCAGAGGGTACCTCATCTGATCTCTCACTCAAGGACTGTCCAATGTTTGGGGGTGGGGGGGAGGTGAAATGACATTTTGGAGTCGTGTGTTCAGTTTTGGTCTCCATGCTGCAGGAAAGACATCGTCAGCTGGAGTGGGGGCGGGGGTGCGGAGAGAAGATTTACGAGCATGTTGCTAGGATTTGGGGACCAATCTATTGGGAGAGGTTGAGCAGATTAGGGTTTTATTCCTTGGAGCACAGGAGGATGCAGTGCAATCTAATAGAGGTCTCCAGGATCATGAGAGGAATAGATCAGGTGAATGCGTAGAGCAGGAGAATGTGTAGGACAAAGGTTTAAAAATCAGAGGGGAGAGATTTAACAGGAACCTGAGGGATAACTTCCCTCCCACCCGCCACCACCCTTTGTGGAACAGGGTGCTAGAAGTGATTCAAACAGGTACTGTTGCAATGTTTAAGAAAAAAAAATTGGACGAATATGTCCAAGTAAGCGCAGAGATCTGTGCCAAATATGAGGCGCCAAAGCTCGGCAGCAGCCACGACGAGTTGCAGACTCCGGGGAACAGTGGATTACCACAGGGCGCAGTAACATGGAGAAATCTTCCCCCCCCCACCCATACCCCAGTTGAGAAGGAGAAGCAGAAGAGACAACCCGACAGGACAGCGACCATGGCAGCAGTCCAATGAGGGGCTCAGCAGCTGAAGGGCCCACACTGCGGGTTCTTGGTGAGGCCCTTGGAGGGGACCCACATCGCCTGCAGGCTGATGAAGAGTGGATCATGGGAACCAGGTGTCAGATCCGGGATTCGAGAGGGTGCGGAGGGCAAGAAAGTCTCCCCAAGGGCTGTGAGTACTGAAGGCTTCCTGGGAGGTCTGGATCTGGAACTTGAGTTGCCGACGAATCAAACAGAAGTCTGTGTGGCTGAAGAGGTCGCAGGAATGCTAAAGGAGAACCCACAAGCACTCAGCAACTCTGAAGGGTTTCTCTTTCTCTCGCATTGTAAGGGGCACTGGGTGATACTAATGGCAACTCTTTGACTTGCCTTACAGCAGACAGAAGGCAATTTTGTGTAATATTTCACATTCTGTTTTATTACATGACGATAAAGAAATCTTGATCACTATTCCTGACAAAGGCCACTTAAACTTTCATGAATCTGATAAAATATACAGGAATCAGATCAGTTTATGTTTCACAGCCAGACGTCTAGTTTCCAGATCCAACTGACTTGTTCCCAAGGAAGACTATTCTCTCCCTCCCAGCTTTTCATGAGGGAAGATGATACCTGGCCTCATTCTCAATTTTCATGGGAACGTGATTCAGTCGTAACCAAGGTCACCTATTTTTGGCTGTTTGTCACTATATTATTTCTTGTCCAGTTGCAAGCAAACCATACTTAGACACTAATTTGCACCTTGTGATGCATCCCATTCAGTTTGACGTCACAAATCACACGATCTTGAGGTAATCTTCAAGCACTTCCACCCTCTCCCCTTCTCACATTTTTGTAAGGTCATTGCTTCATTTTCCGACATTGACAATGCTTATCCACTTCCAACTGGCTTGCTGTACTGATGTGTAATCATGTTGATTAAATCCAATCTCTTGGCATATAGCTAGCTTTGCCTTTATTAATTCCAATACCATACAATGCAATGGATTTCTCATTATCCAGCACTTCTTTCTCCTGCTCTGTCTCTCCATCTTTGCGCATTCTCACTGACAAACACAGGTTTGCATTTCTGAGAGCACATAACTAATGGCCCAGCCACATTTATTTTCCTCCTTTGTTTTTAATCCCTTTGCTTCATTTGACCCCCAAGAGCACTTGTTTTTCCAATCCCTTTAGGTTTCTGGTCTGTCATCTGTCCCCATTTTATTTGTATATTTCTCGTAACCAAGAAAGTAAAGGGAAAACTGCTCTCAAAAAAAAAATCACACCTTTCTCTTTGTTAACCTGACTGGCCTTAAATAAAAGATGTTATACTTTTATGCTAGTCTCTGTGCATTTTTTAAAAATGCCCAAATGCTTATTTGTAATTCCCCATCTTAAGCACGACTCATAATGTGCACTTGGACCACTGCAACAGATGCAAATTAACCACTTTTCTTTTTGGAAACACAGATTTATTTCACTGCAACTTCATCCGAGTGAAGTTAGATTTCATCTTCTGGGACAATATATTTGCACCACATCCCCATTTTGTGCATGAATACTAATCTTGACCATATTGCTGCTGCTCTCGATTGCTTCATTAATGTCTCAACAGTCACTCGATTTTAGCACTGAAGTATTTCCGATTACAATCAACGCATTACATTTCGAACTCAATTAAATACTTTTTACAGATATCGGTACGATGAATATCTTGTGCCTACACTTCAATTTCGCTATTGATAAAAATGCTTCCCAGTAATATAATCAAACAAATAGATACCAAGGCAAAAAAGGGAAATTTAAAAAAAAATGTTCAGAGGTTAGAAACCAGATGTAACACATACAGACAAACAATACATATGCAGGACAAGAATTCATATATACAATGAATATTGCTTCAAATAGGAGAGGGTGAGCAGATCCTTTGGTCGTTCGGCATTCTCACTGCCCTTGGAAAGAAGCAGTTTCTCAGCCTGGAAGTGCTCGCTCTGATACTCCTGCATCTCTTTCCTGGCTGGATGATGTGTGAGAGGTGTTACATCTGGTTGTGTGCCTGCAAAGTTTTGGCCTGACGACCGGAGAACGCCGTTTCATCGGGTTGTATTTGTGCAACCAGGTGACAATAAACTTGACTAATTTGAACCAAGAGATTAAAAGACGCAAGGGTGTGGCCATTCAGGCAGCACAAGAGAATGAATAGGTTGCTGGGAAGGTGAAATGAGATATTGACCAAGGGCTCTGGCCTGAAATGTTGACCATTCTTTTTCTTCAACTGATGCTGCTCAACCCACTGACCTCATCCTGCACATCGTGGTTAAGCAATAGCACAGACTCAATTAGCTAAAAGACCCTCTGCTTCAAAAACATATGCGAATATTCACTTTCAAACTTGGCAGTAAAGTTCTCACTTCCTGGTTCAATAGGTTCAACACCTGCTCCAGGAACTGAGCAATTAATCTACGCTCACTGAAGTAAAATACAGGCGGAGATGTTATCATTTGTATGGGAACATTAACGCTTCTCATGGCTCCCAGTTCTCTCTGCCCAGATGAACAGCATTTTACCGAGGATCAAAGGAGATCAAGCATTCTATATGTGATCATACCAATAAACAAATACCTCAGTCATTTACCTTCATGCTGTTGGTACGGTGTCATTGTGCAGAAGGCGGCCCTATTTCCTTGTGAAACAAAAGTATTTCAAAAGTAATAAAGTAGCAGCGTTCTTTGCAGGAGATATGGTCAAATGGTGAATGAAAGCATTAAACATTTGAAATCATTTGTAGCCACCAACTTTGATCACCAGGAGGTCCTCCACTTCTCACCTGCTAATTATATTAGTATCGACTACTATTTCTTAGAATTCTTTATTCAAATTGAACAATTTATGTCTAAAAGTTGATCAGTCTCCTCACACATTCTCCACAATGCCTTGCACCTCTCTTACCACAATCCTAATTCTTACTCTAATTTTAACGTCAAACATCTCAATTCAGTGCTGCATTTTTGAACAGTTGCCTTCCCTTCAGCAATTCCCTTGCTATAAACTTACTTTGCAATTTAAGGAAGTCAGCCAGTACAATCTTTCAGTATGTTTTGATACGGGTGTTAGCCAATAGTTGCTTTCTCTGTTCTGATCCTGACAATTCTCCCTCAGCTGTGACGGCATTATTCCAGCTGTTTGTAAATTTCACTCTTGGTTTAATAATGGTTCTCATGCTGCTTTTTTTTGGTAAAAAGAATATTAATCCTATTTCGTATCTTGATAACTCCAATGTTGTGAACGCAGTATTAGATCAGCTGATTGAGAAAGAAGTCAAGGGTGGTCTTCTCACTGTGCCAGGAGCTGCTCCATGTTCTCCCTTGCCAAAACTGCCTTCTTTACTTTTCCTCCCTTTCTTTCTCTTTCATCCAGATGTATAGACTTAAGTCTTTCTAAGTTTTGTGTCCTACCTTTTCATTCTACTTCAATCTCCCTCATTCATTTCATCGATTTGGGAAAAGGGACACTAGAGGTGTATGGCCCATTGATCATTGGTGGGGGGGGGGGGGGGGAAAATATCAGAGGTGGAGAGAATGAGCAAATTTAAATCCCTGGGAATCATTTTCTCAGAGGATCCTTCCTGGACCCAGCACAATAATGGCCTTGTGAAGAAAGCACATCAGTGCCTCTACATCCTCAGTTTGTGGAGGTTTGGAATGTCATCCGAAATCCTGGCAACTTTTGGCAGATGTGTGGTGGAAAGTGTGCTGACTGGCTGCATCTGGCCTGGAGACACCAACACCTCTGAGCATAAAGCCCTCCAAAAGGTAGTGAACAGAGGCAAAACCCTTCTCACCATCGAGAATATGTACAGGGAACGCTACCATCGGAGAGCAGCAGCAATCATCAAGGATCCACTCTACCCATCACATGCTCTGTTCTTGCTGCTGCCATCAGGAGAGAGGTATAGGTGCCGCAGAACTCGTACTGTCTGGTTCGGGTGCAGCTGCTACCCCTCCACCATCAAACTCCTCAACAGCAAACTCAAACAGGAACTCATTTATGAACTCTTGCTCCTGCACTTTGATTTTTTTTCTGTATTGCACAGTTTATTTAAATTTCTTTTGTTTGTTTACATGTGTATGTCGAGTACAATTTTTCTGCTCTACCAACAAGTGGTGATTCTGCCTCGCTTGCAGGAAAAAGAATCTCAGGGTTGTATGTGATGTCACACATGTACTCTGACAATAGATCTGAAATCTGATTTGGCAAATCGCCTTCATTATCATGGAGAAAAGTCCTGATGTGATGAAGAATTTCTGCATCACTCTCCTGCCACAACTTAGATGAACAGCAATGAGAATGATGTTTATAACAAGTTCACCAATTTTCTTTTTGCAGCAGTTACTGTAGATAAGAAACTATGATTACATAGAGCCTCCCATTTCTCTGGGGAACTCCAGCATTCTACTGGAGCTCGAGGTGCGATTCTAGAAAGAACCTCCGAAAACACCTTGTCCACATTGTGTGCTGGGAAACCCATATTCCAAGTGATTTGTTTTACTTTTAACTTGCCATTTTTTTTTGTTGTTGTTGCTGTTAACTTGTCATCTGATGCTTTGAAAGATATGAATTTTATTTATTTCCAACATGGTGGAAGCCAATTTTGTGCCACCCAATTAGCCAACAGCCCTGTACGTTTTTGAAGGGTGGGAGAAAACTGGAGCACTTGGGGAAGTACCACGCAGACACAGTGCTCGAGACAATACCATGTGATAAGGGGCATAGAAATAGAGAAACATCTTGAGAGTAGTCTTCAATTTACAGCAATGTAAATAGATGCTCATAAGTGACATTCAGATGAAATAGCAATGAGAGGCTGTGACAAAGTATGTATAATAAAGTTAGAAGACATCTTTGATACAATTTTTTTAAAAATTTGACATCTAGCTCAATAATAGGCCCTTCCAGCCCATAAGACGGTGCCACCCAAGTACTCCAATTAACCTCCAACCCCTGAACATTTTCAAGAAAATTGAAGAATCCAGGAAATACCCACGTTGACATGGGGAGAATGTACAAACCCTTTACAGACAGGCCGGTTTCAAATCCAGGTCAGTGGCACTGCAACAGCATTGCACTGACCATTAATCTAATTGTGCCACCCACATGGATTGTGATGAAAGAATCCTGGCCTGGTTGGTGATGCAAGCCAAGCACTTAGCAGGTTCTCCTTATCCCCTTTTGGCATCCTGTCACATTAGTAGAAAAATTGAATAATAGAGACGACGATTGAATGCCACAGGATAAATACATGGTGATAGCTACCTTGGGAACCTACAGAGCCTATATTATTCCTTTTCCATGATTGGAAATGAGTGAACATTAATGAAGCTGAAATCCTTGCCTTCAGCTGCGCTAAGGGCATGAGTCTTTATCCCCTCATGCATGCAGTTAAAATCTAAAAGCATTGTTTCCAACAAACTGAAACAGAAATTTGGCCCTCCTTTCTTTGGGAACAAAGATGAGAGCAATTGCAGATCTAGAAATATATCTGTGCCCCAATTGCTGCACAAGATGGTTGCAGCAGTGGTCCATCAATACTATTTTTGGATTTACATGGGCGGAGGTTTAAAGCAATGGACACTACTGAATGAACACGGGACTGGGAAAGGAGAAATTCAGCTTAACGGTGCCCGCATTTTGGGTTAGAGGTGATGGTCAAGTCATAGCAGGTGAATGGGTGAAGGATCAAGGCTCAAGTCAGTGGCTGGGGTAGAAGGGTTTCTGCCAGGAGTGAATAAGATCATGAATAGGAGCAGAATTAGGCCATTCTGCCCATTGAGTCTACTCCACCATTTGACCAAGGCTAATGAGCTTTCTCTCAACACTATACTCTTGCCTTCTCCCCATAACCTTTGACAACATTACGATTCAAAAACCTCTCAACCACCACTTTAAGTATATCAAATGACTTGGCTTCCACAGCCATTTGCGCCAACAACTTCCACACATTCTGGCTGAAGATATTTTTCCTCATCTCTGCTCTCAAAGAACATCCTTTCATTCTGGGTCTGTGCCCTCTGGTTCTACTGGGAAGATCTTCTCCACTCCCACTCTATCCCTTTCAACATGCAGCTTGCTTCAGTGAGATTCCTCCTCATCCTTCTCAACTCCAGCAAATATAGGCCCAGAGTCATCAAATGCTCCTTGTAGCTCAATCCTCTTGTACCTGGCATCATTCTTGTAAGACTCCTCTGAACTGTCTCCAATGCCAGCACATCCTTCCTGATCTACAGGGCACAAAACTGCTTACAATCATAATGATTCAGGGATTCAAGGACTTGGAAATTGAATGATTATAGAGCTGATTGCAGGGTTGAATAAGAGATGAGCCAGAATAAGTTTTGCTGCTAAATTTGTGTTAGAAGCACTTGAAGGTGGGATATGGCTGGATTTATTTTAAGAAAAAAGAGGAACACAAATTGCTCCAGAAACAAGACTGTGACAACATGTTACTTATTACGACATTAAAACAAACAGTAGCCCATGATCTAATTTACAGGCGAGAAGCAAGGTCAGAGGTAATCTCTGCACTCATGGTTTCCTCCCATCCTTCAATTGTACCGGGGGGTTGCAGGTCAATTGGGCAGCATGGGCTCGTGGTCCGAAAGGGCCTGCTACCGTGCTGGAGGTCCAATTTTTTTTTAAATTAAAAATTGGAGCAGCTGGTTCAACAGGAATCCACAGAGCTGATGGTTGTCCCCCACGTCCAGGAGAGTAGGTTGTACTGTAGTGAATTCTAATAGAATAACAGAATACCAAAACATATTTCTGATACAGAAAATCATTTATGGATAACAAAATTACTCGTTCCATCAACACAGGGTTTCTCCCAAGAACTTTAATGCTGAATGAGCCAATCTGAAAAGTGTCGTCACTTTTTAAAAAAAATATAAAGGAGTAGTCTCCCCTACATTTCATTCATCTCCAGAACAGAAAAACTGAGAGCCGAGATCACCACGAAGTTCAGGCTCTACACCGGTGGACCCACACCAGAAATTCAGTTGCCGTGCCAATCAGGAGTACATTCCCTGCTCACAAGCACCCATTTTTCACACACTACTTAGGCACTGAACACAAGTCCCCTGGTGTAAGAGTGATTTAAATGGTCCGTGAGCATTGATCTCGGTTCTGAAATCAGACTGGGTAACTAAATGTGTGCAATGTGACATTTTCAAAAAAAAGACACAGCACAAGCTAATAATGTGCCTCATGTCGAATGCTGAAATGTTTGAGATCTGAGGAACTGGGGTTTGCTTCTGTTGCTTCCCTGCATAACAAGTTGGAGAAACTCTGTGGGGAACAATGTTATTCAATAGAGTCTGTAAAGGCGGTCGAATTTATAATACCAAACCTACTGGCATTTATAACCATATAACTGTTTACAGCACGGAAATAGGCCATGTCGGCCTTTCAAGTCTGTACCGGTTCACTTGAACAACTCCACTAGCTCCTCCGCAAACTTCTATTTAAAAATTAAATACACATTTTCAACTTTTTGTACATAAAGGGAGCAGATTGAAAACAGAGGAAAGGGGAACATAGAATAGAGGAAGGCAATCGAGGTCCTTTCATACTTCATTTTAGCTTTACTGCTAAGATTTACATCCAGACTAAAATAAATGTTTACAGCCAAAAATTAGATGGGTCGAACTGACGGGGACAACAGATAAAGGAACCGATGCAGATGCAATTAAAGTAGTGGATTTAAAAAGTGAAATAGAAAAGAAACTGCCAAACTCCATTTTATGGTTCCAGAGATGTACTGAACAGGAGGTCTTTCCTCATCTTTGGGTCACATTCCACTTTGGATGGGCTTCACGAAAGGAGTCACCTTTCAACAGTAGCCTGACAGATGTGCATGAAATTAAAATTGGCATGTCCTCTCCATGACCACATGAGTTTCCTGAGGGTGTGTTAATTAGCACAGGAAATTGCCCTGGTGTGTATGTAAGTCGATGAATCGGGGAGGGGAGTTTGATGGGAGTGTGGAGACAATGAAAAATGGAATGAGCACAAATGGATAGTTGATGATCTACATAATCCCAGTGGGTCGAACAGCCGACTCCATAATGCAGGATCCCATGACTGAACAGGATCTAAATGGATCATGGGAGATGTGGCCACTTCATGCACAAGAGGCACTTCTCCGGCTGTGAATTCAGGGACCTGAATCAAACAATGAAGTGTGTCATCGTATCCTATTCTTACTACCTATTTGGTTTAGGTGCCTTCGAGACAAGCTCCATCTTTGAAAAGACTTGTGAAAGAAATTCCATTTGTAAAATTCCTCAGCCATCTGGAGAAAGTGGAGAGAAGGCAGAAAAAGGAGAAAAATTGTGATAAATTGAGGATGAATAAAACACTGAGCTATCCTCAATCCCTGCCATGAACAGCAGTTTCACTGAATACATGCATCAAGAAAGGACCAATTTACTATGCAAATGGTATTTTATCAAATCCATTTTGCTTTCATGACGTTACTTGTTGGAGGAGAAACCAAAGAAAAGGCCTGTGACAGGGTGAAAGGTAGGAGAGAAAAAGAATGATTATGGATGGTGTAAGAGTGATTTAAATGGTATAATGCAAGAAGTAGCTCTTTCAGTCTCATCATAAACACAGAAGAAAATAGGTGCAGGAACAGGGCACCAAGCTCCTCAACGTGATTATGGCTGATCTCTGCTAGCCTCAAGTTCTCTTCTGTGTCAGTTCCCCATTACTCACAATCCCTCGAATGATAACATTGTCATGTGCATTGTAATACGTGCATGCGGGCCTAAATGCTTACTTGCTGCAGCCATTGAGGTACTTGTAAAGAAAAACTACAATGGTAAACTAATTTAATTAAATGCGACAATAAGCGCACAAGATAGATAATAAATATTCACAGTAAACTTGAAAATATAAAATTATTTCCATCTCTTGAAATTCACTATCGTCCGAGAACTGTAATTTTTAAAATAAATACGCACCTCAGTTTTAAATGACTGCCCACCTACTTTGTGCGTCTGAAGTAAAAACGCAAAAAAAAAACCCTATCTCTTCCATCTTTGTCTCACTCATCTGTCAACACTGAGCTTCGGTCCAATACTTCCTTGTGTTAACGTGACTAAATTCAACAGGTCAGTGGATATTCTGGTACTTTTTTGCTGAATAGATTTTTTGTGTATCAAATCCAAGTTTTTATTTACAATTTTGGATCATTGTCTTTTGAAGGGACATTGGGTTTTTTTTGGGGGGGGGGGAAATAAAAGAGATAATGAAGGGCTTAAGTTATGAAGATGTTATTGAAGATAACAAGATCATAAGGATATGATCTAAATCTTTAAAACTCAGCAAGGCTTGATTATAGTTCAATCTGGCAGGCTATTTCACGTACTGTCAGTAGAAGGCAAGAGGAAACAAGTGCAAAATTAACAATGTTGAAGGTGGATTTGTTATTATAAAGCAATTCCATCACTGCAGAGTAGTCGTAGGTGAAATTAATTGCTACCAAACACAGTCTTCATCGCTCTTGATTAACACCTGATAAATGTGAACTGAGGTTTGGTGCAGGATTGTATGTTCTTAGAGGAGATAAAATCAGAGATGATTAAAGACTCCACAGAACATGGACATTATTTTATAAAGATGCTCCCACTGAGATGCTGAAACCATGGCAATGTCATACCAAGGGAAGCAGAATATCAAAGTTAAATAATGTAACTTATAATGTTAGATATTAAATCAGTCATGGTAGAATCCTTTGCCTGGACTCGAGCCCAAAGGCAAGTTCTGTAAAGAGGAGCTGTTTCAACACGTAATCATGGATTTCCCCAATGCTCTGCAGTTTATGAAGGACTAGAACCAATGAGGTGAGGAACCTTCACTGAAGGTCACAGTAAAGTGTGGTGCAGGGAAAGAGATGATGCTTGTAAGGGGATTGCAATCAAAATGCATTCAGGATTCTCTCCTGCAGCCCACAGCTATCGTCTTCCGTCTTCTGGATTGGGTTGCCCACTGACTCTTTCTACCACAGACAAATTAGGAACCCTTGCAGAAGATTTGGGGCTGCAGTTGCCTCAAGTTCTCGAAGTGACAGTGTGCACCAGAGGAGGGCGCTGCAGCCAAAATATCATGCACCACCTCAATTGGATGCAAGCAGATTCTTTGCAGACTGAAAGCTCAATAAAGGGGGAACTAAAATGCAATGACATTGCATGGTTTGTGAAAGCACCATCTTCCATCTTATCCTTTGGGGTGAGAAAACAGAAGCTGCAAGAATATTTTGCTCATCATTGTGGAATCATATCCATTCAGAAAAGTTGCTGTTCTTTGTCTGATGTGATCTATCAGAACCATAATCTGTCACAGGCCATTTGCATGGGACATACTGGCAAAAGAAAATCTTAAGGAGCCTTTGCTTTTAAAAAACTGGATTGGTTTTGTGCACAATGCATTTCAATTTCAGTGAAAAACTTTATGCAAAGGAAAACTGTGGTACAATTTTGTTCAAAGCCCTGTCCGTTGGGAGACTCCAACTCCACCCCATTACAAGCTCTTCTGATTACCAAGATTTTGACCACCATCCCTCCATTCCCTTTCCATGCTCCAGCAACTTTAATGGCATGATCCTTTCTTCGTAGCTTCTCAGCCAGCACCCCTCTTAAACCTATTTCACCTCTAGCAATGGGCCAGCCCAAGTCATCTTTTGAACCATGTCTACTGATTCCACACCACCGAATCTCACTACAAATCCCTATCCCTCCCTTCACACCTCCAGCCTGAGCTCCCTCTTCTCCATGACCCGACCATCTCAGACCAAGGCCCAGGCATCCATTTACCTACCACACCAATGGCGTGTGTAAAGGGAGGGACATTTTGTTATCCCTGCTCCTTTGGGTCTTGGGTTTCTATTTTTTTTTGCAGAGGTGAGGTTTTTAACTAATTTTTTTTTCTTCTTTCCATTGTGCATTGGTCATTAACCACATTTAAACAGCCACCATTCTACTTATATTTTCAGAGAGAGCTTTACAAGTTTTTATAGGTTGAAAGTGGGAGAGTCAATTGATAAATAAAACTTTACTATTGTTATAAAATACATAGTAAATAATCACAAATGAAGAGTCATAACTGCTTTTTTATCCATGTACAAGTAGGGGGGGCATTTACTAGTCCTTCCTAATCGCCCTTGAGGTGCCATTTTGAAACAATGTAGACTGGGCAGCACAGTTAGAGCAAGGTGGCATGGCTAGCGCAGCAGTTAGCACAACGCTGTTACAGTGCCAGCAATCTGGACCAGGGTTTGAATCCTGCACTGTCTGTAAGGAGCTTGCACGTTCTCCCTGTGTCTTCGTGGGATTTCTCCAAGGGCTCTGGTTTCCTCCCACTGTTTGAAATGTACCAGGGGTGTAGGTTAACGGGGTATTATTGGGTGACACAGGCACGTGGGCTGAAATGACCTGCTATTGTGCTGAATGTCTAAACATTTTTAAAAATCTCCTACGACCTTACAATGGATGATCAGTGATATACTTCTGGGTTAGACTATCTGATAACTTTCAGGCACTGATATTCCCAAGAGTTGACTTTTTTTTGAAGGTCTTGTACATTTTGTAAATGATTCTCACTGCAACCAGTGTGAGCATGGGTGGAAATAATGAATGGTTAGGGCGGACTTTGAATGCCCATCAAAGTGGTGACTCTGTTTCGTTATGGATGGTTTCTGTCGTAGCCTTGAAAATCCACAGGATGCAAAGTTCAATGGAGAATAAAATTCTTTACTGACTCGGAGAGAAGGCAGCAATAATGACTTTTCCTCAAGTGGGAGGAAGCAAAACATCAGAATCAGAATTTATTGTCATGAGCAAGACATGAAATTCGGTGTTTTGTGGCAACATTACGGTGCAAATGTTCATATTATAACCAACTTATAACATTACTATAAAAAATTAAAATAATAGTTCACAAAAAGTAAGGCAGTGTCTACACAGTGGGAACGAAGCCGTCCTTGTACCGCTGAATGCTCGTCTTTAGGCTCCTGCATCTTTTAACCCGATGGTAGCAGAGCGAAGAGGGCATGGCCTGGGTGGTGGGGGGGGGGGGGGGTTCCTTTGAGGATAGAGGCTGCTTCTTTAGGACATCATCTCATGTAGATGTCCTTGAGGGAGTCAAGTCTGGTACTTGTGATGTCGCAGGCCGAATTAACAACCCTCTGGTGTTTATTCTTGTTCTGAGAGTTGGTGCCTCCGTACCAGACAGTGATGCACCGGCCAGAATACTCTCCATGGTACACCTGTAGAAGTTTATGAGAGTCTTTGATAACATACCAAATCTTCTCAGAAACCTCAAAAAGTATAACTGCTGTTGAGCCTTCTTTCTGATTGCATCGACATTGGAGGCTCCAGGACAGCTCCTTGGAAATGTTGACAGCCAGGTATTTGAAGTAAACAATAGACAATAGGAGCTGGAGTAGGCCCTTCGGCCCGTCGAGCCATCACCGCCATTTTACAGATCATGGCTGATCACTACCATCAGTACCCCTTTCCAGCCTTATCCCCATAACCCTTAACTCCTTTGCCCACTAGAGTCTTATCTAACTCTCTTTTGAACATAATCAGCGAATCTGCCTCTACCACCCTCTGTGGCAGAGCATTCCACAGATTCACACTTCTCTGGGTAAAAAAATGTTTTCTCATCTCTGTCCTAAAGGGCCTACCCTGTATTCTTAAACTATGCCCTCTAGTCCTCGTCTCCCTCATCATTGGGAACAAGTAATCCGACTTCACCCTGTCTATCCCCTTGATAATTTTGTATACCTCAATCATGTCCCCCCTCATCCTTCTAAACTCCATCGGATACAAGTCCAGTCCCTCTCCACTACTGAGTCCTCGATAAGGAATGGCTCATGTTCCCTGACTTTCTTCTGAAGTCCACAATCATCTCCTTGGTTTTGCTGATGTTGAGCACAAGGTTGTCGCCATTATATCATTCAACGAGCTGTAGTAACATACTGTAGTAACAATAAAAAGGGAGTAGCATACTGCTCGTCACACGTTTGATGTCGTCTGCTTCAACTCCCGTCTTCATTCATTGTAAACCGAGATTTTTGCATTTTTTTTAACATCCATTATGTTATAATTTCTGATGACCATTGAAAGTGCCTTTGATTTTGAACAATACAACTGAACTCGTAACATTGTAGTCAAGTTGCGCACCTCATTTACATCATATTTTCCTTAAAATAGTCAGACGTACAAATTGGGTACCTATGGCATTTAGAATGACCGGGGTATTGAAGAGTTTACAACTTGCAAATATGCTGTCTTGGAAGTGTAAACACTAGCCTGATACAAGGAAAAATTAATGGATCGATATAAACATCTAGAGCAACAAAAAAAAATCTTGTGGCCTAAAAAAAAATGACAGCTGGAAAGATTGTACGAGATCCAGTAACTAGTTGATCACCACCACAAGCGCGGATTCTTCTGCATTGCAACAAACTTTAGTGGTCCCCTCTTTGCTGAGAGCCAAGATCTGAGGAGAACTCAACAAAAAAAAAGGCAGCCCTTCTTTGATGTAAACATTGTTGACTCCATCCCTCAGTGTACGATCTCTTATAACCACTGCACTATTGCGATCTGGCATAAGGGTGAGAACCATTCAACAGCTGTGAATAAAAGGACCTCCAGAGCAGTTGAAATCTCTGTTAAATTAAGAAAAGTTCTTCTGCATCAGGAGTGTATTAATTAGAAGTATTGCCATTATACCATTCAAGAAGTGACACGGCTCCAATTGTGGAAGAGTCACTCCTCCTTCCCGCAAGGTAATCCTTAGCAAGAATGCTACTCTGCCATCTCTTCCCACTGACCAATTCCATCATTAAGGGGCATCATAGATGTGATCTGCACTGCGCAACTAATCCTCATACAGGGAGCTGTAGCATTCATAGGCGTTACAAAAACCTTTGGCTCATGAGTCAAGATCAACCATGGAGGATCTTTCTCAAACTGGCTGCCTTCAAGAATTTTTCCATCTGCTCCACAATGTCATGCAAGACACGATCTTCATCAGAACATAGCTCGTTCTGTGTAGCATTGCAGAGGGGTAGATTGAGGGCATAATCTACTTTGTTGCAATACCACACCTTACCTTCAACCTCTCCATAGGACTAGAGTTCATTCCACCTGATCTGCTCCAATAGTATTGCTTGAAGAATTTTTTTCTTAATCTGAAAGGAGCTTGTCAGATATTTATTTATTCTGGTAGTTTCAACCATTTTTCACGGACTTGCAGAGCTCGACAGCACTATCGAGAATCTTCCCTACTTGTTCCTGTCAATGTCAAAGTTGCTCATACTACACTGCTGTGAATGGCCCAAGCATCAAAGAAGAACTGAGGTGAATTTTATATCTCCTATAGCCATTGAACCATTCCCAAAGGAAGTTACTCACTGTCTATGGCATAGGACTGTTTTGGTTCATCTGTGCAAAATTGTCCCATTCAGCAAATGTTCATGAGACTGACCTGGTGAAGTGCTAGTTGATGAAGTAGACAAAGACGATGTGGTCAAACAATAATCATGGCTTTTATTAGCAGAAACTCATGGCACAATAATGAAAGACAATAGGTGCATATACAGTTATACCCAAGGGGAGTGTCCTTAACAGTAGAGATAATGCACAGCCAATGTTAGTACAGCAAGGCTCACCAGAGGGGAGACAGGCAGCTTGGCAGACATTCACCACACCTGGCCAGTCTTCTTACCTTAGTTTCATGATTACACATGAAGAAAATGCTCAGTACAGATATAGATAGTCATACAAATGCCAAGACATGGTTAGGCTAGCACGACCTGTGATCTTTATTTGTATTTAATACATACAAATAAGTGAAGCTAATCAGAGGATTAAAGAAGATTGAAAAGTCATGAACTGTAGCCCATCATTTTTCAATAAAACTAAATTAATGCTAATTATTTAATTTTTTTAAATTGATTCTCAGCTGAATAAATCAAAAAGATATACAAAAGTTCTTAAGCCCTAAATATATAACATTTCCATTTTATTGAATGCACATTAAACCTGAACTTGGGTAAATCACGGACTCAATGGAGCACATGAGGATCAAGTCTCTTATTATAATGAAATACCATTTACTCATATATATTACCATGTTACTTACAGGTCTCAATGCGGCCAAGAGCATTGGCAGAAAAAAAAATTATCTGTATTGAATTACTTTTTCAATAGAAAATGATTTATGGCTGATTAGATAATTAAATCAAATACCAGTAGTTGAAAATAACCATATTTTTAATCATCCCATTGAATTGAAAGTTCTGCGTCGTGAAAAATCATGACCAGCTTGAAAATGACAAGTCAACTGCTTTTTATAGTCAGCTAGGATTTATTGTCAATTAACATATTGAACTGAACAGTCAGCATGACCCAGTACTCAACATTTCTTTAAATTATTCGCATCAGTTATCAAGAACCTCCACATCAATGCAATAAAATTTATCTGGTTATGAATATATTGAACAATTCTTTAGGTTTAGCTCTAATGTACTTGCAAAGCAATTTCATGAAATTATTGTTTACTGTTTCTAGCAGGGGTTCCTAATGAGAATAGGCAAACCATTGATGAGAAAGAGTGCAAAGCTGTATTGACCTCATTGATTCGTTTGTGAACTCAGAGCTGCTGCTACATCGAGCTGACTCCTTTCTACATTGTTACATTTTGTTAACACATCCAAAAATGTCTTTACTCAATGCTTTAACACCTTGAAAGTGCATGGATAGGATGTACATTTGTTCAAATTATAGACTAGCTTTTTTAAATTAAACACACATTTTAAAGCATTGATACAAAGGAACCTTTCTTTATGACTGAATTATCCTGTCCAAAAATATAGTCTGTAAATTTCTGCTGATGTGATAGGTGTTCTGTAGAAACCGCTGCTTTCCTGTGTTATTTTCCTCCAATTCAGTACAGAGTGAACACATTTAAAAATAATAGATATCTGTGGAAGTATTCAAATGTATTTGGCCTGTATTGCAAGTGAGCTAGTAGTCTTACTCCCAAATTGAGGAATCTGCTCCGTTGTACCTCCATGATCTATCACTAAAGCACGGTTTTCAGTCATTTCCATCTGGAGAAGAACTATATTATTGTAGTGGTGTGAAGCAGACTGAAGACAGATTAGAAGTGTATGCTGGCAGTCTAAACCTTTGAAATTAACATTTCTTTTCCTTGATATTTCTTGCATACTTCCAATCCTAACCATATAATTTCATACCTCCACTATGGTTACACCTTTTTGAAATTATACATGTTTTTAATGATATTGATTTCTCTCCTGCAGCCCACAGCTATCGTCTTCCGTCTCCAACATTAAGGTCATTCGGACTTTGATAATGTAAAATGTTCATCAGGAGGCCAAATGTTACTGACCCTCCTGTTCTTTCCATTGTCGAAGCACAAACCTGGTCGACTGAAGGACAGTTAACTTGAGTAGGAATGATGAGAAGATGGAATCTCAATAACATGGCGCAATATTTAAGGAGATACAGGAAAGAGACCCTGAAGCATAGCCATGCAGGACCCTATCACAGTGGTGTATTAAGATGGTTGATTATTTAGTTAGGGTCATGGCATCTTCGGTCTTTTAAATCAATTTATAATGTTAAAAAAAAAACAAGCTGAGCACATACTTACAAAATCCCAGTTGGGCGCAAGTTGGATGATTATGGTTAATGCCAGGGGCAACAAGAAGAATGTTACTGCCTTAGAAAGGGTGCAGAGGGCAGTGATCGGAATGACTCCAGCGACTTAAGCTCCTTGCACAGAGGTACAGAAAATGTTGGGGCGCAAATTGGCAGGGAGAATATTAAAATCATGAAGTGATTTTACAGAGTCTACAAAAAAAAATTGTGACCAGTGGTGGAAAGAAAGATTGGTCAGACGAAGACTTAAAGTCATTTGTCAAGAAAAAAAAAGAGTTGCCTGGAGATGAAAACAAAGTTGATGCAAAAATAAATTGCAAGGTGTAGTACAGGTTTCCTGCCTGGTTATGTTTGGAATGGATTGATGATTGATTTACTATGAGACATGAGAACTTCTGACTATAGATTTTAATTAATAGCACAAGTGCATGAATCCTCACATCCTCATTTAATGGTGAAAAAACTCTACTTGAGTTTGAGAGATTGCACAATTAACATAAATGCACTTTACAACAAATTACATCCATAATTGTTAATTTGACATTATGTGTTAAAATAATTATGAATATAAACCACTCTAGTTATATTATACCAACATTTGTCATACCTTGGTGTAATATCTAAATAATTGTTATGATCTAGAACAGGAGTCGGCAAACTTTTTAAACCATACAGGAGTCGGCAAACTTTTTAAACCATCGACCTCTTCACGGAATCCTTGATCTCTAAGCATGTAGAATAAATAAATAAATATTATCAATAATACATATCTCTATAGCCTAGACATTTATCGACCCCTTAGGTAGTCCCATTGACCCCCCCAACGGTCAATGTAGGCCACTTTGCCAACCCGTGATCTAGGACAATCATAATTAAACCATAAATGATCAACTTATCTTAAAAAAAAGAAAAAATCTAAAACTAATACTGATCTAACCCCTTCTTCTAATCAAGGTTACTTAATATGACCAAAATACCCCAAAGATTGATCAAGTAGCGACCTTCAGAGGGCAGACAGAGCATCGCTTGAGCATCCAAATGACCTAAAACTGCCAATTG
Organism: Narcine bancroftii; assembly: GCF_036971445.1. NCBI lineage: Eukaryota > Metazoa > Chordata > Chondrichthyes > Torpediniformes > Narcinidae > Narcine > Narcine bancroftii. The sequence goes on from NC_091480.1 coordinate 23,043,871, forward strand.
TGATAGTACTCTATGAATGTATTCCATATCTTTTCAAACTGAAACTTTCTATCTTTAATGTATCGAATTACATCACTGTGCCTGAGTCGGTGAGAGTTCATCTTTCCATTTCATTATAACTGTTCATCTGGCTATCAACGTGCTAAAAGTTAAAACTTTCTCTTGAGTTACCAACAAAAGTATATCCGGTTTGTGCAAAAATAAAACAAGGCAATTAAATGGCATTGGTCTATTTTAATCTTAATAACCATTGATAAAAATTTGAAAACTATTCTCCCAAAATCTTCCTAATAGGGGGCACTTCCAAAACATATGAATCAATGAGACTTCAAAAACGTTGCCCTTTTCACATAGTGGATCAACATCTGCATAAAAATTAGATGATTTAAGTTTGGACATGTGTATTCTATGTACTACCTTAAATTTGTGCAATGCCTTGCACAAAATGAAGAATCATCGACCAAGCTAAAAGTAGAATACTAATCTTCATCTGAGAATGTGATACCTCGAGATCATGCTCCCAATCATTTTTAATTCTAGCCATTGAGGCTGATCTTAAATCCAATAAATCATTATAACTACGTGTTATCAATCCACTGTGAACAAGTTGTAAGTCAAAAAATATCAAGGATATTTGAATCTGCAATTCAAGGAAAATCATGTAGTTTAGACAGAACAAAATGCCTAACTCAAATATCTAAATATATAATGTATATCTAAATATATAATATATAATGTATATGCTATGAAATTCTTTTGTAATATTAGTATAACATGCATGTAGGATTATGTTAAACTAAAAAAAAATTAAGAGTTTGAGAGATTACAATAGCTATGATACCCTCCTTCCCTATCTCTCCATGTTCTGAGCTAACCAAGAACTATACCAAGGATCAATATACTGGCAATCCAAAGAGACAAGCTTCCTGACTTCAGAACCTTGGAGATTTAACTTTTAAGTAAAATACCACAACCAGAGGAAATTATAATTGCTGGCCTGCACAAACAGTTTACACCTCTTCCTACCTAGTACATTTAGCTGCAGTTTAATAACGTTTTTGGTATGTTACAAAGTCATAATTCTGAATTACATTCCAGGTGGCCATTTGCAATCTCAGACATTACATTTTTCACTTTAGTGAAGATGTAGGTTGAAGCTGATATTAATGGAATTATCTATTCACAGTGAGGTTACACTTCAGATGAGAAAATACCAGCCTTGAAACCTCTCCACCAGAGTTTCTACATCAAAACTATTAAATGCATACTGATCCAAAATGCCATGCATAAACAAATGTGTCCTTTAAACAACTGTGGGGGTTTTCAATTTCAGACATTTGTTTGTTCGGAAGAGTATTTGTAATGTGTTGTTCCAATATTTGCATCTAAATCCTTCTGAGGCACTTGGAGCTTATTTTAGTTCTGTGAATGAGCACGTCAGGGAAAACAGATCTGTGTCTTACTCCTGTTCTCTCTCCTCCCCGTCTTTCCTCACAGATCATACATGCATAGGGCATTGGAATTGCTCATAGCATGCTGGAAGTTATACTTTGATATTGTGGGGCACAAATTGTCTTTACTGTACAATCATCCAGGCCTGTTATAGTATGTGCAATCAGCCGCATTTTCTGAAGAAACTGCAACAAGGACTATTGGGAAAGACCAATGGAGTAATGGAGCATGGCTTTCAAAGAACCAGGAGTGACATGGAGCGCTGGAGGTGAATCCATGGGTACTCCGTAAGTCTAGGGGAAACTCTCTACCGCTTCTTTTTCTCTGACTGTAAAAAGAGCTTCAGGCAATTTCTGCCAATGGAGAATCTGTCTGCCTGACAATGGACAAAAACAATTTCGTGTAATATGACACTGTTTTTATAATATTACAATAATTGAAATCTGGCTTTTTATTCAGATTTCAAAATCCATCTGACCTGCTCCTTGTCACTTCTTTGTGTGAAATGAGTAAAATAGGTAATTTATACATCCCACATAATTATCCTGGACAGAATTGACCTTAACCGACATGTGCTATTTGGAGATGGAATAAAATTAGGTTTCTTTTTAAAAAGTGCACTTTAAAAATACTGAAAATAAATTTATGCAATATTCCATGATTTGCAGCCGGTAGTTTGCATTATGTGCTTTAAAAAAAACTATGGTCAACAACAAACACATTCAACAAGCAAGCAACTGATGTTTTGTTTGCCAGGGGTGGGGGTGGGGGGGGGTCATATTAGAATCATGAAACACCACAACTTTTCTGTACTGTGGAAAGTTATTGATGATTTGCCAGACAGATCTTTGGTCATAATGGTCTTCTATTCATAAACCACAAGATTCAACATCATGATTGCCCATAACATCATGCAAATCAATGAATCTTCCAAGGCAACAGTCACAATTCTACTTTAAAGCAATTTTACTAAAGTAGCACAATAGCTCCTATGTGAACACTGCAATTTTCAGCTGTTCGAGCAGAAATCGAATGCAGACAAAAAGAGTACCTCTAATTATCATAAAACAGAGTACCAACATCCTGAGAGATCACTTGAGCTATTTGAATGAGTTAAGGGTCTACTCTGCACTTTTCTAGCTGGTGAATGTAAACAGCATCTTTAACATTAAATCTGGGGCTTCCCTGGAAACTGGGGAAGAAACAATTCTGCTTTAGTCAAATTGCTGGATTGCCAATCCAAATGCCGAGCCTAATGATCTGTAGTCATGAGCATGGATTCTGAAGTTAAATATTATTAATTAACTGAACCAATAAAGAATCTGGCATCAATAGCCTCTATTGGTATGAATCTGGCATTTATTTCAAACTAAACTTGGCTTTATGTAATCAAATTCTTTTGGCTACTGCAGCAAGTTCAGGGTTTAATTTAAAATTTTTAAATTTAGTCATAGAGCACGAAAACAGGCCCTATGAGTCTGTGCCACCCAATTGACCCAAAACCCCCCAGTACATTTTGAACAAACTTTCTGTTTGCATCCTATCCCTACATTAAAAAAAGTTCCACATCTGTAGCCAAATTATCCCTTCTTTGAAAGCCTCTTGTTGTCACTTCCTGGAAGTTAGATTAATTGATTTTTTTGGTGAGGTAAATGGTTACAGCTTTTAGCCTTAATACACATTTGAAGGATCATAACAGATAAAATTATTAACGTGGTGAAATTTGCCTTTTAAAACAATAATTACATTGATTTACAACTTCTTTCCTTCTTTAAAGTGCTGCATGAATATTTCACAATGAGAGCTGTGTGCAGAGTTTGGTCTGCCATGTCATCCATGCACCAGACACACTGAACAAGTCTATGCCTTAAGTTACACTCCTGCTTGTAGGCATAATATAGAAGTACAAGGCAAGTGGGGACGACACTTATCCTAGGTAATGGAGATCACACCCCAAATCCTGCCGGCCTGCAATCGCTGATGCCAATTATTTTAGAATGTGAGTGACTCTATGGTTTTGTGGGACATAGGTTCATAAGTCTGCAGAGATCAAAACAAAAAGGGTGCATGCTATGATCACATTTATCGAGCAATGATAAATGCAATGTAAAAAGAACTGTGGAAATGACACGATCGATTTCCCAATTTGACGGAGTTAAAATGAGTGTAATTGGCATACTGCCACCTCGAGTACTTCGATGTTAGGGATGAAGTCGGTCCAATGAATGTTGAGGATGGAGCGGAGACAACGCTGGTGGAAGCGTTCTAGGAGCCGTAGGTGATGCCGGTAGAGGACCCAAGATTTGGAGCCGAACAGGAGTGTGGGTATGACAACGGCTCTGTATACGCGTATCTTTGTGAGGTTTTTCAGTTGGTTGTTTTTCCAGACTCTTTTGTGTAGTCTTCCAAAGGCGCTATTTACCTTGGCGAGTCTATTGTCTATCTCGTTGTCGATCCTTGCATCTGATGAAATGGTGCAGCCGAGATAGGTAAACTGGTTGACCGTTTTGAGTTTTGTGTGCCCGATGGAGATGTGGGGTGGGGGGGGGCTGGTAGTCATGGTGGGGAGCTGGCTGATGGAGGACCTCAGTTTTCTTCAGGCTGACTTCCAGGCCAAACATTTTGGCAGTTTCCGCAAAACAGGACGTCAAGCGCTGAAGAGCTGGCTCTGAATGGGCAACTAAAGCGGCATCGTCTGCAAAGATTAGTTCACGGACAAGTTGCTCTTGTGTCTTGGCGTGAGCTTGCAGGCGCCTCAGATTGAAGAGACTGCCATCCGTGCGGTACCGGATGTAAACAGCGTCTTCATTGCTGTTGAAGATCCAACTATGCTGGGTAGGTCACGTCTCCTGAATGGAGGACCATCGCCTTCCCAAGATCGTGTTATATGGCGAGCTCTCCACTGGCCATCGTGTCAGAGGTGCACAAAAGAAGAGGTACAAGGACTGCCTAAAGAAATCTCTTGGTGCCTGCCACATTGACCCCCGCCAGTGGGCTGATATCGCCTCAAACCGTGCATCTTGGCGCCTCACAGTTCGGCGGGCAGCAACCTCCTTTGAAGAAGACCGCAGAGCCCACCTCACTGACAAAAGACAAAGGAGGAAAAACCCAATACCCAACCACAACCAACAAATTTTCCCCTGCAACCGCTGCAACCGTGTCTGCCTGTCCCGCATTGGACTTGTCAGCCACAAACGAGCCTGCAGCTGACATGGACATTTAACCCCTCCGTAAATCTTCGTCCGCGAAGCCAAGCCAAAGAAAGAATTGGCATACTATTACTTCACTTCCTGGTCAGGGAACAATTTAAGCTTCACATGTAGATAATGACATCATATACATAAAAGACAATGGAGAGAGTGTCCAATTCCATCTGCTGATGGAGTCAACTTCAGCTGAAATTGGAGATAAACATATTAAAACAAATCATGTAAATTCAGGCACCACAATTCAGGTAATACAGTTGGCGTAGCAGTTAGGGCAACACCTTTACAGCGGCAGCAATCAGGATCGGGATTCAAAACCCGTGTGGTCCGTAAGGAGTTGGTACGTTCTCCCCGAGACTGCCTGGGTTGTCTCCCACTGTTCCAAATGTTCAGGGGGTGTCGGATAGTTGGCTGTAAATTGAGTGGGCCAGACTCGTGGGCCGAAATGACCGTGGTGCATATCTAAATTGTTCTCTCCGAGTCTGCATGGGTTTTCTCCCACTGTTCCAAATGTACAGGGGGTGTCAGATAGTTGGGTGTAAATTGAGTGGGCCAGACTCGTGGGCTGAAATGACCGTGCTGCATATCTAAATTAAAAATTAAACATTCTCCAACTTCCAGGTACAGTAAAACTCCAATAATCCATTATCCATTTGGAAATCTCAATGGTTCAGGAATAGTTCACTGGGTGTGGATTCCTACGCACCCTTAACACCCTGTGGCCCCAGTTTCCATGCTTCACTCCAGGGGGCCAAAATCTCACACACCTTTTTTAATTCACCAGGGTTCAGGTTCCTGCTCTCCTAACCTCGCCAGGGCACCTTTTGCCTCACTTCCTTTAAATTTACAAGGAAAGCTGAAAACATCATTATCGGACTGTGCAACACATTTTCAAAAATAAAGCAAATTAAAAGTCTGTTGGAATATTAATTGGAATCACAATAAATAGTCTGGAAAATCTGACAGTCCAGCAAGTTTGAAGCTTGCAGATTCATGGAGTTTTACTGTATTTCTGTTTTACTTGCAATATTTGTGTCCGATCCAATTGGGCAAACATCTGTATCACCTCACCAAAATTGTCACACATCTGTAGTGGTAAAACAAGGGTTCAAAGACTGACAATCCTGGACACGTGTCAGTATTGAACTGTGAACTTTATTTACTAGAAACACAACAGGAGACACACAGACACCAGCATGCAAGCCAGTAATACTTGGTTACAAGTTAACTAAACCACACCAACGTTATCTTGAGGATTCAAACAAATGGTACCTTCCACCCCCCCCTCCTCTGATAACCGTACACAGCATTGCAATTTACAAAGTTATATATCTAGCTACAGGCTACAACAAACGAGACACAAGGGTCTCTCCTGGGTGCTTGCCTCAAATAGTCCCTGTAATGTGTGTCGAAAGAACCAAAGACTTCTTGATCCAAACCAAGGCTTTTATTAACTAAACGATTGGAGCATATCACAAGTAGGTCGACCAGTCCAGAATGACCTGGTCTGGCTAGGAGCAATCCTTTAAGACCTGCCAGTAGGTGGGGCTACACTCTCAGCCAATCACAGTCACCCTACACGACCATCTGTACATATACACATTGGTGATAGAATCTGTACTATCACAGTCCCCACCCTTCACCAGTACACACCTAAACAACTAGTCCTCCAGCCTTACTCATGGCCCACAAGTTGGAGGCCAACATATGGTTCCAAAGGGAAAAGAGAGTAAGCCAGCCCATTTGCTGGGTTTCATACTGCAGCTGGCTAGGGGGTTGGCCCAGCTATGCCCATGTGACTTGTGTGAGGAGGAGAACCAATTGGAAGGTGCACTTTACCTGTGGGTGGGTCTAACATTGACAGAGAGGGGAAAGTGAGTTTTGACCTTCATCCTGTCTGGGTGATCAGATGACCCTTCAGATTGCAAGCACGTGAAAACTGACCAGCTTCCTGTTTGATCTGTGGGATCATCCTTCCTTGTTACAGAACTGAGTTTTCATCCTTTCATCAACTTTTTCACAACAATAATTGTAAAGTTTTGATTATTATTTCTGCCACTTCACCTCATTTAAAATAACTACCAGTGAGTGAAACTATCTTTTCAAGGTATTCCTTCTTTCAGATAACACATTTTGACGATGCATAACTTTCTTTTTATCAGAAACTTTGGTTTTTCACAGCTGGACAGAACTAATAGAACACATATAAGATAAGGAGAGACAGAAACATGATAGATGGATAGTAAGGGTATATAAAAAAGGTGCAAGTTCAAGGTGAGAGGAAGGAGTTTTAAAGTGGATCTGAGGGATGTTTTTTCACTTGGAAAGTGGTTGATATCTGCTAAGTGTGATGGGAAGGATGTGGTGGAATCAGATTCAATGGTGCCTGTAAATGACAGTGAAACAGGCATAGAAGCAAGGCATAGAAGGATGTGGTCTCAGTGCAGGCAAGCGTCGATGGACAAAAGAGCCACCATGGAATTGATGGTCGTGTTTCTGTGCTGGACAACTCTTTCTCTCTATGGTTGAGGTTGGGAAAACAATGATCATGAAAGTTCCTATTGTATTAATTTTAGGGCTCCCTCTCTCTTGTTGACCTTTGCACTGCCGTCTCAGACTATATTCTTCAATATTCTCAATGCTTCACCCGATTCCAATCACAATTTCGGTGGGAGACTGATACAAGCCACAGAGAATTAGAAGAAACATCAGGCAATGTGAAATCGCGGGATTCCATGGCTGTAAATCACTACAATTATTGAAAGCTATGGCGGGAGTTACTGTTTGAAGGAGGAGAAGTTTGATAGTTTTCAAAATGCGAAAAAACAATAAATGAGTGCTCTCTTGAATTTTTTCCTCAGTGGTGATTTTGCTTTGAAAATGCATGTTATATCAAAATTGGTAATGTAATTAAAACTGAGAGGCAAACTGAATTGTTTTTAAGATTTTCGGAAAAGTACTGACATACAAATATATTCCAATCTTCAATATATAATTAAAGAGTGGTCTTTAATTTCACACAGCGAGGAACAATTAAAATGGAAAAGTAATATTCTCTTGATCCGCTGTCAACAACAATTATTTAAACAACTCAAATAGCATTGAAAAGACCAAATCTATTAAATCAACAATTGGATCTTACAAATAAAGAAAATGTTGCTCCCAGATGTTCTAATATGTATTTCAAAGAGAGTTTACAATCACTTTTAGCTGCCTGGGTAGCATCTATATTTTTATAGTAAGATAGGTTATGGCAGAAAATAGGGACCACAATATCATGTGTACCTGAAACAGGTTTCATAACCTTTGGGTCAGCAGGTGATCAGCCAATCATATTGCTCCTTATGTAAAAGAACAAGGTATAAATAAAGCATCTGAATTTTAAAATTCATAAAATGGCCAATGTTCACACATCATTTGTAATGGAGGATTTAGACCATTCTTTTGCAAGGCTGTATGCATGTGAATCAGATGATTTAATCAATCTAATTTCCACCTACTTTGAGAATAATGTATGCATATGAATTCCACCATGAGGCCCAGTGATGCAGTTGTCTTTTGTTGGTCGCATACATCATTTTACACAAGTGTCTTGATTTAACCATTAAGTGTCATGCCTGCTACAAAGCAATTGAAATGCAGTACTTATATCTAAGAGTAGATCATTAAGGTACAGGTACTATCATTTCAGGTGTGGAAAAGACTAATGCGTGAAAATTACAATGCTGGTAAAATCATGTTTGAAGTTTGCATTGCTATTATTGGTCAGTGGTGAAAAGGAATTGGCTTTGCAAAATGATTAAACTAAAAATGGATAACAGATGAATTGGGTTTAGAGATTCTTATACCAGCATGGAAGGAAGCATGGCGGTAATTCAGAATGATGAACAGATGGTATATGATGACTGGAGTTCATCCTAATCTATCAAAGTCTCCTTGATAAATAGCAATCTACTTAACTGCATCTCCATTGCCGTTCCATCATAGTTCTCTCTAGTTCAAATTCAGTTCACATTTTCCAGCATTTTCTATACTTTCCAAACATCTCTGCAACAAATGTATAGCAAGCACATCTTGAAATGGAAATTCCAGACACCAGCCTCCACAATACCTCAACTGCCTGAGGAACATCTTTGTTTTGAATGTGATGGCACAGCGATTAAAATTAGCCCAGACGGTGTTGTATTTAAAATAATATTTTTAGTTATTAATCAACAATTATATAATACCTAATCTAATTTAACTAGCTTATCTAAACTTAACTAAATTTATATTTGATTATCTAATTTAAACTCTAAGTATGCACGAATATATTGGTGTGTGTGGAATGCACCAAGCAACTGCCGCTCAAGGCTCAATTCTCGGAGGGCAGTTCAGAAGTTTACTGATGGCACATGGGTTTGAAATTGATGCGACACTCAGGTTTTAAGATGGCAGCCACACAGACCTTAAAACGGTGAGACACACAGGCTTTAGGATGAAAGTTAGCAGTGCCTGGTGGGTGACAGTAAGTTGATTCTCTTGACACCCTTGTTGAGGTGCTTCAGTGAAATGCCCTTTTCGGACTGCAGTTAGAACCCTTTTCATGGGTCAGTCGAAGTAGGGTGCAATATTCCTTCTGCAATTTTAAAACCTTTCTCGTGGGACAATCAAAGTTGTCTATTCATTCCTCATTAAGCAAAAGGAGGAAATCTGACATTCTGTCAATAACCACACAATAAGGCCAAGTGGGTTTCACATACCCACAATGGAGGTCAGAGAGCAGGACTGGAACTCTTGTGCTGCCTTCTTAAAATGGCCTTCTGAACAATGCATGCACTTAAGAAGTTAGTCACATGTCTTTGCACCTGGCTTCTCCAGGGCTTCTGTATTGATGCTGCAAATGTATCCTTCTTCATGATTTCATTGATGTGGAGTCTCCAGGACAGATCCTCGGAGAGGATGACACCCTGGAATTTGAAGTTCTTCTGCAAGTTGTACTGCACTTCATGAAGCACTCTAGATCTCCAGCCTTAAATGGCCTTGATCTCACCCTCAGTAGGTTGCAAATTTTTTGATTCATCCAAGGCTTCTGGTTGGGGAACAACCGGTATGTATGAATGGGAACAGACTTGTCCTCACAGGTCTTGATGAAGTCGGTGACATTTGTTGCATATTCATTCAAGTCTATGTATGAGTTCTTGAATATGGTACAGTCCACCGATTCCAAGCAGTCCTGTAGACGCTCCTCCGGCTCCGTTGACCATACTTTTGCCATCTTTACCACTGGTGCTGTGGTCCTCAGTCTCTGCTTGTATGACACGAATACAGCCAGGTGATCAGACTTGCCGAAGTGTGGTCGTGGTATGGCTTGGTAAGTGTTCTTCATGGTGGTGTAGCAGTGGTTGAGTGTGTTGGCTCCCCTAGTCCTGCATGTAACATGTTGCTGGTAGTTTGTCAGAGACTTCTTCAGGTTGGCCTGATTGAAGTCCCTCCAATGATCAGGAAGACATCAGGATGCACTGTCTCATGGCTGTAAATCACAGTGCTCCATCCCTCCAGGGCCAGCCTGACTTTAGCCTGCGACACAATATGCACTGCAACCAGGATGATGCTGGCAAACTCCCTTGGCAGGTAAAATGGGCAGTATTTGACCACCAGAATTTCCAGGTCGGGGGAACAGGAATGGGGCATTTGTGCACCATAATGAATTGATGATGACACAAATGCCACCTCCCTTGGTTTATCATGATGCCACTGTCCAGTCAGTGCAGTGGAGGGTGTAGGCCATGGACTGTAGTGCCAAGTCTGGAATGTCTGCGTTTAACCATGTTTCTGAAAAGCACATCACACAGCACTCTGATGTGGAAGTCTGGCTTGGAATTCATCAAGTTTGCTTTCCAAGGATTGTACATTGGCCAGGAGGGTGGTAGGGAGTGGACATTTCAGGGCCAGGTGTCTCAACTTAACTTGTAGCCCCCCCCCCCTTTGGGTCCACGTGGTCGGGTCTTCTCTACCTGGCCCATGGGTCCGCTGCTGGTATACCTTGTGGTATTTAAATGGTCCGTGCGATGCCCTGCAATGTTTAAATGGATTGATGTTTGCAACTCCCACAAAGTTTAAATGGCCCAATCACTGGCTGTTTAAAACTCCTGCGGTGTTGAGCTTGCCTGAGCGCCAACTATTTAAAGGTCCCGCGGTCCAATGAAGACCAGTGATCTTAGGATATCCTTATTTACGGCTTCTGGTCCTGGGGTTGAATTTTAATAGTTCTGAACGGGAATATTTGATGATTCTTGTCAGAGCTGCAAGCAAATGGTCGTCTCTGTAAGGCACCACCTTTACAAAAAGCGACTTAAGGTTTGAGAGGAAAGGGAAGAAGTGTTAAAGATTACAATGGACCACAGGCTTTATCAATATTAGAAAGTTTGAAAAAAATGGCCCATTAGTTATGGGCCAATCTCCTGGAATCCCTGGGGTTGCCCAACTCTTCAACAATAGTGACCCATTATGTTATTAGGCCAGTGTTTCTCAACCAGGGTTCCCCAAGAGGTCGCTAGGGGCTCCGTGAGAAACAGTGATAAATAGGCTAATGCATTTTTGAGTAATTTTTGTTTCATTTTATTTTCGTAATTTTACTATACATGGAGAGCCTATTGTTGGAAAATCCTTGGTTAGTATAATAAAGGCTTTAACCTCATATTATTTAAAATGAAAATCTCAGTGTGAGGTCTCATAAACGAGCAGTATGATTTTTGTTTGCATTGCCAATGAATTTGACAAAAAAAGGGGTCATTTTTTTCCTTAAACAAGTTGTCAAAAAAAATGTTTACCACGTGAACTACGATAAAAATATAAAAGAGATAGATATTAATAATGGTATATAATAATTTTTATGTAGGGGTTCCCTGAGACATGAAAAGTATTTCAAGGGTTCCACAAGGTTGAGAAACGTTGCATTAGTCTGAGCATGAAGAAAAGGGCTTTCATTTAAAATGGTCAGGAAACCCTTGTGCAAAAGGAATGTGCTTTTTTCTCCAAGTGAGAACAAAGTAACATGCAAATAGAAGTTAGTTGCAGTTAAGTATTAATAAACTGACCCCATGACAATAACTGGAGTTAAATATGAAAGTCTGCAGATGCTGGCATTTGGTCCAATACACAAACAGGCCATGTCATGTGACCTGCTGAGTTTCTCTAGCACATTTACCCATATTTCGTGCACCATCATGAGACCTTCAGCCTGATAAATTCTTGCCCATGGAGTATCTTTCTCCTCTTCATAAGCACATGACTAAATATTGTTATTACCCACTTCAGACCTTTCATGTCATTCACGCCTCTCATGGACAAAGCAGTCTTAAAACCTGCAGTCAGATGACACTGCAAGCAGGTCCACTAATTCCTCTCTGTTGATTTTGAGACTTTTACGCCCTAAAGATTTAACTCCTCCATTCAGTTCTTTGTTGATTTTGCACTCCCATTGTTATCCCATTGCCATGCTTTTGAACTGCCTTTGCTCATTCTCTCTCCTGCTCCACTGACTGCCAATTTTTTAGCCTTCACCTTTCAGGTGCTACTGCAAGTCAATTTTGTTTCCAGCCCTCTGTACACCACACGGCGACCATAGAAAAAGCACCAGAGCTTATACTGTTGGGTCACCAATCAGATTAAATAAGGCGCAGTTGGGGCATTCCTTCAAAAGTCATGAGGTGATAATGACTGCCTGGTCGGTCCACAATCCATTGGAAAAACAATGTAATTTTAAACCAATTCCAAAGTGTGAATAATGTTTCATCTTATTGTACATTAACTGAAAACTGAAACTCGTACGATCAATGTGTTCATCCTTCCTATAACTGGGTCTCCAATAGTGACTCGGGAGGGGACTCTCTTTCTCTAACTGACAGCAATTTCTGGTGATGATGAATTCGACTGCCTTATGGCAGAATAAAGTGAATTTCATGTAATATGTTTTAATACATGGCAATAAATTAATCTTGAATCTTGGTATGTTCTCAATTTAGCCATCATGTGAGAACATGACAGTGCACACATCCAATATGCTGCGTATCCTGTGGTAATTTAGCTTCCCGTCCAAGTAATCATGTCTTGATTGTTTACTTGTAACATGGATGAATGAGTAGCAATAATGCAAAAATATAAATAGATTGAAGTGCAATTTGTGTCTTTTGAGGACAAATGGAAAAATTCTCCTTTATCCGTAATAAGGTGTTTAAATAAATTGCCTTTATGCTTCGAAGCGTAGCTGGACATTGAACTTGCTGAATGGCAAATAGGCTTGAAGGCCAAAGGTTGGTGACTGGTGCCAGTGTGCATCATGAAGTCGAGGTCAACCGATAATGTGATAAGGGCTGGGGTGGATCATATTTATTTTAATTTTCTTAAAACTACAAATTTGCAGAGGTTTGGCTGTGAATGGCCAAAAAAGTTAGGCATGGCAAGTAGGCTGTATAATTGGCAAACGACATGAAGATCAGTGATGAGCTATCATCTAGTAGCTGAAGGGAAATCTGTCATGGAATTAATAAAATAGCCATTCCTTTGCCAGATCTGGCAGAATGTGCTTCTAAATAAATCTGTTGGGTAACTTTGCAAGGATGCTTGGATGAGTTTGTTTCATTCTTATCTGCTTCTTCTTTTATCATTTCTTTTGCACATTTTCCTTTTCCCCTGTTGTAACAGAAGAGGCAAGGGAAGAGAATGAAAGTCAGAGAAAGGGCAAATGCCAATGAGGAACAGTAATGTAAGATGCATGAACAGTTACCAAAATGAAAGGAGATGGAGACTTATGAGAAATAAGCTGTCTATCCGTCAAGTCACGAGAGGTCAAAACTTAAATGAAAATTTAGACATTTATATCCACGTGGCACTAGGAATGCATAATTGAGAACTGTTATAATCATTTGAACCATTCAATAGTAATAGTTTAGGAACTTTTTTTCACCTAAAATTCAAGGAACAACTTCATTATATCAGAGATCAATTTAAGCTTTCTTTTAAATCCATAGGGCATCAATGCCATTTAAAGGGCATCTTCGGTTTCAAAATGTGCAATGGTTGCTGTACAGAGTGTATCACTGAGGTTTAAGGCAGTTAAGTGCAGTGTTACTTGACTAATGTGACTTGGCAAGCTCAAAAACTGAGAAGTGCTATAATTTTGCACGACTGCATTTCTAATTAGATCAATGTTTCTACACATAACGTTATGTCAGCAAGTTTTCTGTAATACATATTGAATTCCCTGAAGGCCTCTATGTCAGCTACATGTTTACCATGAATATAGTGAATTGTTGCAGAATAGAATTAAATGTCTGTTTGTTTACAGGACAGCTTCAACCTACTTACAGTTGCAGATAAGTAAAAGGGACATCAGTTACCACTATAATTTGTCTTTATGTACAACTGAACAAAACTACCCATGTCAGAAATGATATATAGATCATTTAAAATGCTGGCCAGCAGAACAATTCTATTTTGCTGTTCTATGTCAGAATTGCACAGTCAGTTCCCCAAGATAACAAAATGTTTTACAATATCTGTTTTCCTACTGGCTAACAAGAAGTCCAGAGTTGAGATTGGTAAGTGATCTTCAACCTTTCATCATAACACTGCAGTGAATTGATTCCAAATGACACAAATTAGATTCAGAAAAAATAATAATAATAATTTTGGCAGATAACACAAAACAGTGGTGCAGTAAAATCCCTAGAATTCAAGCAAGCAGCAAAACAAAATTGGCAGAAAATAAATGGGTAAAAACCACGCGGAATTTTTAAATTGGCGCGGCTCGCCGTTAGTTCTCCGATCACACAACACAAGTCTCCAGCTCGCTTATCTGGCATCTACCGAACCTCGCAGGTGCTGGACACTGGGGTTTTACTGCATACACAAATGTTGAAAATCGACTGTCCATTGCTTTTGGAGTTCCTTCTTCCTTAATTCAAAACATTTGCTTTGAAGTTGCACTTGATTTATTTGGTAATTTTTGTCACCCAGACATCAAAGTTCTGCATGGTGCATTTTTATGACTTCAATCCACTTCCACTGCACTAACATGAATTTACACATAGGTCCATCAAAGCTCTGTTACTTGATCCTCATATATCTGGGGGGTTTGAGCTTTTAATACTCCCCAAAATCTTTGACAGGTTTTTGGCAGTTTTCTAATAAAATGTTGTAGCCCTCTCTCTCCTTGTTCCTGATAGTATAAACTATTATGGTGGCTGTAAGTTTCACTGCATCCAGGTTATGATGCATCCAAAATTACGCCCGCCCTCCCACGGCAACTCTTCATCCTATCCTCACTCAAAGAAATTTAGACCTTCTAAAGGATCCAACTAATGAGCATCTCATGTATTCAAACTGCAGAAGCATAGGTGATGCAGAAGCCCTGGAAGTCAGACACTGTGGCATCCAATTAGTGACCTTTGTTATCTGCATGCTAAGGTTACACCAAGAAAGGACACTGTGTTTCTCCAAAGAAGCCGATGTGACATTTTAATTTTAAGCCTCAGCTAACAGAGGATCTGTGCAATTAAAATAGCTTTTCTATTTCACTTGTGCAGCATTAGTAGCATTTAAGAATTGAGTTCAAACAGGGACTTGTACAATTGATAAAACAGCGACCTTTATGTAGCAAAGGTAAAAAGTGCAGAACTGACGTTTCGGGTTCAAGCCCGAAACGTCAGTTATGTATTTTTACCTTTGCTGCATGAAGAACACTGTTTGACCAACTGAATTTTTCCACCATTTTGTGTTTTTACTTCAACCATGGTGTCCACAGATTTTTGTGATTTACTTGTATAATCGATGCTTAGTTCACCCCTGTCATATCTCCCCGACCTGTGCTTTTGACTTACTTATAGACAGACTTCTCTACCATCAGGAGCCTACATTTTTAAACTTAGGATCTGCAGTAAACTTTCTCAGATATGGTACACAAAAGTGCTGGAGAAACTCAATTGGTCACGCAGCATTCAATCGGAACATTGCCTGAGACAATGGTAAGATCAAGCATTTCGAATAATATGATCAATGATATGATAAGTCCGAATAAAATGTTGGGGGGGGGAGAGGAAGAGGCGAAGAGGAAAGTTGGGAGGAAGGGGAAGGGGGGGGGGTGTTAACAGACAATAGCTGGAAACAGATCAGAGGGTTGAAGAGAAATAAGCTGAGAAGAGAGCCAAGAAGGGTAGCTCTCTGAATGGAGAGGGGAGGAAAGGGGGCAGAGGGAGACTGGGGGAGGGGTTAAGAAATTGGACATCAGTATTGATGGTGTCTGGTTGGAAATTGCTGAGGTAGAATGCAAGGTATTCAGAATCAGAATTTATTGTCATGAAGAAGTCATGAAATTTCATGTTTTGCATCAGTGTCATGGAGCAAACATTCATTTTATAACCAAATTTTATTTAAAAATTTTAAATAACTGCACGAAAAATAAGGCCGTGTCTGATTCATTGATCACTCAGGAATCTGATGGCAGCGGGGAAGAAGCTGTCCCTGTGCCGCTGAGTGCTCGTCTTTAGGCTCCTGTACCTCCTTCCCGACGGTAGCAGAGTGAAGAGAGTGTGGCCTGGGTGGTAGGGGGATCCTTGAGGAGAGAGGCTGCTTTTTTTAAAGACACCGCCTCATGTAGATGTCCTCGATGGAGTCAAGTCTGGTGCCTGTGATGTCGCAGGCCGAGTTAACAACCCTCTGGAGTTTATTCTTGGACAGCCGAGATGGAATATATAGTTTTAATAT
This sequence comes from Narcine bancroftii, assembly GCF_036971445.1. NCBI lineage: Eukaryota > Metazoa > Chordata > Chondrichthyes > Torpediniformes > Narcinidae > Narcine > Narcine bancroftii. Next base: position 23,060,274 of record NC_091480.1, read on the forward strand.
AACTCTGGATTAACTGTTTAATAATATTAGGTCGCTGTTTTCAAACATGGATAGTGTAGAAGACATTTATTACAAAATTCTGGACTTGTATTTGTAAGTTGTTGGAATGCCAGTTCAGGCTATTGATGAAATAAAACAATTATATTGAATTCTTAATCAAAAAGTACAAATACTGGAATTCTTGACAACAGAATGCACTGAGGATATTTGGGAGTTCAGGAAATTTCTGTAGAGATAGAAACAAAGTAAGCATTTCAAATAATTGAACGTTCTTCAGATGAAACATTAATGTATTTCCAATACATTATGTTTATCTTGCAATGGGATTGCTTATAGTATTTTCTCATCGTGCTATTTTACAACAGCTTTGACGAAAGGCCATTATTCACCAACATTCAAAGGGCCTGATCGCACAGATTACTTTCACAGCCCCTGAGTCAGGGAAGAACAGGCTGCTAAAACCATTCTGCAAGTGCAACAGAATAGCTGTGTGGAGCTGGGGTGTTGGTGGTGCGTTGAGACATACTGATCTGCGTGAGAAGCACACTTACAGTGGAAGACTTCCCAGGGATAAGCTGGGATAAATAATGACAAGGGCTGCCTGTCATGTTGGTTTAAAATGTGTGCAGGTCTTGCCTGTTGAGGAACAATGGAAGAGGAAGAAGAAAAGTTCCATTCACAACCCCTCAGCTCATGGTCAACTGGCCATTGATGCCAAGAATATTCATCTTCAACACGTAAGAGATCTACCACGTACCCTTGAAGTTCAATGGCATTATCATTGCTGAATCGTAAGAACATACGAAATGGGAGCCATCTGGACTGTCGAACCCACTCAGCCATTCAATAAGATCACAGCTGATCTGGCTGTGGATTCAGTTCCACCTACCCGTCCACTGCCCATAACCCATCATCTGATTTGTATGGATGCAAGTTTGAAGTTGAACTCCCATCACATATGAGACAAGCCTGACAAATCTCCATGCCCCTGGTTGTGGAAAGTCATCAATTTTCATTTGAATGTAAGGGTATTCCATACATGAAATTCTGTAACTTCTGTCTACCATAAGGCAGATGGAGTGTCGCCACTTTGATCAGCGCCCCTCACAGAAACCCACAGCACCTTGTGCTCCTTGGCGGTCTCCCTTCCAGTACTGACCAGTCCTGAGACTGCTTAGCTTCCGAGATCAGACAATCTCAGGCTATTAGGTGCTGTCGACTCCTCATTGTAGTCGTCACCCACAGCACCTGGTGCTCCTTGGCGGTCTCCCTTCCAAGTACTGACCAGTCCTGAGACTGCTTAGCTTCCGAGATCAGACAATCTCAAGCTATTAGGTGCTGTCGACTCATCATTGTAGTCGTCACCTGAGTTCTCAGCATGAGAATTAACTCATTCTCCAAGGAGGCGGCAAATAAGCTGGATTCATCCCCATGTGGCAGCAGTCTACTCACATTTTTTAAAATTTAGACATACAGTATGGTAACAGGTCCTCTGGCCCATGAGCTTGTGCCACCCAAACACACCAATCAACCTACAATTTCCATACGTTTTGAAGAGTGGGAGGAAACCAGAGCACCTCGAGGAAACCTACACAGGCACAGGGAGAGCATACAAACTCCTTACAGACAGTGCCAGATTCGAACCCAGGACGCTGGCACTGTAACAGCATTGCGCTAACTGCTACACTATGCTATGCTAACCGTTTATACCTCTAAGATCTGAAATGATGGCTATAAGTGATGGATCGCTTTTTTAAATCGCAGTCTTCTTGTTCAGCCAAGTAAAAGTTTTTGGAGTTTTGGAAGGAAAACGGTAGGATCATATCAGAAGTTGTGATGTTCACCAGAAGATTCAGAATGAATCTTGTTCTACTGAAGGTAGAACAAGAAGAATCATCTGTGAGCTCTGCTATGACCAGACACTAGAATATGTACTGTGGAGAGAATTGCATTCTGGAGAAAACTACAATTAAGGTTGCTTCACTATTGTCTCCATGTCCTTTATATTTACTTTAGAAGGACAAGAATAGACATAACAAAGAAACTTAAAACACCCCATTGTTCATTGTCGCTGAGACAGACCTTAGAAGCCCTTACTTCAAATCTTTATTGGAACAGGAAGCTCCATCTTCAGAGAGAAAGAGCCTGCCATTTTCTTTCTGCAAGTGGAATAGTCTTTAGCTTGCTAGCATTGCAAACACGCAAAGAACAAATTAAAAGGTAGCGCTATTTCAAGCTAAACTCTGATTCTTAGAACCACCTACAATTTCACTGATAAGTAGTAACATTTAAAAAATGGATCTCAATGCATTGGATTATAGCCAATGCATTCTTTTTATATAGCCAAAACATTTTGGAATAAAAGATGCAATATTTATGGCACATTACCACATATTTGCTATTCAAATTCAAGTAAAACAGTTTTTTGCAGTTCATTTAAGTTGACAGTGTAAACAATATCTAATTAGAACAATTTATTTATGCAACTTCCTTCCAGAACTCATGATATAGCTAGATTAATGCAGAAATATTTTCCTAATTATATGGAAATACTACTTGTTGATTGCACTGGAATATTAAGCATACCACCAAACATTCATCAGCAAAAGTAAACAGGTCTGTAGTTATTATTGAAATCAATCAATGATGGTCTCCCACTTTCCAATTATTGCCTTCCCATTCAGAATGGAGACAGAGATGTAGGGAATAAGTTCTTTCTTTTTCTTCTTTCTTTCTTCTTCTTTGGCTTGGCTTCGCAGATGAAGATTTATGGAGGGGTATGTCCACGTCTGCTGCAGGCTCGTTGGTGACTGACAAGTCCGATGCGGGACAGGCAGACACGGTTGCAGCAGTTGCAAGGGAAAATTGGTGGGTTGGGGTTGGGTGTTGGGTTTTTCCTCCTTTGCCTTTTGTCAGTGAGGTGGGCTCTGCGGTCTTCTTCAAAGGAGGTTGCTGCCCGCCGAACTGTGAGGCGCCAAGATGCACGGTTTGAGGCGAGATCAGCCCACTGGCGGGGGTCAATGTGGCAGGCACCAAGAGATTTCTTTAAGCAGTCCTTGGACCTCTTCTTTGGTGCACCTCTGTCTCGGTGGCCAGTGGAGAGTTTGCCATAGAACACGATCTTGGGAAGGCGACGGTCCTCCATTTTGGAGACGTGACCCACCCAGCGCAGTTGGGTCTTCAGCAGCGTGGAGTTAATGCTTGCAGACTCTGCCAGCTCGAGTACTTCGATGTTGGTGATGAAGTCGCTCCCATGAATGTTGAGGATGGAGCGGAGACAGTGCTGATGGAAGCGTTCTAGGAGCCGTAGGTGATGCCGACCCATGATTCGGAGCCGAACAGGAGCGTGGGTATGACAACGGCTCTGTACATGCTGATCCTTGTGTGTTTCTTCAGGTGGTTTTTCCAGACTCTTTTGTGTAGTCTTCCAAAGGCGCTATTTGCCTTGGCGAGTCTGTTGTCTATCTCGTTGTCGATCCTTGCATCAGATGAAATGGTGCAGCCGAGGTAGGTAAACTGGTTGACCGTTTTGAGTTCTGTGTGCCCGATAGAGATGTGGGGGAGTTGGCTGATGAAGGACCTCAGATTTCTTCAGGCTGACTTCCAGGCCAAACATTTTGGCAGTTTCCACAAAACAGGATGTCATGTGCTGGAGAGCTGGCTCTGAATGGGCAACTGAAGCGGCATCATCTGCAAAGAGTAGTTCACGGACAAGTTGCTCTTGTGTCTTGGTGTGAGCTTGAAGGCGCTTCAGATTGAAAAGTTAAGTTAAAAAAAAATAGACCAACAAAGGCAAACTAAAGCACTTTCAAAGCTTTGTGTGAAAGATTTCAAAATACTATTTTGTTCTTCACATGGTTTATTATGGCACTGGTGTCTGTATTATTCATGAGTCTCTGCTTTATTAGCTCCAATGTTTCCTTGTGATTCAAATCTCAGGGCAAGGAAAAACTCGACAGGGTTGTAAACTCGGCCTGCGACATCATAGGCACCAGACTCCACTCCATTGAGGACATCTGCATGAGGCAGTGTCTTAAAAAAGCAGCCTCTATCTTCAAAGCCCCTCCCCCCAACCTCCCGCCATCACCCAGCGATTCCCTCTTCCCTCTGCTTCCATTGGGGAAAAGGTACAGGACCCTAAAGACGAGCGTCCCCCCCCCAGCGGCACAAGGTCAGCTTCGTCCCCGCTGCCATCAGATTCCTCAATAATCAATGAACAAACGACACTTTTTGTGCACTACCATTTTAATTTTTAAAATATTATTGTTGTAAGATGAATGTTTCCACTGTGACGCTACTGCAAAACACCGAATTTCATGACTTGTTCGTGACAATAAATTCTGATTCTGAACTGTCTGCTCTTCAAGATCATTACTGCATGAACTTGAATCGTCTCTCATTCTCTTTTATCAGCGGCGTACAAAAACTTTAGGAATACAAGTGAGCATATTTTCTAAGAAAATGATTTTGAACATAGAGCTTATACATGCCATATGATCCCAATGCAAACTTTGTTGCAATATGAATTTTGCATTATGATAATATTTGTGCAAACTATTTCATCGCACTAATTACATTATTTTTCCTGATGTCCTAACCAATATTTTTATTACTCTACCAGTATCACAAAACACACATTGTCTTAATCATACATGAAATCTGATTGCTCAAAAAAATGACTGGTTTCTTTTCCTGCATGACAATAATTACACTTCAAAACAATTTCCTTGTGTGTATGATAATTCAGTTTGTCTAAGGCTTTGAAAAGAAATTTGGATTGTTTTTCTTTTCCTTGGGTAACTTGCCATCCTTTCTTTTTTTATGTTTATCTTTCTTTCCTGTCTGTCTCTTTTTCTCTCTTTCTTCCTTGATTTTTCCCCTCCCGGATTTCTAATGAAAAATGAAGCCACAGAATTTCCTTCAGCTGGACACTGATAGGACCAATTGGATGCAGAGAAGGTTGCACCGAATGTTCATACTTCTGCAATGTACTGCTCTGCATTCTAAGAAGCACAATTCCATTACAGCCCAGCGACCTGGGTTTGAATCTGGTGCGTGCTGTCCGTAGAGTTTGTATATTCTTCACATGTCTGTGAGGGTTTCTTCTCACCTTCCAAAATGTACAGGGTTGTAGGTTAATTGGGCAGCCTGGGTTTAAATAGCCAGAATCACCTTCTACTGAGCTGTAAATAAAATTTAAAATGTAACTCTTGCCCATCTTTCCTTTTACCCAAGAGCCTTGGGTCTGGACACTTCTCGGCATTATAAAATTAAAATGGCCGCAGTACAGATCCGCGCAAAATGTAAGCCCTTTTTAATGATACGACCCTGCATTGAATCCGACATCGTTCAATGAGCAATGGCCGTCTCTGTTACCCATAATCCCTCATGCAGCTGCAAACACTCTGGGAAGTGCAGAGCGGTTACAGCTGCATGGGGGATTATGGGTAACAAAGATGGCCAATAATCTCTTATTAAAACAAAAAGAGGCTCACTCCGCATCTGGTCCCTCAGGCTTGGCTCTTACTGGTGCTCGGGCTCGGCTGCTGCCCGGTGTCCCCTCTGCTTCTCTCCCTCTGGCATCCTCTCCTCAGCACCCATTTGCTTCTCTCCTCCTTCCTCCCAGACCATGGTGCTCAACACCCGGGTCCCTTTGACCTCTGGCCCTGGTGGCTTGGTGGGCTCAGACACTTCTTGCCCCCGCTGAGCCTCCACGCTCTTCGAGCTGAGTTCTTTCCTCTCTCTTTCCACGTTCGCCCGCCCGAGATGCGCTGCTGCTCTCACCGCCTGAACCGCGTTCTCTGCTTGTTCTGTCCCCGCTCACTGCCCAAGTCGCACTCTCTCTCCACTTGCCACCTGAGTCATGCTGCTGCTCTCTCTCTGCTCGCTTGTCCACCTGAGTCGTGCTGCTGCTCTCTCCCCGCTCGCTTGTCCGCCTCAGCCACATTCTTTCCTCACTCTCTCTAGAACTCCTGTAAATATCCTGTACATGCAGTAAAAATTGTTTGGCTTTTGGAGGTTTACAGTTTTCTAACACCAGGGCACTTCACTGCACTTGATGTGACAATTCCTGAATTCCTGATGGGAGTAAGTAGAATCCACAATCTACACACGATTGCCAACAGGCCAACCAAATGTTGCAAATGGCATATCCAGCACACAAACTGGATCAACATCAGTTGCCCACACATATCTCTGCAGGATCATTGTTTAATAGCAGCAGTGGGTGCAATCTTGACATGACTTTTGGATCATCAGGATGGTTGATAAATTTCTGAGTTGGGTTCTTGTTGAGAGTTGGTATGCATACACTGGACAGCAACTTGATATTTGTATTGGGTAAAGTCTGCGCCAAAGTCACCCAAGTGCAAGAAGCAATTAATAAATTGCATCCAAGCATGAAATCAATGACATAATTAAATATGAATTGCCCTTACACAGATGCCATTTGTCTCAAGCTGTAAATGTTAAGCAAATAGTATTATTAATATATCATCTTTGTCTCCTAATCAGCTGTGACTTCGTGGTTGCATTCACATGTAATGCACTCACATATAACTGATGAAGGTCATCAGTTCATATCCTAACTCAGACTGACGTTTTTGCAGTGTGCGATGAGTTTTACTCCCAGTGGTCATGAGGCCCAAACTCAATAGTCACCACAAAATAACTCCCACAATTCCGATGGAGCCTTGAATTACTGTTGACTACTGACTGTACTGTGTGTGTGTATGTGTGTGTGTCACTCTGGTCCAGAGATACACTGTTCTGTTGGGTTGTTTGTGCATATGTACAGTTAGATGACAATTTGATTCTTCCCTCAGAACAGACAGAAGAGCAAATTCATGCCAACTGTTCATGTTTTATTACTCCACTGTCACTGCCTGATTCACAGAGTATTTCCAACATTTGTTTCATATTTCCAGCATCTACAGTTGAATTTATAATTTTCTCCTCATTTTGTGAGTGACTTCACAGGTTAATGCTGGCTTGTTGCAAATCCCTTGGCGGACCTTTCACGATTGGAGCTGACTTCTGAGGTATTGAAGGGCAGCTTAATATGGCAACTTAGAATTTTCCATGGCTTTTTCAACCCGCACTTTCCTTCCTTCCTTTCCCCAACCCCTACCTGCCATTTCTCAAGTGAAAATAAAACCATAAAAACTCCTTCAGTGAGACACTGGAGGAGACTCTTTCAGTGGACGCTGATCTATAAGTTTATCTATTGAAACGCTAAAATTGAGTATTAGATCATCTGTCCAATATTAATATCTGAGACCTTTGAATGTGCAATAGGTTCTGTGCATTCTCTGCTTTCAAATGATAATCGTATAAAAAACTGAAATCGCGTAATGAATTTTCCAGAATTGTAGAATCATAAAAGGGTCTGGCAAATAAGAAAGCCATTTAGCCCAGTGTACTTGACCTGTTCTTTCAGTGTCCCATCCAATTCATCCTCCTCCTTCATATTTTGAAAGATTTGCCCTTCAAGTGTTTATCTGATTCCCTTTGGAAGCTATTAATGAATCCTAATCCTCCACTCTTTCAGGCAATGAATCCCACATCATTAAAAACTTATGGTTTAAAAATTAATTCTCATTATCTCATCCTAGTTCTTTTGCCAATTACGCTAAATATGTGGCCCCCTGGATACCTGGTCTATTGTATCTGGAAACTGTCTCTTCTTTTTAATTCTTGCAGAAACCATGGTTTTTGAAGATCTCTTAAATCTTCTCTTAATTTTCTGTTCTCCAGTTTGAATAACTCAACCTCTCCTCCACCATCCCCCCCCCCACCCCCCTCCCGTGAATGAAATCTGGTTTCCCTCTCCAACCTAATGCATCTCTCATGTACCCTCTGGAAATTGTTCCTAAAATGTTAACCCAGAATTGGATATTAATTAGGGCTGAAGAAATGTATAAATTTTACAATACCTTTAAACACAATTTTAACCCCAATAAATGGTTTAGTTAGGCAGGAAACAAGTTGGTTAAAATGTTACACACTTATAATAATTTGACCCACCTTGATCTGTCTAGTTTCAAGATTTAACAAATATTTGCTAAACAAATACAGGCAATGTATTTGATCACTGCACACAGTACTCAATTCATTCAACTTTATTATCATCTGATTACACAAGTATAACCCAATGAAACAGTGGTCTTCAGTCCTCAGTGCAAAATATGCTGATGTACAACCAGACATAACACACACACACACACACACACACACCCAGACATAACACACACACACACACACACACACACACACACACACACACACACACACACACACACACACGCACGCGCATGCACACACAAACAATACATATGCAGGACAAGATATTGGTTGAGAAAAATTGTCACTGGCCCATTCCTTTGGAGTTGTGAAACCGTGCACATAACGAGTCCATTAGGTACGGTTAAAACAGTGGTTTTCAAACTTTTTCTTTCCACCCACATACCACGTTAAGTAATCCCTTACTAATCACAGAGCACCTATGGCAAAGGGAACCCTTAAAGTGGTGTGTGAGTGGAAAGAAAAAGGTTGAGAACTGCTGATATATGCAAATAAATACTGTTTATCTCAGTGTGGTCTCAATTTTGCCTTGGATAGATGAATCATAAGATCCTTACTTTTGTACTCCACACTATGCCCAATGAAGACCAATGTGTCAATGTGTACTGCAAGGCTTCATGATTCCAAGAAAGTGCTAATTCTCAGTGAGGCGGCAACATGGGGAAGTTAGTTATCAGGTTCTATAAATGAGCTGCTGTTGTAAGGAAATGATAGAATAGGATTTGCAGCCTTAATGTTCAAAGGGAATTCCAGACAGCCTCTACTAAAGATAAAAAAAAGAACAAGAAACTTTGAAAAATAAGAAAAGAGCATTCAACTCGAAAAAGTGCCAAATCAGAACTATACATGATTTGAACTGGTCTCATAAATACCAGTCAATAACAATTACCAATAGTCCAGAGCATTGATACCTCTCATTATGTGTTGCATAATCTATAATAATATACTACAAAAATATGTGTTGCTGCCACTTTGACCTGCAAAAACGTTATCAATTTCTTTCATGTCTGTGCTACAAATCAGAATATTACAAATGCTGTGATGTGCATTTTGCAATGAAGCAAATAAAAATCACACATCCAGACCCGTGGCATGTTTTTTTTAATGACATTGCTACATTTCTGAAAATCAATTATTTTTGTCTACGTTTTTATTCTTTTCTGGCCTCTGGAGTAATGCCAGAATATTGGAAGGCTGTTAAAATTGTACCATTGTTTATGACACCAATACACTTGAGTGTAAAGCCCTTCAAAAGGTAGTGGACACAGCCCAAGACATCACAGGCAAAGTCTTTCCCCACCATCGAGAACATCTACAGGGAACACTGCCATTGGAGATGAACAGAAATCATCGAGGATCCACACCACCCAGCATGCTCTTTTCTCACTGCTACCATCAGGAAAGAGGTATAGCTACCATAAGAGTCACACCATCAGGTTCAGGAACAGCTGCTCCCCCTCCACCATCAGACTCCTAAAAAGAAAGCTAATTTAAGGACTCTTTTGCATTTTATTGAGTTTTTTCTCTCTATATTGCACAGTCAGTTTGTTTACATTTCTTTATTTGTTTAAATGTATATGCTGAGTACATTTTTTTTGCACCATCAATAAGTGGTAATTCTGCCTCACCTGAAGAAAAAAGAATCTCAGGGTTGTATGTGATTCATGTATATACTATGACCATATATCTGAAGTCTGAAGTGGTTTAAAAATAGGAATGGGTTAAAAAAAAATGAATGAAGGCAGTTAGTTTAACATAAGTGGTGACTTAAAAAATATGGGAATCCATTAAAAGAAAGAATAAACTCTGATTTGAAAAGGGAGAGATGATTGAGGGGTGGCCTGGATAGATTTGTTAAGGAAATATCACGCCTAACTTAATTTGATAGAACTTTTTGAAATAGCCAGGGGGAGTTGATGGGGGCAGATTGATTTCAATAAAGGTGTTGACAAGGTCCTACCTGGTAGACGGGTTAAAGAAATAGAGTGCATGTGATCCAAGGGAGGGTGGCAAATTGGATCTAAAATGGCTGGAATGAAAGGGTGAGCTTAACACGTGCCTTACTGACTGAGGCATTGTTACTAGTTGATTCCACAATACTCCATATGTGAACCCTTGAGCTTTCAAGTTCAAGTTCTTACAAAGTAAGGACTCGTATTTTGCACCTTATTTAACATTGAATGTTGATTTTCTGTCTTGCACAGTTAGTTTGCACTTTTCTCTATTTACATTTCTCTCTGTTTATACATATCTTTTCTTGAGAACAGTGTTGTTTTGCTCTAAGAAATTCTGCCTTGCCTGCAAGAAAAAGAATCTCATTGTTGTATTTTGAAATTTATTGTCAGAGTACATAGAGGACATCACATACAACCCTGAGATTCTTTTTCCCATGGGCCAGGCGGAGTTTCTATTTATCGCTAACTGTAAACTATAATGAAGAAAAAGATACAAATGCAAAAGAGAGAAATGTAAACAAAAAAATGCAAATTAACTCCACAAATACAAAAAAAATGCAATAATAAATAAGAGTCTCTGATTGAGTTTGTCATTGAGGAGTCTAATAGTAGAGGGGCAATAACCATTCCTGAATCTGGTGGTGTAAGTCTTGTGGCAACTATACCTCTTTCCTGATGACAGAGCATGACCCGGGTTATCTTGGGACTGTATACTTAGGCCGCTGCTTCAAAACTGTGAACAACTCTGGTCATCACATTTCAGAAAGGATTATTGGACTGGAAGAGATACAGAGTAGATTTACTAGTATGTGGCCAGGAAAGGAAATGTGTAGCTGCAAGGAAAGAAGCTGGGCCCACTCATCCCCAACATGGAGTTTCAGGCAGCGTCCCAGCAGGAGGCTGTTACTGGAATACCTTGAGGTAATTTTTAAAAAAAGTATAAATAAATAAATAAATAGATAGATAGATAAAAGAAAGAAGCTGGGATTTCTTTTCTGGACTGAAAACTTAAATGAGGCCTGTAGAGTATGAGGAGCCTAGATAGAGTAAGTTGGAAGTATCTAAAATAGAATTAACAGAAAAGGGGAAGATATTTTTTCGGCAGAGGATGGTAATACAGATGAAATTCACTCCTTGAAAAGAAGCTTGAGACAAAAAAAATAACCCAACATCTGGAAGCAGAATGTATTTGAAAAGTTGTGATCTAGAAGGCTGCAGTGGGGAAGGGGGATAACCTTTCTGACTGACAGACAAAATGGGCTTTTGTGCATGTGGTGCAATTAACCAAATGTCTTGCAGGCTCTGGCCCAGCAATAGGGAACCAGACCCAGGTATATCTCCTGATCATTTCAACTTCATTATTAATTGACCGCACAAGTACAACCCGACGAAACAGCTTCCTCGGTGCAAAGCACGCTATATACAACCAGACATAACACATATAGAGGCAAACAATGCATTCACAGAACAAATAGACATATATGAAGATAAATAAATAAATAGATAGATTTTGTTTTGGAAATATGAGAGCCTCGGATGGTGAGTGTGAGCAATTCCATTGGTCGTTCAGCGTTCTCACTGCCCACAGGGAAAAGCTGTTTCTCAGCCTGGGGGGTAGGGTGGCCATTCCAAAGGAGGACATGGTCATAGGTTACCGTTTTTTATATGATGATATAATGATGATGCATATCTTTCCCAATAGGACAAGTTGAAAGCTGAAAGTTACAGTATTTGGGGTGGTAAGTGTCCACAATAATCTTTCATGCCCTTTAAATTTAGATCACATTGATGGAGGTTGGGAGACCTCAATGATAATCTCTGCCCCTACATGGTCCTGTGGATTGACCTCCAATCCAATTCCCTAGAGCAACCATACAACATGGTGTTGCAGCTGGCCAAGACGCTGTCAATAGAGCTCCCTCAAACATTGCCTTGCACTCATTATGCCATTCACTATCCCTCGTTGCTCCGCATACTCACCATGGTACTCATGCACCTGATCTTGTGACTCAGACACTGATGTTGGGATACTCGAGTCTTATCAAATCTTCTGAATTTGATCTGCAGTAAATGGTCCCTGACCAGAAGAAGCTCTCTCTCTCTCTCTCTCATCAGTAAATATAATTTAAGACAAGGTTGGATAGATTTTTACATAGTAGGAGAACTAAGAAATATGAGGAAAAGGTAGGTTGGTGGAGATGAGCCTAACATCAGATCAGCCATGATCTCATTGAATGGTGGAGCAGGCTCCACCATGGGCCAGATGTCCTCCTCATGCCCATATTTCTTATGGTTTTCTTTTCTCTCTCTCTCTCTCCACCACCTTCATCTTCCATCTTGAGTCAGTCTGAGAGTCACCACAATTCTTATTTCCATTCTCTGTTGCACACAAAGTTTAGAACTCACCAAAGGTGGAGCACAACGCATTAATGTTTCAGCGCACACCATCTGCAGCATGAGTAAATTTTTAGCCCATTGTCCTATGGTTAGGGACAAGGGTTTATAATATTGCTGATATGAATTGTTTAAGTTTGGAGTAAGAAAACCAATATAGCAATCAATTTTTAAAAATATGTTTGTTTGTGCGATGTGAATGTCACTGGTGATGCAAGGATTTATCGTCTGTCCTGAGGTGCCATTGCACTGTGGAGCCACTTGGCTAATCCTCATTTACAGTATAAGTCTTGATACTGCCTGAAGTGTAGATTTCCTTCTCATTAGTTGGATGAGATGGATTTTTACTTCAACACAGTAGTTTTATAGTTATTGCTATTAGGACAAGATTTTTAATGTAATACTCAATTCATTTAATTACTTGAATTTAAATTCCCTTGCATTCATGATGAGAACAGAACTCAAAGCTCTGGATCCATAGACCAAAACTGGCTAATAATTCAGTAACTTGACATATCTGCACATTCACAAATACTTCAAAAAAATCAGGAAGAAACTTATCAGAATTTATCTTCCTGTTGAGATCATCAACTTCAACACATGAGAAAGCTAAAATGTCACACTTTATATTTATTTTTTAACTGAAATTTGTGAAGTCAGGCTTAAACAATTATTAACTGAATATTAAAAACCCTATAAATATTTAACAGGTTCGACCACATCTGTCAGACTGGGGACCTTCATCAGTGGCAGTTTCAAATTTGGCCGGCAGAATGGTTTTTAAATTTAAGTTTTACAGGAGGGAGAGAGAGGGAGAGAGAGGAGTGAGAGAATGTGGAAGAGAATGGGAGAGAGAGAGAGAGAGAGAGAGATAGGAGATCAAGAATGGGAAAGAAAGAATGAGAGAGAGAAAATAGGAGAGAGCATGGAATCTTCCAATCTCAAATTCCTCAGTAATTTAATTGGAATACAATTAGATGTAAAAATGGACATAGCCAATTGGAACTCAAGTGAATGCATATCAGCTTGGGGTATTTTCTTCCTCTTGATAATTTCAGCTCATTCAGCTATTGTTCCTGTACGTTAAGAACACTCAAAAAAGAATTTTGATTTTCAATGCGACATAATCATATCATAAATACAATAAAAAGAAACAAAAAACTGAGAACAGGCTCATAAGAAATGTGTCAATAATTCCAGTAAAAAATATTGTTCTTTGCAGTTTCTGAAAATTGGGTGATAATTTGAAGATAACCTCTTAGCAAATGTATTACAGGACACTCACATAATGGCACTCTGTCATTCGGGACAGGGACAGTTTTAGTACTGAAAGGTCCAGAAAGAAAGCTGTACATTAGACTGTTTATTCATCCAGTGTGGAACAATTAAATAGACAGTACAGAGGTAAAACACAGGATTATGTTGACACTGTGGTTAAGTGAGGAAAAAAAAACCACAAATGCTGGAGAAACTCAGCAGGTGAAACAGTGTCTTTTTGAGGCAAAGGTGAAGATACATCACCAACGTTTTGGGCTTGAGCCCTTCATCAAGTTGTGGAGGAACATGAGAGATGAAGGGCTCAAGCCCAAAATATTGGTGATGTATCTTCACCTTTGCCTCAAAAAGACACTGTTTCACCTGCTGAGTTTCTCCAGCATTTGTGTGTTTTTATCAAATAGACATGTTTGCTGAAATTCTGAATTACAGCATGACATTCTCCTTAGCAACTTATATTAAATCTGTGCATCTAAATCCTTTAAAAAACACTAAGAATGTCTGTTCTCAGATTAATTTTTGTCCCAGATTCATTAGAATAATTAAAAGGTTCAGCAAAAAACATAAAGAAGGATCTTTGACAATTAAGCAAGTGAAGAGAGATGGGCAACCCACTCTCATGAATATCAAGCCATAGAAGCAGAGGAGATGACCCTATGGGATGTTGACCACAGCGGCAGTCCAGTGAGGGGCTCGGTGGCTGAAGAACTCCCAGGAGGCTTAAGGTAAAGAACCCACACAAGATGCGGGCTGCTAGTGAGTTGCAGGAAAAAAGAAGCACAACAGGCTGTGGACTGTTGGACACTATCTGAAGGGGTACCAAATATCAGAACCAGGTTGCGAGAGGGTGCTGAGCAGTGTCGGTGCCAAGGGAGGGCATCCGCGGGCAACGCTCTCTCAAACAAGGCATCCCTCTCCATGGTAGGATAGCCAGACTTCCAGGTTTAGGCCGGACAGTCTGGCTGTCCTCCACTTGCAATGTCCCTGGGTCCATGTTTCTTCTTAGGCACATATGCTAGTGCCAGATGGCACACGTTTAATGGATTGGAGTACGGGGGCCACTAGTGTCACTTCCATCGGAGGAGAGGGAAGTGACACTAATGATGCTTAGCCCTGGTACTCCAATCCATTGTGCATGCGCCAGCCGGCATTAGTGCATGCGCCAGCCGGCATTAGTGCATGCGTCAGCCGGCATTAGTGCATGCGCCAGCCGGCATTAGTGCATGCGCCAGCCGGCATTAGTGCATGCGCGCAAGAAGAAACATGGCCGTGTAAGATCCCAGTGTGTGAGCTTATCCTTTGTGTAATCCAGATTAATATTATTTTCTCTTTATATTTTTCTCTTTTCATTTTTTATATAATTTGTTTATATAACTATATATTGTATCTTTTTATCATTATAACTTTTAAAGTCGGAGTGGGGTAAGAGGGAGGAAAGGGTGGGTAAGGGGGAAAGGTTAATATCATGTAATCATTATAATTTTAAATTGAATTAAGCATTGACTTTGCATAATATATAAGTACATGGATGAAATTTTTTAAATAAATAATTAAAAAGAGAAACATGGACGTGCGTGACCTATGGACCCCAGGCACTGCATTTAACATAATAAGTTCCCCTCCCCCACCTCTGCTGAGTGAGTTTTCAAGCAGTAAATTGTACCCCCTGGTTATCCCAATGCCCCCCCCCTCCACTAAGACTTGTTCTGGTGCCAACCCTGGTGCTGAGGGGTCCCCAGGGACAATGGGGGTGAAGGCTTCATGATCATGTTGGAGGCTTGGATCTGGAGCTCAGTTTGCAAAAGCAATTTTGTGTAATATTACTTCTGTTTTATGACATGACAATAAAAGAATTTTTAGAAACTTGAATATAACTGTAAATGATAACAATGAAGTATTTCGAACTATTTTCAGCCAGAATTGCCAATTGGATAACTAGGTATTTTCTAGAGCTTGGACCATCATGAGCCAATGTATTTCATTCCACGTGATATCATGAGGGCTGATTGTACTGGATATAGCAAAGTTTATGACCCCTACCATCGTTACTGCCAGAGACTTGTGCTTGAAATTTGCATCTCTCGCCAAGCTGTTTCAATGCAGTTATAAAACAAAGCAGAAAATTGTCCAAAATCTACATAAATAGTAGGACAAACCCAACTCAGCCAATTACTAATATAAAGACGGAAAATGCCGAGTGTTCTCAACATGTTGAGCAGAATCTCTGGAGAGAGAAAAAGAATGAATCCTTCAATGACCTGCAACATAAATTCTCCACATATGCTGCTTGGTTTGCTAAGTTTCTCCTTTCATTCTTCTAAACTCCAAAGAATATAGATTAAATTTCTTTAGCTGTCTGTGATAGGATAAGTCTCTCATCCCCAAAACTGATCTACTGGACTTCTTTTGACTGCCTCCAATGCCTTTCTTAAATAAGAGAACCAATTTTCTTGCAACGAAGGCCAATGTAGCATTTTCCTTCCAAATCACTTGGTTCGCTAACCTTTTGTGATTCAGGTGCAAAATAAATAACACTTCACTCATCAATAAATTTTCTACGTATGGCTAACAGATTATATTTAGGTTCATTTGAAGTGCCTAACCTTGTGCTATCCTACACTTAACTTCTTTACCAAGTTTACGTCCACTTATTCAGCGTATCTGAATCCCATTAGAGCATTCCCAGAGATCCTCATTGAAACGTGTCTTACTTTCATGTAATTGTCAAACTTGAATATTTTATATTCTGTCCCCTGCTCTAGATTCATTAGCACAAATTGTCAATAACTGAGAGGCAAAAAGTGATCAGTGGTGCACTCTCCTTTCAGACTTAAAGGACCTGTCTTTGATTTCCATATAATAACTAATCTTCGATCCAAACTAACACACATCCCCAATAGCTCTGCAGGAATTTTTCAGGACAATGACCCATAGCTGATTCAGCACTGACATCCATGCTCTCCTGTTTTGATTTAGATAGGTTTATTAGTGACTGCTCCCTTCTGCTCCATTTGTCAAGGAAACAGTCTGTGCCTGTGTGCACCAAAAGCTATGCAACATTTAGGTAAGAGTTAATAGTTAGCAGGCATCACACAAACGACTAGCAAATGATCATTTCCAATATAAAAAGTTCCAACTTCTTCCTTTTAACACAACCATATTGCCATCACTAACTTCCTATCTTCATCATCTATGGAATGACTATTGACTAGAAAATTAACTGGCCCTGTGTCATTACTTCTTTCACTGTAAGAATAGGTCAAGGTTTGTGCATTCTTTGGAGTGTGACTCACCTCTTAGCCCCTCAACATTTTTCCACGACCTACGTGGCACAAACAAGAACGTGAGGCAATGGAAAATAATGTTCTCCATTTCCTGCTCACTGCTCCAGTTGGTGCTATCAATGATACCTTGCAATCTCTCTAAAGGCTCACTTCCTCCTATACTAAAACACTTCGGGGCATTGATTCCATCCAACAGATCGGTCATGCAGCTTGTCACACTCTTCCATAGCATTTTCTAATCTCCCAGACTATACAACCCAGAGGACGGGGACATCTGCAGTATGGGAAGGTCTAGCCAGACAATCCTTCTTTCTTCTCCATTAATATCAGGGTTAATATTTCTATAGAGGATTTTCCAATCTTATGCATTCACTTGGAGATAAATTGCCAAAAAGTAATGTTTCCTTTATTCCATTTCTCTGCAGGAAATTATTCAATGAAAGATATATTTGAGGAGTACTATCTTGCTACAGGAAGCATACAATATTTGTAAATCTAATTACTAGAACTTAAGATGATAGCAAAAGTTGTTTTGATGTTAAAAATGGCAAAGCCTGCATAGACATACTACAAGATCGCAGTCAATAATTCAAACGATGTTTGATGCAGGAACAGATCAAGCTCAAAGGGTAATACTAAACCAGATGAACATCAAAAGAGTCATATCTCAGCACAAAAGAAGAGCCTCATCAATGAATATAGCCAGGCAGGCAATTACTGCAAAGGCAAAGTAATGACCAGGATCAAACAGAAGCAATCAGCGCATTAGGGCAACAGAAGAAGTTGGCAAAAAATGAAATTGCACCATTAATAGGTAATTATTCACAAAAGAAATAAAAGATAACTGGAGGACTAACAAAAATAAATCACATTCTCACAGTACATCAATGAACATACAATTATTTCTCGCAGTAACAACTAGACATTTTGGGCTAATCAAAGTGGAAATCCAGTTTGTATCACAAATGCATAATTGCAAGGCAGTGGAAAGAGCAATTACTCAGAACGTGGTGGTTTGGCTCTTTTCATCTCTCACTATGACTTTGTTAAGTTTGTCCAGTCATCTACATTCATTGGCCACTAGTTAAAATGTGTGCTTTTCTGGGTGGAGTTCAATTTTTGCTTTCCATCATCGTTGTCCAACCACTAGAAGGAGTTGAACAATAAGATGCCCACAAACTCCCTTCAGGATTTAACATCTCTACTTTCTCAAGCTTACAACTTATACAATCAAGCACAATGATACAACAAAACAATAAATCTCGCAATTACAAACTTACAATGTCAGTGCCTGCTGGCTTCCTTGCTCATGACTCAGCTTGCATTGGGACTTCAGTCGACAGAAACGTCTCCCCGAGGTGTGTCCTCTTTCATTTCATCAGTTTCAACAACAAATGAGGAAATTTCTCCACAGTTTGATTTGATGATTGGCAATGTCTTATCTGGTTCAGATGATATTTCATCACGAGATAAATCATTCAGATAAACCACAATGCCATTAATGGTGTGTCCTGAAAACTAGATTCTTTGTGTAATATCTTGTGCAAATATGGGATCATCAACTTCAAACCGGAAATAAACAAGCCTGGTGTCATGTTGTTCCATCTCATTCACTTTTTTGGAGCACACAATTGAGCCAGACACTGGCTTCGCAAAATTGTAATGAATTCTGACACGTTTGTTCAGCACCAACTCAGTGACTGCGCTATGCAGTGCTGTGTCTGTATTCTGGGAATGAAATAAATGTGGGATTTTGTCACAATTGTAGCACCTACTGTGTTTTTGTCAGTATATCTTCCGTTGTTTGAAACCAAACCATTTGAATCTTAGCTTTATGGAGTTGTGTGCCCATGCTTGACTCCACTCCTTCTAACAAATTTAGTGTGAGAATACACTTGATGAAGGGCCCAGGCCCCAAACTTTTTTTCTGCTGTATAATGTTCTAAGTTTCTTCAGCACATTTGTGCGCTGTGGTGGGAGAAATTGCCATCGAAACTGTTTCCATTGGCTCAGAATGTTGACCATGTGGAATATTTGATCCTGATCTAACCAAAGAGCATTGTTTGGAAAGGTTCTGGTTTGGTTTTCAGGTGCAAAAGTCTTGTATTTTTAACTCAGCTTTTCCTATTTTCTGATGTTTAATGCACAAAACAAATATAGTTATTTAATTTTGTATTAACTTCAAGTAAAGAATATCTCAAAAACATTATTGATAATGCAATATCATTAAAGCAAACAAGTATTTAAGGGGTTGCACCCAAACACTTCCTTTGATATGATTCTCCCCTTTATGTTAGTCATATATTAGCACTGAAAGATTTAAGTAGTATTTGATGTCATGAAGCAGGGCAAATCCAGAGCCCGATCACATTTTAGACTTTGAATATATTAAATCAAAACAGATTTGTGAAGTTGATACCTGAAAAAACCCTCACACCTCTTGACCATTGTGGTGTCTTATCTGAGGTTCTACTTTAATTTTGTTACCTTGGCCAGGAAGCCAACTTCAATTTCCTGTTCGTCTCTGTTCACGTAAAGTTCTGCTGCCTGTATGTGAGTCTCATCAAGTACCATTAGACCAGAACATGTAGGAGCAAAATAAGGCCACTCAGCCCATCTGCCATTTGAATCATGGCTGATCTACTCGATCCCATTCTCTTGCCTTCTCCCTTGTTCATCCAGCACACACTGCTCACTGGTGCCACAGAGACTCCAGCTTAACATTCCCATCTTTGAGATCGAGTCATGGCCCTGGCTCCTCCGTACCACAGTCACCTCTGAGTGACTCACCTGGCTTCCTAAACGTCTCCACCTCTCACCACCCTTTCCCCCTGAAGATGTTCTACAAAGCATCTTTGTTTGACAAACCTTTTGGTCTCTGATCCTAATTTCACCTTTCATGCCATGGTGCTATTGAATATTCCTCTGATGTAATGCATTGGAAAGTGTTACTTCTTTAAATATAATACAGTAAAACCGCCTGGTATCCGGCACCTATGGAGATGGGTAAATGCCAGATAAGTGAATGTTGCAGTTGCTTGAAATTCCATGTTGCTTGATTGGTGAACTAATGGCGAGGTGTGACAATTTTAAACTTCTGTATTTTTTAACCTATTTATTTTCTGTGATTTTTTTTTTGCTGGTTGCTTGAATTACTGATAGTAAGGGTTTTAATGTACATAAATTCAAAATGTTGTCAGGTCACGCCCTACATTAGTAGGCAAACCATGATAATCATGTTTAAAATCTAATTTGAGTTTTTTTTAAAAATGTTTGCCACAGGTTTTGAAGGTTGTAATCTATATACCAGAGCAAACAATGATTCTTACCCTGCACCCACTGGACC
This sequence comes from Narcine bancroftii, assembly GCF_036971445.1. NCBI lineage: Eukaryota > Metazoa > Chordata > Chondrichthyes > Torpediniformes > Narcinidae > Narcine > Narcine bancroftii. The sequence continues at coordinate 23,080,610 of NC_091480.1, forward strand.
ACAATTAAGGAAGAGAGCAAATGGACTGCACTGTGGTCATCAGATTAACCTCGAGTGGGAGCACAGTGAAATATGCACTTCATAATGACATCATATATTGAGAGTTCTGTATTATCCATTGAAAGGATTATGAATAATTTTCACCTGAATGCTCCCTGATGGAAACATTGTAAGGTATGCTTTGAAATGTTACCTCTATTCCATTGCTGTTTTTCTCTCATTTTCAAAATAATAACTTACATCTGTTTTGGTTGGATAATCTACAAAGTCGATTTGCTTCTGCAAATGAAGTATGATTAGAATACCATATTAATGCAAATAATAAGCTTGTACCTTTCATTTGTTCCTCTGATTTCTTGATGATAACGGTGAAAAAGTGATGAATTGGGACTGGAAATTGGACAATTTGTATTTGGGTTAGCAAGTAGGTAACTCTGCACTGGTGTCAAGAATGCATTCAATTTTGACATGGGCTCTGACAACCACATGCTCACCTTTGTTCCTGGAGTACACCACAATAAAAGGTTAAATATGAGACCCAGGATTCAGAGAAAATGACAGAATATCGTTAACTGCTCTCCATAAAACTCAAAATTGCATCAGTGCAATTTTCCAAGAAGCTGCACTAAATCAAGATATGGCACTGCTTAATCACCTGCAGGGTCTAAGGGATTCAATTTACACTGTATTTTAGTCGTAATTAGAGCTATCCACTTGCCAATAAAGTATAGCTCATTGAAAAGAATCTCTCAGTGCAGTGTATGTTCTATATTTTATTGTGCTTTGGTTCTATAATTCATCTTTCAATTAAGAGCATTTTCTAGCGGTGAAAACTTAAATAGCTGAAAAGAGTATTAGACACAGTCACATCAGAATCCAAAAGAGCCATATGTATAAAATGTCTACATCTGAAGGTCACATGAATCTTCACTGCCATTCAATGCCTCTGCACCTATAGGTAGATGTGTTGTGAGCTGCATTATCAATGCTGAGACAAGACCCACAATCCCCGTGAGCTTGACATTCCACTGTGATCAAGCTTTTTCTTTCTTGATCTCGACGATCAGGAGGTTGCGCTAAGACATGCAAAAGACCTTGGGAAATTTTCAGTCAGTGGTTCACACATAATTAACAAATTCATTTAGCAGAAGGATATATGTTTACTGATGCGTTAACTATTTCACATTAGTGGACCTATCTCCGTACATGAAATTGAATATAATCAAAAAGCTTATTTTCAAAGGTAATTATTTTGGACCTACAAATGTTATGAAAATGAGGAGTGTTTTCAAGCTGACATCTATTTAATTAGAAGTAACTCTCAGAAATCAACATAAATGAGTAGAAGTTTAAAAAAAATCTGAAATAGTCTCCTTTATTTAAGCTCTCTGGCTTACGATTGAAGATGTCTTTATCCTTTAAAACCTTGCTAAATTTAGGGAATTTTAGGGCACCTTGGCAGATTGATTCTTAAGGTTTCCAGAGGTTGAAAAAAAAACTTTAAAATGGGAAATATTCGTTGACTCTGTTGTGCAATTAAGTACAACGTTAATCACATTTTCTTTAGCTGATCATAAGAACAGATCTCATCATTCAAGCAACATCAACGACAATAGATCTAGATATGGATTTTTAATTGTCTGAACAGTTTTCTTTTGCTCTGTGCGCTAAATTTTATTATTCTGTGTAAATAGTCTAGGTATGACCCGTATTCAAAGCTAACATGCCGAGGAATGCTCATTTATATATGATCACAACTCTGACATCCCCTCCACCACCATCAACTCAGCCCTTACCTGTATTCCCTCCATTTCTTGTTCCTCTGGCCTGCCTCTGCTGCCCTCAGACACAACAAAAACAGGATTCCCTTTGTTCTCACCTACCACCCAACGAGCCTTCGCATCCAATACATTATCCTCCACAATTTCTGTCACCGACAACAAGATCCCCCCGCCCCCCCCCCCATCCCATTAGACACAACTTCCCCTCTCTGGCTTCCGTAATGACTGCTCCCTCACCCTCTCCTCCCTTCCCATTAATAGCGCCCTTGCCACCTTCTCTTGCGGCCACAGGAAGTGTCACACTTGCACCCACACCTCCTCCCTCACCATCATTCAGGGCCACAAAGAGTTCTTCCAAGTGAAGTAACTTCACGTGGATCTGCAGGAGTCATCTACTGCATCCGGTGGTCTGGTTGTGGCCTTCAGTGCATCAGACAGACATGCAGATCACTTCTGTCTGCATCAATGACAGGGATCTCCCATTGGCCACGAATTTCAGTTCTGTGCCCCAATCCTGCACTGACATGTCTGTCCATGGCCTCGTACTGTCAAACCAAGATGACCCGTAAATTGGAGAAACATCACCTAATTTTCCACCTGGGCACTCTCCAACCAGATGGCACTAACATCTTTTTTCCGTGTTTGCTAGCATACTCCTCATTTTCTCTATCTTCCAAAACCCTCTGTATTCTTTCATCCAGCTCTCTAGCCTGCTCTCTCCATTCACAGAACCAGCCCCATCCCTTTGTTTGCTGGTGTGGCCTCCGTCCCTATCCACCTGTTACCTCCTGCCGAAGAGGCTGTGCTCCTCCCCTCCCCCCCACCCCACACCATCTTGTTTGGGCACCTGCCTGCATTTTGCACACACTTTGATGAAGAGTTCAATCCCGAAATGCTGGTTATGTATCTTTCTTTGACTGCAGAGTTTCTCCAGTAATGTGTTTCTACTAGGACGTGATCATTTTTATTCTGTCAGCAAATGGGATCAATAAAATGTGGATCCTTAATAACCGCGGGTCAGATGCTTGAAATGCAGAATGAGTTCCCAGATGGATCCCAATCTCCTTGCGCAACAACTCTGCACAATCATAACGAGCCACATTTCTTTGCAGGTTGCCATTTTCTGACTGATGATGTAAAAATATGTCCTTTATCCCTTCTCACCCCTTCCCCACCCCCAACCATTCATTCCGGGTGAAGCAGCATTTGTCTTCTTTTCCAAATGTAGTGTTCTGCATTCAGAGCTCACATGTCCATTTCTCTGCATAGGGGAAAGCAAATGCAGAATGTGTGACAGCTTTGCTGAACACATGCACCCAGTCTGCAGATTCCTGTTCCTTGTTACTCTAATTCTCCATCCTGCACCTGCTGTGATCCCTCTTCATTGGTCTCATCGACTTAGTTTTGAAGTGAAGCCCCACATAAGCTCAAGGAACAGTTTCTCATCTTACAACTTGACACTTTACAGCCCTCAGGACTTAACACTGAATTTGACAATCTCAGATAACAACCTTACCTTTCTAGATGGTGCCTGATGAGCCGGCATTTCACTTTCCCGGTTCTTTTTTTTGCCCCCTCCCTCCTCTGCGTTCATTCATCTCATGCACCTCCTTCAGGTAGATCATCTCTAATTAGCATGCCTTCACAAAGACAGAAATGCTGGAGGAACTCAGCTGGTCTTCCAGCCACCATAGGAGGCAAAAATAAATGATATAATATATCTCTACCTCCCATGGAAGCTGTGTGACAGCCTGAGTTCCTGCAGCATTTCTGTGTTTTGACTACAATCACAGCATCTGCAGACGTTCATGTTTCACTCCAATTAGCAGGCCTTCACCACTCTCTTTGCCAGCATCACACCACCCATATCATTCAATTTTTCTTGGTTTTCAACTTTGATCTCCCTGTTTACAATCTTTTACTCTCTCCCTCCCCCACTCCCTCTCTCCCACTGCTTCTCCCCCTAACTCTCACCTCCTAACTCTCTCTAACTACCTCTCTCTAACTTTCTCTCATATAGAGTATCTGCATTTGTAGTGGAACAAATAGCAAACAGAAATGCATGCTAAGTATCCACTGAAGAATGCTCTCTCTCTGAAATCATGAACAAGACTTGCAACATGATTCTTCTTAAGCTATTGTTCCTGCTTCTCAATTTGTCTTGAAATGGGAGAGTACCTTGGATGGAATTGATTTTTGGAAGTGCAATATGTACTAACATACCACAAACTTAACTAATTTCTTGTCTCATTATGACCTCATTGTTTTGAGTTTACATTATGTAAAGCTGAGGAACAGCTTCTTCCCAATGGCAGTGAAAATGCAGAACAACCAAAGGATCAGCTCACATTAACCATCCGAGACTCTCATATTTACGAAACAATATTTACTTATTTAATTGTATTTATGAATATTTGTCCTGCATAAGTATTTTTTGTTTGCATGTGTGTTATATCTGGTTATGTGTCTACATGATTTTCTCTGAGGACTGGAGAATGCTGTTTCATTGGTTTGTACTTGTACAATCAGATACAGTAAAACATGTCTTCGCTTGACATGGTTATTCCTCAGATGTAAGCATGGGAGTCTTGCTCAACTTGATAATGATAGATTTACATCCTCTTGCAAAATGATAAGAAACATATACAGTATATTTCTAATTCTACTAAACCAAATAAAACTGCATCGAAGCAAATTTAATATTCTCCTTTAAACATGATTGAATCTGAAGAATTCTTGGAGAATTATATTTAAGAGTTTCTCTGCACCACTAAATCCAAGTACAATGAAAGTATAGTGAAGGTGGATTTATTTTTAAATTCCCTCCCCAGAGTCTGCAATCTCAAATGCTCTTATTCAAATCAAACCTCCCCAGCCTGAAGTAAGGGCCAAAAAGAAATTAATTCTTGAAATGATAATTACAATCAGAAATTTAGATATTTAACCCTTTTGAGCTCTCTCTCAAACCTTTCTTCCTTTCTTTTGGATCCTGCCCATGGGACAAAAGCTCACAATCTGTTTTTCTTTAAATCTTTCTGAAAGATGCTTTGGATATATTGAACATGTATTTCCATAAATTCATTGCGTGGCATGCAAAGGTCAAAGGGTATCCAGCACAATGCTGATAATTCCGAACTAAGAACTCATGGCCAAAGGATCTTCTATCTCTCACTTGGCTGCAAAGGGGAGCATCTATATTTGAAGCCTATTCTGGGCTTCAATGGAACATCATAGAAGGCCGAACACAAAGGCTACGGAGAGAGTGGTCCTAGAATTAAAGTGAGCATGAGATGGAAGCTGAAAGTCACATTTGCAGACAGAACACAGGTTTCCTACAAAGTAGAACCAAGGCATCTCAGAGGGAATGGTCCTCCTGGAATTTTGAGAAGGCAGGGGAAGGTACATTTGATGGAAGCCTCACAATGGAGAGGTCGTATGTAATGGAGGAAGATCTGTAAATTGTGACAAGTGAGGATATGATGTGAAAGAATAAATTTAATGAGTATGCTTAATGAGGGTTAATGAACTGGGTGTGAACATAATTGTCTTCTAACATGACTTTCCCTTTGCTGTAGAGCAAGAAAATCCTGTTTGTGCCAGCTTGTCTGCAGACACCACAGTGGAACATATTGTCCTTAAAAACAAGAATCACCAGCTGTGTGAAACTCACGTGAAACTTGTAGAGCCTCATATAGACCCCTGCTTGAAGGTGTATAAAAATGACATGAATACTCTGTATGCTTTGAGTGGGCAGTCAGTGTAGCGAACGAGTTACTGAACTCTTTCTTTGAACACCTTACTCCTGCTAGCGTTTACAAGGCTGAATAAAGAAAACTGTTGTCTGCTTAATTGGATCTACTCCTTGTTTTTATTATAGTGTGGACAGACTTTCACAATGGTGGTTTCTGGATGGGAGGAGAAAGGCTGAGAAAGATCTACCACGATATTCTTCAGGTTAGGTTTCATTATGCAATAGGGCATCTACACTTTGTTTCATTCTCCTGAACCAGATTAATCATTTCATGTTATGAATTTTTGTGTTTAGAGCTTTAGAGAAGCAAATTCACCAGACTTTCCATTTTGAGATGTATCAAATTGCATTTACAGATCATGATGACTCGCAATATCATGAGATTTAATGTTTTTTTGGACAGCTGATGTGGAAAAAAAAATGTCATATGTCCCATATCTTAATGTTCGCAGCACAAGAGGTGAGAATTTCCTTGATTTTTTTTTATCTGAAAGAAAACAATCTGCTATTAGCATCTTGAACAAGACTTCTAAGCATACATGTAACTGGGGGCGCAGAGCTAATTTTTTTGGTGCCGGAACTCACCAAAACCTTGCAAGATCTGGCCTTGGTGGCCGCCATGTTGTATTTTGCTTTGTATAATTGAGAATGAATGTAGGACGATGAATGAAGTTGAGGTCGTGGAAGAATCAGGTTGCTTGTACGTCCAGAATAGTGCTCAGCGGGGGGGAGCCGGAGTGGAGCAGCACGGAATGGCCCTGAGCGGCCCCACGAGGTTCCAAAGTGGCCCCATGAGGTGCTGGAGCGGCCCCATGAGATGTCAGAGTGGCGCTCCAGTGAGCTCCACCACCTGCATGGAACATATTGTATTGCAAACAGATTAAAGATAAAACACAACAAAACATCAGAGTAAAATTCTGGTAACTGCATTTTTCTCATTGTTCAGCATGGGTATCACCAACATTATCGAGAGAGAATAGATTATTTTCAAAGGATTTTAAAAAATCACAGGCGATATTCTGTGGGTCAGAGGAAAATAGACAGTTAACATTTTGAGTTAAAACCCTGCTTCAGGACTGTCCAATTTCCTCCACAGATGCTGCCCGATCCATTGAGTTCTTCCAGAAGTTCGTTTATTTTATTGCTCCAGATTCCAACATCTGCAGTCTCTTTCACTCGCAAGCACCAGATTAATACATCTTGCTGAATGGCACCCAAGTGATTTATTCTACTTTTTATAAGAAAATGATTTGGAAAAAAAAAATCCCATTTGGCGGTTTAGTTTTCCTGTACTTGCAACTTCAATCACTTTCTCTCATTCAAATGTACAGAATAATTGCCATTTCATCTCATTCATGAGTCCTGGAGGAACCTTACTGTTCAATACAATACTCTCATAATATCTGTAAAATATAGATCAAACTTCCCCAAGCTTCAAGTTATTCACACATTTATTTGGTTAATCTTTAATTTAAATAGTATTTCATTTCCCCAAAAAATTACCTGCTATGTTTTGGCATGTCTATTTCATCATTTTAAAATGATTGCACATCTAAAGAGTGGTAAAGCAAGACAGATTCATCTTTACTTCCCTGCAAAAAATAACCCTTCTTTGGCACATGGGTTGTTTTCTTCTTTTTCTTTTCATTAAAAGAAAATTGCTTATTGCCTTTAAACTTCAAGTTTGAGACTTCTTGTGTGTCTGAGGAATTATCAATTTAAGACATCCAGTGTTTGAAGTAAATGATACCTGCACCGAGGGTTTTCTGACAGGGACTGGTGCTTGCAGTTGTTTTGGAAGTAACCTCCTATTTTGTTTTCTGTACTGCTTCTTTTCTGAAGATAACAAATAATCTGGGATGAGTTAATTCTGAGCTTTTAAAGTCCAAGTCGCCTTCAGGCTGTGACATTTGATTCCGACCAATAGTTGCCAAATTTCCATCCGTTCTATCTTCTGTCTCCATATTAAAAAAAAAATTGCAGTCCTTCACATGATTTTATGTTGACTGCAGATTTAGAAATGGTATTCCTAAGAGTGGCCAAATACTGCCCAAACTCCAACAGGCCAGATCTCAAACAATGAAGAGATGGTATGGAGGAAGGAGATAGAGATCCATGTGGTATTGAGTCAGGACAACAACCTCTTCTGCAGTATCAAGAAAATGAAGGAGCTACCCATTTACTCCAGGAGCGGAGTGGAGCCAATGTATCAACATGCTGAAGGTGGAAAGTTTTAAATTTTTATATGTAAACAATCTGTCCTGGTCCCATCAAGTTATTTCAATGACAAGAAGGCAAAACAACATACTTACTTCCTAGGAAGCCTAATGAAATTTGGCACATCTCCAGTGCTTCTAACCAATTTTTATATGTGCACCATGGAAGTTATCCGATGCATGGACACAAGGACTCTCTTTTGCTTTCCTTCCTCTGATGTAAGGGGCGCTGGGCAATTTCTGCTGAGGGTGAATCGTTATCTGCCTCATTGTAGTCCAATGGAAATCTCATGTAATATTACATTTTCTGTTTTATTCTATGAAAATAAAAAAGATTCTTAAATCTTGAATTTACACTTCCTACTTCCTCAGAAAAGCAGCCAGCCTGCGTCAAGATCAATCCCACCCCGGTCACACTTGTTACTCTCCCCTCTCATTGGACAGAAGATGAACGAGTTTGAACACACACCACCAGATTTAAGGACAGTTCCTTCCCACTGTTATCAGATGATTAAATGGGCCTCTCAGTGGTAAAATGGTGCTGCCTTTCCGCTGTTTTAACTGAACTTGTACCAGGCAAACTCAGCCCGATGAGTCCGTGCTGCCCATTTTACACCCCATTAACCTATACCCCGGTACGTTTTTGAAGGGTGGGAGGAAACTAGAGCCACCAGAGAAAGCCCACCCAGACACAGGAAGAAGGTACAAATTCCTTACAGAGAGCACGGGATTGAAACCCAGGTCCAGTCTTGATCACTGGGCTGTAAAGGTGTTGCACTAACTGCTTTGCCAACCATGCCGCCCTAAAGGTGTAAAGCTATACTCCACCATTTTGCTTTTATTTTGCAAAACTTGTTGTGCTCAAGGATTGCCTTGCACAGAGAACACGGCAAACAAAATTTTTCATTGCATCTTGGTGTACGTGACAGGAAACAATTCAATTCAAATTTTTCATATCGAGTAGAGAATGCAATTGTCTGAGTTCCAACTTGTGGACAACTTCACTATACATTTCTATTCACTCTGAAAAACAGCCTCTGACTATTGCTTCGTGTTTCCCTAGTCAATTTTCCCTTTCCTATCCCATGGGATTCAATCTTGAAGGCAAATCTATGTGGCTATTTATCTTTCTCCCTCTCTATTTGTTTCTTGCCCTTTCAATTCCCTCAGTCAACCAAATGATGGAAAAATCTGGGAGTGCAGCTGAGCCAGCAATCAATTTATTTTATTTACAGTAAAACCTCTCATACCCAGTATCTACAGGGATTGGTAGATGCCGGATAAACGAGTTTTCTGGGTGCGTTGGACTGTGTGTTGAGTGAATCGAGAACCAACAGCAAAGAGTGCCAATTTTAATCTTTGGTATTTTTTTACCCATTTATTTTCTACTTTTTTTGTCGGTTGTTCAAGGTTGCCAGCTTGAATTCTGGATAACAGGTCTTAGCAAGTCAGGCATCTTTTGGTTGTGCCACCTGATACCACAAGATTTGAAATTGTCTGAAGACGCAACAACCATTTACATAATTGCAAGCCAACTCCTTGCACCTTCTTCATGGAAGTTTTAAGTATAACCAGTGAACCTATGTAGCCTACATTAACATTCTCAAGCTGAACTCTGTGAGTCCAGAGTCCGAGTGCAGCCAACCTTCCAGTCGCAAATGGCTGACCACCACAGCTGGATTTCCATATTCACAGCCACTGTCAGTAGTTTAAACTAATGATATTCATCGATGATAATTTTGTTGTTATTTGCCTGCATAATCCTTTTTCTACTTGTAATACACTGTATCAACTCTTCAACCTTCTGAAGGAGGCTCGAGCTTGGTCATTCTCCCAATGCCTTTCCATCCATCAAATATGCTTGTCTAAATTGGGGCAGTGTTCAGATTTCAGATTTATTGTCAGAGTACATCCGTGACATCACACACAATCTTGAGAGTCTTTTTTCTGCGGGCCAAGTAATAAAACAACTGTACACAGCATATACATGTAAATAAAGTACTGTAAACACATTACAAATGTAAATCAACTGACTGCAATACAGAGAGAATTTAAAAATTCAAAAAAAGTGCACGTGTCCTTAAATATTAGACATCATGGTGCTGACAATGAAGCTAATCCTATCTGCCTGAACATGTATCCTTCTATTCCTTGCATGTTCAATGTCACATAAATATCCCTATCATACCTGCTTCTCCCAGATCCCCTGTCTGTGTGTTCTGGAAAACTAAAGTGGCATGGGAGTGGAAATAAAAAGGTTGAGAACCACTGATCTATCCTATCTATGCCTCTCACAATTTTATTTCTCTCTATCAAGTCACCCCTCAACCTTCAATCCCCTTGTAGCTAATACATTCTAACTAGACAATGTCATGGTGAACCACTTCAGCACCTTCTCCAAATCTTCCACTTTCTTCTTATTATGGGAGGCCAGAACGACATAAAATCCCCCAACTGTAGCTTAACTAACATTTTATACGGTCGCAATATGATTTGTCAACTTTTAAACTCAATGCCATAACCAATTAAGGCAATCATACCATACACCTACTTTACCATCCCAACAGAAGTTAAAAGTAACAGAAGTCCAGAATTGAACTTTGTGGACCACTGGTCACAGACCTCAAGTCAGCAGAACACAACTCCTCCACTATCTTTTGTCTTTAATAAGAAAGAAAAGTTTGTATCCAACTTAACAATTTACATTGGATCCAATGTGACTTAACTTCCTGAACCAACCTACCATAAAGAACCTTGCCAAATGTTCTACTGAAGACCATGCAGATAGAATCCACTGCCCTCCTCTCATCAAGCATCTCTGTGACTTGCTCAAATAAATTAATGAAATTGGTGAGTCATAACCTTCCATGCACAAAGTCATACTGACCATCCCCCATTAAGTCCATGCTTTTCCAAACATGAGTGTCCCGAAGGATATTCTCCAATCATTTCCTTACCACAGATGTAAGACCCACTTGCCTATAATTTCCTTCTACCCTTCTTAAACAAAGGAACTATACTAGCAATGCTCACTTTGCCCTTGACGCAGAGATCTCTGTCAAGGCTCCAACTATGCCTCTCTCAGTATCCTGAGAGAGATTCCATCAGGCCACAGGGACTCGTTCACCTTAATGTTTTTAGAGACACCAGATATATTTTGAATAATTGCATTAAGCATCAAAGATTTGTATATTAAAGATTAATTTGCACAGACATTGAACTAAACTAAATGACATTCAATGGCTTTTTTACACAGAACAGTAAATTAAAGATGAAACAAAATAACTCCCAAATGACATTTAGGATAAAAAAAAATTGTGATTCTTGTACAAAACATAATTTTATTGTCACTAGAAAAAAAATTTTGAAATATTTCTACTTAAAATCTGTTGCATTATATGTACCAGAAACAGTCAAAGTTAATTCCCTATTTCCATTCACAGTGATATTCTGAAAATAAAACTGATTAGCTTGTCTGCTTGCTGGGGATAAATAACTCACATTCAAGGGAATAACTAAAATCTCAAGCTTTTTGGCACATTGGTTTGGGTTCCATTATATTTGATTAGTCATGCAAATCTTCATTATTATTGGCATTTTTTTTTCAAATGCACCTGTTAAATTTTGTTTTCAGATTGCTAGAATAAAATGGCTCGACTATTTCTAAGCATCAGGAAGAAAACTCAGACAGGCAGTAATTCTTCTGCCAGCAATTAGCACTGGAGACTATTTTTCCTCCATTTTGAGCCATCAAATGTTAATGTCATACAAAGTCAGATCAGATATAGTATCACCTAACAAAGTCACTTCCACTCAGTTCTTAACTGAGAAGAGTTGTCCTCCACAACAGAGTGAGCTATCCAACATTACGCTGTGAGAAAATGGTTTAAGTTTCCTGTGAAATTTATGTCATGGAGTCAGACAAATTGTTAATTCCTTCCTTTAACTCCTCACCAAGAAATTGTATTGGGCTTTACCTCCCAGCGGGTGTCTTGAGATGAATGATACCTGACACAACTTGCTGAACCATCTTACAATAACCAGGTCAAAGCAAAATGAATTTAATTTACTAACCTTTGATTAGGTTACCTGAGTCAGTGAATTAACTCTTTCCTGTCAAATCACAAAAAAACCCTGAACCACAAATCATGTACAAAGCATTATCTATTGATAAAAAAAATTACAACTTGACATTAACTATGTTGAAAAAGAATGAAGAGATATGTATAAATGTAATCAGTATTAAATTGCAATTGATTAGCTGTTCAGTGATAAATCATTAGTGAATTTAATAAAACGTGAGTACAAAATGAATAGGTTATACCCAAGCTAAACGGTTAATTACAGCGAATTGACAATGAGGAATACTAATCACTCTTTCAGTGACCACAGATGTGAGTTTTAAATTTTGGGAATTATTTTGGAAATACTCACCAAACTACAAAATATCTTAAATCTCTAACTCACCAGTACAGTAAGTTCCCCAGTATCCAGCACCTACAGTGATTGTGGTTCCCGGATATGCGAATTATCCGGTTGACTGGGACATACTCTTACAATGCCTATCTAATACACCTGCATTAAAAGACAAAAGACAGGGCCAGAGGTAAAATATATATTTTTTAAATCAGTATTGTAGACCTTAATTATATAAAGTTCACTTTAATCAGGTAATTTGCTTAACTTACAGAATTCAAATTTAAATTCAAACCCCAGTCGCTGGCCCTGTAACACCATTGCGCTAATCATGCCACCATCATAATTAAACATCCCTTCATCACGTTTACAGATGAAGCCTTATTCATGGACTTAATAGTATAAAATATAAAGACACTTATTAGACAGGGATGGGGATAAGGAGATCTTTGGGAGTTGCCCCAGTGGTGAACAGCATCGGCTGGCTCATCATTTTGGGCCCCCAACTCTATTGAAATTTTATTCAAACAGTTGCTGCGGGCAGGGCACGACCAGGATGCTCCGCGGGCTGAATATTTGCTCCCATCTTCACCTAGCGGCCGTGGGTTACTTCAGAGAACATTTACTTTTACAATTATAAACCTGTTTAATTTTTTTTTAATTCTTATTTATTTCCTCCATTTTTGAGTGGGGTGGGGGAGGGGCAGTTGGTTGGATTACTGTTGCTTGAATTCCAGGTACCGGGGATTGCTACTGTATTTGGGATATATAAAACGTAGCCTCCTGGGTCAAGGGCAATTATTAGAGAGCTGCTGAATCCCTTCGCAGTGGGATGGTTAATTCACTTGGATCTTGATTCCATTTGAACCAACTTTATGATGATATCTGCACTGACTTTCGTCAATCTCAAAAGACTATTTCCATTTAGGAATGCCCTTAATGGGCTAGTGAAACAATTTAGCTCTCCACTGGCCACTGTGACAGAGGTGCACCAAAGAAGAGGTACAAGGACTGCCTAAAGAAATCTCTTGGTGCCTGCCACATTGACCACCGCCAGTGGGCTGATCTCGCCTCAAACCGTGCATCTTGGCGCCTCACAGTTCGGCGGGCAGCAACCTCCTTTGAAGAAGACCGCAGAGCCCACCTCACTGACAAAAGACAAAGGAGGAAAAACCCAACACCCAACCCCAACCAACCAACTTTCCCCTGCAACCACTGCAACTGTGTCTGCCTGTCCCGCATCAGACTTGTCATCCACAAACGAGCCTGCAGCTGATGTGGACATACCCCTCCATAAATCTTCGTCCGCGAAGCCAAGCCAAAAAATAAAAATAAAGCCCTATACTTAAATTGTAACGATAACAGATCTAAACTGAATACATAAAATTTAGAAGGATAATAAAAGAAATAAAATAATCCTGGAGATTTACAGGCTCTTAGTATTAAAGATAAAGAAGAAAACCTGCTGAATGACCCATGTGTCAGAAGGGTCTGTCCCTTTTATGTTAATATTCCCTGACAAATACTGACATATCATTCCCCAGATATCATGGCTCCACTTTTACAACCTCCTCTTGTCTTATTGCCTTACTTCTAATAAAGGGACTCACACAAACATGAGGGGTTGTAATCTGTTTATGGCTCACTAAGTGCTTCTTTCCAGGACCCAGGATAATGAAATGATATCATACTTCAATTGCTTAAAAGCTTGCATTAACTATTAACTTTCTAGCACTCAATTCAACAGCTGAATGCCACATTATAGGGAATTTATATTCAGTGCATCTGGAAGGCAACCCATGGGCAAATTGCAAATCAGAAGTTAACTAGTTACCAATGTCCAAACTGATTTCACACAACCACCTTGCTAATTCTATGGAGACACAGCCCCTCCCAAGGGACAGCGGGTCAGAAATCCAAGTAAGTTGAAGACGGCAGATTGCTTGTTGCCATGAATCCTGTAAACTCCTTTGAAAAATGATGTTCAAGAACACAAACTGCAAATGGAGCTTACTTAGGTGAAGACTAAATTTCTGCTTCTGTATTGCGCTCATGGGATTCTGCAGTTACGTCGGGTCTGCAATTATGTTGATGCAAATGCCTAATGGTTTGGTGCTCATCTTTTTCAGAGTTGCTCCATGCTCCTTGAAATGCAGTTTTCTGGCAGGATTACCATTGCAGCAAGAATCTTGCTGTCCCTGCTTGTCAGCCTCTCCCAAGGGCTGTCTCACTGATTTTTTAATGCTGTAAATCACCTCTAGCCCCTTGGCCTTCAGATAGAGGGCAATGCAGCATCCTTTCCCCTGTCCTAGCCATTGCCCACTCACACCTAGTGATTCACGAGTGCAGACCAAGGTGGCCTCCTGATTGCAGTTTCAGCATCTAAGTAATTTACAGACTGAGCAAGACTGTACCCTTTCTACCGCTATCTGGCCATCTTGCATTTCTTGCCTGTCTCAAAACTGAACTAAACAATTGTAGGGTTTTGTGAAAGGTGTGATGGGTGGCAATAACGGAGAGGTGAAGAGGTCAGGGGAAACATCTTGTCTAAGCAATATATGGCTTGTAAATCAGAGGGGATTATTTGATAAAGAGCAACCAAGACATGAAAAGACACATGAGATACAAGGATAACAGAAGAAAGCTGGAAAGCTTCTGGCAAGGGGTATAAAAAAAGAGAGAATCAATGCCTGTCATCCCAGCTATTAGATCAGCAACTAGTGATATTTTGATGGCACCTTAAGATATCAATGATGCATTTCAAGAGTTTTATAAGGACTCGTATACATCTACCTCCAACTCTCGTAAGGGTACAATTGATAATTTTCTGAGGCCATTAGGGTTACCTAAGTTGACCAAAGAACAACAACAATACCTTGATTCCACTATAAAATTGGAAAGCTCCTGCAGATTTTTTGAAATGCTACACGGAGGAGCTGGTCCCTTGACTGTTGAATATGTTTAATGATTCTGTAGAAGAAGGGTAATTAACCTCCTCCTTAATCACAAACGCTAATTACTTTGATTATGAAAGAGGGTATAGACCCTGCGTGAATGTGAGAATTATAGACCAATTTCCCTAATTCCAATAGATGTGAAAATCTTAAGATTCTTACAAACCGTTTATCAGCTCAGCTGATAATATCAGGCATCTTGCAAATATTATGTGATCGCTGGCCAATCAACAATCACTTATAGCAACTATTTCACTTGATGCTGAAAGAAACATTTGATTGAAAGGGTTGGGGATATTTGCTTCAGTTTGTTTTGATTTGGACACATCTTTTTAAAAATGGATTAGATTGTTATACAATAACCCTGAGACAGCAGTTCAAACTAGTGGTCATGTCTCACCTTATTTCTCTCTTAGGAGGGGGACCTGACGGGGTTCCCCACTTCCCCAATGTTGTTCTGTTTAGCTTGGGATCCACTGGCAGCAGCTATTAGAGAGAATGAGAACTTTGTAGGGATATCTGTGGGAGGACAGGTTCATAAATTGATGTTTTATGATTTGCGTTGGACCCTGGTCTGTCGGTGCCTTATCTTTTGAATTTTACAAAGTCTTAATCTAGATTCTCAGGTTATAAGGTTAATTTGATAAAATCAGAAGCATTACCCTGCATCTGCTTTTAACCCTGGCCAAATTCATTGGCCAAAGAAGGGTATACGACATTTAGATGTTCAATTTTCTCCCCAACTGGAGGATTTCGTGAAGGTAAATTTTGATCCATTATTGCAGAAAATTTCATGTGATGTAGATCATTGTACATGTCAATGTTGGGAAAATTAAATTCCTTGAAGATAACTAGTATTCCAAAGGTTAATTATCTGTTTGGCTCCGAATTGTGGGTCCTCTACCGGCATCTCCTAGAACGTTTCCACCAGCGCTGTCTCCGCTCCATCCTCAACATTCATTGGAGTGACTTCATCACCAACATCGAAGTACTCGAGCTGGCAGAGTCTGCAAGCATCGAATCCACGCTGCTGAAGACCCAACTGCGCTGGGTGGGTCACATCTCCAGAATGGAGGACTGTCGCCTTCCCAAGATCATGTTCTATGGCGAGCTCTCCACTGGCCACCGAGACAGAGGTGCGCCAAAAAAGAGGTCCAAGGACTGCTTAAAGAAATCTCTTGGTGCTTGCCGCATTGACCCCCGTCAGTGGGCTGATCTCGCCTCCAACCGTGCATCTTGGCGCCTCACAGTTTGGCGGGCAGCAACCTCCTTTGAAGAAGACTGCAGAGCCCACCTCACTGACAAAAGACAAAGGAGGAAAATCCCAACACCCAACCCTGACCAACCAATTTTCCCTTGCAACCGCTGCAACCGTGCCTGCCTGTCCCGCATCGGACTTGTCAGTCACCAACGAGCCTGCAGCAGACGTGGACATACCCCTCCATAAATCTTCGTCCGTGAAGCCAAGCCGAAGAATTATCTGTTCCAATTGTTATCAGTGCAAATCTCATTAACATATTCTAAGCAATATGATAAAATAATTTAGATTTTTATTTGAAATAGTAAATGCCCATGCTTGAAACTTGATAAATTACAATTGCCATTTGAAGGAGGGGGTGGTGGTGGGGTCTTAAGTTTACCAAAGTTGATGTACTATAATTATGCCTTTACTCTTAACCATTTAGCAAATTGGTCTCTCCCTTCAGGGAGATCAATGCCTTGGCATCATGTTAAGTGTTCTGCTCTTCCTCCTATCCCTCCATTACAATGTTTGTCTCTTAAATTACCTCCTGAGGCAAGATCTCACCTAATTATATCACATATATTCTGGAATAAGTTAGCCAGATTATTTAAATTTAATTCATATTTGAGTGAAGCCTCTCGTATTTGGATGAATCCAAAATTGTGTATTGATAAGCCCCCTTTTTTTTCTGGAGGGAATGGCAAGGAAAAGGTATAATTAAATTGGGAGACCTATATAATGGTGACCGTTTAAAATCTTTTAATCAACTAATCCAACAGAATGATATCTCTAGGTCACAATTTTGGAAATATCTTCAACTGCATCATGTGCTACACATAACTTTTGGTTCTCCACAGCAACCCCCACAAGTTGCTACGATACTGTCTACTGTACTGGTTGCATTTGATAAAGGTCATGAAGCCTCATTTTTTTATTCAGCCTTAACACAAATCTCAGCGGATAAACTTTTGTTGGGTCTTAAGAGCACGGGAAATAGACTTGAGTGTGGATTTTGAGACGGAAGAATGGGACAAAACATCCAAATAATGTCAAGAGACCTGAGAGTGCGCCTAATTCAATTTAAAAAGCGACACCGTTTTTATTGGACTCCAGCAAGGTTATATAGATTAGGATTGAAAAATACTCCTAAATGCTGGGTTATGAGGTGGATAAAAGGGACAAGAATCTTGGATTATGATTCATAAGTATATTGGTGAAGTTTCAAGGGTTCAAATTCCTTTTTACCCCAGACTCTTTGTCTTGGGAGACACACTTGGGTTATTTGGGGATAAATACTCTCAATATTAGATTCAGACAAGTATAATGGTAGGAAGACAAATTGTACTTACAGGTTGGAAGAATTTGGCGGTATCATCATTTCGGGAGTGGGCCTCAGAAATGGTCAAACGGAAGAGTTTGAACGCATGTCTTACAGTTTGATA
Organism: Narcine bancroftii; assembly: GCF_036971445.1. Taxonomy (NCBI): domain Eukaryota; kingdom Metazoa; phylum Chordata; class Chondrichthyes; order Torpediniformes; family Narcinidae; genus Narcine; species Narcine bancroftii. The sequence goes on from NC_091480.1 coordinate 23,098,413, forward strand.
AATTGGACATCTATACACAAAAAATGGAGCAAATATCTAGGTTTCGTGGGGTGGGGAGTGGGAGAGAAATAGTGGTTGATGTTGTAGTAAAGCATATTAATGAACGGCAGTTTTTTTTCTGTTATTAGAAGTCAATCGCCACCTATGGTTATTATATTGATATTTTTGCTGCCATGTTTGTTTCTATTTTATAGATAAATTTATGTTTTGTAACTTTTGATTTATATAAGTTTAGCACTGACTCAAGGGTTTGGGAGAACGTTTTTTTAAAGAACTCACTAAACTTTAAATCATAAAAAAATATGAGGATAAGATTGTCCTTTCTGGCTTCTGCCAAGAAATTGATCATAGAATCTAGAATGCGGCCTTCTCCACAGACAGTGCTTTCCCACTGATCTTTACTTGCTCCTGCCAAGATCTGTGTGTCATATTCCCTTGTAGGAGTGGGACTTGTGTTGGTAAAACTGTACAACATTACACGGAATATACAACATTGTCAACACATTATACATGCAAAGGACTTTAATTTGATCTTAATTGTTCTATCACCATCCCCTACGTTCCCTGCCTAGATGTTTGTTCTCTTAGATAAAGGGTCCCAGATCTGAATTATTGACTCTTTCTCCTTCCAGACATGCTGATTTTCTGCATTTTTAGTTTTCATTTCAGTTGCCTCCTCCCCTCGTGTTTTATTACTGCCACCAGAATGATTTACACCAGTTGCTGTCCATGCTCTCCACCTTTGAGAACCACGGGTCAATTTTAATTACTTCTAGTTCACTGAAATTGGTGCTTGCAGTTCATGAAATTAGATTTCCTTTTGAGACAATAAGCAACTTGGTTGATTTGGCAAACTGCTGAACTCTTTATCGTGAGCAGAGTTAAATTTGCTGTGCTGTCCAGCTTGTGTGTGTGTGTGTAAAAAAAACCCACAGGAATAATTTCTGCATGTGTACTTGTAATCACAATGGTCTTTGAACAGCAATAGGTTTAGCATCATTATCTCCCTATTATTGACAAGATCGGAGAAGTGGTTTATCCTTCCATCGCATTAGATGGGTCAAATATAGACTCGTGTTGACAATTGGTGAAAAGAGGACTTGGATCAATAGATGTCACATGATCTGTTCTGTGCTGAGACTCATCAAAGAACCCCAATGGTCATGACATAGGAAATTGCAAAACAAAGGCTTACTATAATTGGATCTTCAACATTCTGATATTTAACATTGAATGCAATAGCACAGCATAGACCATTCATATTATTATTAGCTTTAGTCCGATATTCTTTCAATGCTGTTAATTTACGGGATCAGAGGCAGATGTGTAATCTCAACCATCAGATGGTAATCCACACATTAGGATTAGGGTTAGGGTTGAGATCATTCTAAATAGCACACATCAACCTCTGTACAGATCCCGGTGCTTGACCTGGAGAGCCAATCCGCACACCATAAACATGGATGTGTTCACCCTTAACTCACACAATTTTCTATCAAAGCAACTCACATAAAATCATTCTGCCAGTTCACTTCTTACTTGAGTTATCGAAGCCACGATAATAAGGGTCGGGTAAATGAGACGTATCGCATCCTGTGAAGAATTCAGTTTGTTCTCGTCTCCAACTTGGTCCATTGGCTATTTTATCATGTACAACAGATTGCAGATTTTGGAATAAGTGAAGCTTCAAAAAGCGTAGTGCTTTCACCTTCACCGTGCAATGAGGATAAAATTTCAGACCCTTAACATCAAAAATCTCGATGTTTTTTCAATTGCAAAAACACCAAGGTGTTTTCTAAGCTGAACAAATGGCTGTTCCTTGTTCATATATTAGCCCTATGTAAAAACCTGTGGAACTTCATCTTGGATCTGACTGAAATATCTTGGATCCTTCTTTACACTCTACTAATTTCAAATTGTCATTTCCATTTCAAAATCCCACAGTTATCATACCTATCCAACCTTGGCTATAAATAGTGGGAGGCACGGTTAGTATAGTCATTAGTGCAATGTTACTGGAGTGCCAGCGACCCATCTGTAAGGTGTTTGTACATTCTCCCCATGCCAATGTGGGTTTTCCCCAAATTATCTGGTATCCTCCAACCCTTCAAGACATACAATTGACTGCACATGCTCGTGGATGGGAAGGGCCTATCTAATATTTTTAAAAATATATTGTATTAAAGATACCTTCTATGGTTATTGGTTCTACAGTTCTTGATTAAAACCTCTCATTGCTATTTCATCTGAATGTCACTTTTAATTTAAAAAAAAATTATGCATGCAGCACAGCATCAGGCCCTTTCAGCCCATGCCACCCGATTGTCCTACAACTTCTGTTATGTTTTGGAGGGTAGAAGGAAACCCCTGGGAAAACACACGCAGTCATGAGAAGAATGTACAAACTCCTTACAGATAGTGTGGGATTCGAACCCTGGTCCTGATCGCTGACTGTGCCTTATTAGCATCTATTTACATTGCTGCAAATTAAAGACTGCTTTCTCAAGATATTTCTCAGTTTCTGTGTCCCTTATCACATTATATTGCACCATGCTCCACATAGCAATCAACAAGAAGCACTGATTTCATTTATCTGAATTGTTTAAGGATATTTTTAACAAAATACACTTGCAATTTTATCATTATGGTTAACTGTTGGTCAACCTTCAGACACAAATACTTTGATATTTGATTTTTTTTAATATCCCCACATTCTTATCAACCCTCCCCATATTTTACCGCTTATCTACACTTTATGCGCCATTAACAGTTGGAAATCAAATGATCAATTTGCATGTCTTTGGGATATGGAAGGAAACTAGAGCACCTAGAGGAAACCCATGCAATCACAGGGAGATTGGGAGAGCTCCACACAGGCGGAACCCTGGGTCAGAGCTCTCTGAGCTGCATCAATATGTCACCTTAATCATTATAGAAAATACAGGGACATTGTTTAAATGCTTTAAAAGGTGAATGTTGTGAAAAAGAAAGGAACTGGAGCTAGTTCTGACCTAAAACAGAGTGCAACAGTGTGCAAAAGGCAATAAGCCTTATCCCTAAAACAATAAATTAAATGGGAGGTTCCCTCATATCGTTTTTATATCATCCATAAATCATATCTGAAATATAAGCTCTGTTTTCCAGAGCTTGGTACTAATTTCAAATCGCATATGGTGAAGTCCTTTTATAAGTTGGCCTGTTGAAAAGATTTATCAGTGGAATGAACTGGTACAATGGCAATAGAGTGAATACTTAATCTGTTTGCTTTCCAGAACTATTACAAGACCTTCTCTCTCTCTCTAATTTCATGACTCACTAATTTCATAAGCCATCTGCAGATTACCAATGCTTGACACCCCAACAAATGATTGAGCTCCCTAGTATTATAAAATTGTAAAATATGTAACTATTAAAATATGCATACATTTATTTCTAAGGATAACAGAACTTGTCTCCTCTTTCTTTCCACTGTTAATAATTGCTCCTTATCAGTCTTACATACTTTTGATGCAGCTATCTGCCATATTGTGGAGGTATGGTTACTATACCATGTGATCTTAGACAAAATCATCTATATAAGCAGAATTCATTCATTACCTGATGATGGCCTGGTAGAGGTCAAAATAAACCTCTAATTTTTGCAATTTCTTTTCCATGTATAAATTGATCTCATTGTTATCAGCTCCAAGTCTCATCAGGTAATTCAGAAACTGTTAAGTTTAACTTTATTTGCCATGTGGCACCAGATACAGCAAAAAGGATCCTTCTCAAAAAGTTCGGCAAGCCAGCGCTAACATTCAAATAGCCGTGTTAAGTCGAAGGGCAAAAGCAAGAAGTCATGAAAGAGATAAATGTAAAATGATCAATTCGTACAAAGCAAGGGCAGCGTAAGAGAACAGTCATGTGTTCATTCAGAAGCTCAGGGTAGAAACTTTATTTAAGTCTTTTTTTTTAAATTTTATTTTCCATATGCATCAAATACAAATAATGAATCAATCATCCAAAAATACAATACAATACAACACATTTCCTTGCTGAATACTCAAAAACTTTTTTTGGTATTTATCTAACTTCAATTCAGTATCTACATCATATATATTGCCACGCAAAAATATTCTTGGGTCTTTTGGTATTTGTATCTTCATAATTTGTCCTAATAATATACTCAAGTCATTCCAAAATTTTTCCACTTTCACGCAAGTCCAAACTGAGTGTAATAAAGTCCCTATTTCTTTATTACATCTAAAATATACATCAGAACAACTTGAATTGAGTCCATGCAATTTGTATGGAATACAGTATATTTGGTGCAAAAAATTGTATGGTACCATTTGGTATCTAACATTAACTGTGTTTGTTACACTGTCCTGGCACAGTCTTGTCCACATTTCATCTTGAATTTGTACTTCTCCCATCTTCATTTTGATTTGTGCATTTCCTTTTTCTTCATAGTATCTTGCAATTTTATATACATATTGTAATAAATTTCTTAATAAATGTACCTGTAATTAAATATTAAATTTGACTCTGCTCTAGAAGTCTTAAATTTGTTCCCAATTTCTTTTTTAAATATAACTTAAACTGGTAATTTGAAAAAAATTTGTATTATTTGGTACATTTTTCCTTACATTTATTCAAAAGTCAAAACAGGGAACCTAAATAACAATCTTTTATCCTCATTATACCTTTACCGTACCAAATATAAGAAAAAGAATAATTTAAAGTAGAAGGAATAAGCTGATTTTGCATTAACATCATCTTGGATATTTGATCATTCTTAATTCCTATTTCCATATGAATTCCATTCCATACCTTAAACAAATGTGTTAAAATTGCTATTTCCATTTTTCTTTTCTCTTTAAGTTTATTTGCATGTGATTTCACACTCATGACCCTTCTCCCCATTCAGAGGAGGGAGAAGATACTCTGGGGTGTGAAGTGATTGTCCTCGGCCAAATCTTCATAATCTGCCTCACCTCCATTAACATAACATAAATCATTATCAAAATTATTTATCTCATCACTGTTGATTCTTTCCATAGCCATTGAACGTTCTTCCTTAATTTATTTTTCCTACCATGCAATTAAGGCTTTGCAGTGGGTCACAGGTCACTCTTCATTTTGATATGTGATCTGGATTCCCTGACTGTTTACATGAATTTTCTTTAATTCTCCACTGCTTCTCAGATATTTGTGGCTTGGAGCAGGTTGCATATTTCCCTCTTTTTTTTCCAACCAATTCTTCTCTTGCAGCCTGCACACTAATAAGATTCGCAGAATGATGCATTTGCTACTAATTGTCTGAGGCAGCAGACAGATGGAGCGCACTTAGTATCAAGGAAATATTTGCAGGAAAGCCAATAACAATTAGTGGGAACTTAGTCGCATTCCAACTCTTCCCTTGGAAATGGGGCAAAGGAAAATGTACACTGAAACTTGCAATGTAACTTACTGAATTCCTGACTGTTTTTGATGAGAGGATGATCCATTGAATATCTATTCAAAAAAGAATCCAAAACATTGATGAAAATGAGATCAGATTATTTTCTCACGGTTGCTGGTTTCCAAATGGAATTATATATTTAGAATTGCAATTAAGCATCCAAATCTATGAGAGATCATTCTAATGTGTCCATGTTGATTCCTATTTTTAAAACTAAACATATATAATTATTTCAACAAGTCTTTTTTTTTCCACTAATTCTAATATCTAATTTGATGTGATGTGCATGAAACATAATGACATGCAAATTCGTGAAGAGTTCCACTTATTTTTAGGGACGACACGATTGGCATAGCGTAACGCCTTTACAGCGCCATCGATCGGGACTGGGGTTCCAATCCCGTGCTGTCCGTAAAGGGTTTGCAATGTCCTCCCCGTGACTGCGTGTTTTCCCTGAAGGCTCCAGTTTCTTCCCACTGTTCAAAACATGTGGAGGATGTAGGTTAATTGAGTGGCACGGACACGTGGGCCATAATGGCCTGTTACCATTTGAATTTGGAAACTTTAGAGTTGTAGTGTAATAGTTAAATTACAGGATTATTATTCTGGAGAGCCAGATGAAAAATTCGAGGATCATTAAGATGGTGATGTGAATCAGTTTTCATGCACTTTTGCAAGCCAAATGATGGAAATATGAATTCAGTTTGCATTAGTGAGGTTCCAGGATTTAGACGAGAGCAACAATTTAAAAAAAAATTGTAAGTCATGATTCTGTGAAACCTGTGTTTCGATGTGGCTGTTGCCCTTGTCCTCCTAGACCATCAATTTTGAGATATCGTATCGTGCCATGTGATCACAATGGGCATTGTAGATAGAATAAACACCAGCCACTTTATACTGTAGTTCGAATGATATTTAAGATGGTTGATTTAACATAAATAAAATGGGCTGCTTTGGCGGAATACGTTCAGCTTCTTAAGTGTTGTTGGGATTGTTGGATGTGCAGGCTGGAGGGGAGTGTGTCACAGTTGCATTCTTATCTTCGTCGGGAGGAGCGCTGGTCACTGATGATGATGTAAGCCGTGCGACGAGCGCGGGTAATAACTCATAGGCGCAGGTGTGTTAAGTATCAATATACAGGGGATGCATGAGGAGGTGAGTGAGGATCAACTGTGTGGTGGCGAGCAAATGAGAAGGTTAGAGGAGTTTAGCTGGGTGGTGTTTGGGGAGTTGAAAAATGTAATGTTGTGTCTAGTGAATAATAAAAGCCAACTTCACGGTGTGGTGAAAGAAACGAGTCAGGGTATTTTTTTTGTATTCTGCTGTGGTAAATCAATGCTGTTACAAGTGTCCATCATGTTCTTAAGTTCAGCTTTGAAGATGGTGGAATGATTTGACAAAGTCAAGGGGAGAACCGCACAGCTTTAGATCCACTCATGCAGCCTCCATGTTTCTCATTGTTGCTCCCAGATGGGTTTTTGGTCAATGGTGACTTCCAAAATTTTGATAGTGGGAATCTGGCCAATAGAGCTGACTATCAAGAACTTCTGTTCATTAAAATCTCAGTGCCTTTAGTCACTTTCTGACCTTACTGATTGCATTCAGGAAAATTTGCAATGCTGCCTCTTCTCCCAATCATTCAACATTTTTTCTATGTTTCTATGTTAATCCTGCCATTGATAATCCTTCGGCAGGTTGCGTAAATTCATCCTGCTGTTAATTGTGAATTCTCCATGTGAGTGAAGGACTTGATAACCGTGTCCATACATGACATTGCAGTCTGCTTTCTCCTGGTGTGCCTGTGTGACACTCTTTCTGAATAAAGTATGTACACGCACACTAATTGTGAACTGGAACATCAATCACTCCCCAACAAACAGCCGTGCAATTCAACTTCTAGCAAAGAGATTACAGGCAGATTTTCAATGGATAAGAATGGCACTCATATTTTAATCCTAATTTCAGTAATTTTACTGCAAGTATTACTAATTTTGTATTTAAACACGAGGAAGATGTATCAAAATTTACAATTTGAGCCTCACTGTACAACTAATAATACTTCCCTACATTTAAACTGGAGCCTCACTGTAATAATACCTCACTGTAATAATACTTCCCTACATTTAAACTGGAGCCTCACTGTAATAATACTTCCCTACATTTAAACTGGAGCCTCACTGTAATAATACTTCCCTACATTTAAACTGGAGCCTCACTGTAATAATACTTCCCTACATTTAAACTGGAGCCTTCTTTTAAGAAAATCAAATGTACTATTTATCCTTCTAACCACTTGCTGTATCTCTTCATCCTTCTTTGTCTATTTGTCTTAGATTTGTCTTAGATTCCTCATGACCTTTACATTTGCCAAGAATTTACCCACTTACTCAATCAAACTGAGGCAGAGTTCAAGAACCCTTATTGCAACATCCCCTCCTGCCTATTAAAGTCTGGTTATACTAGACTTAGTTAGCTCATGACTTATTTATTCATTTTTGGGGTAACGGTGCCAAGTCCAGCATCTGCGGTTCAACAAATGTCCTTGGAAAGGTTGTGGTGGCTATCCCACTGTGCATGACGTTTCCCTTTAGTTTTTGGGTCAGCTGACTGTTTCTATGCACTCTCTTTTTCAAACGTCTATCAGCACGTGCTCTGTGGCCAACCTGTACTGTTTCTGGAACTTCTGGTCTCCTCGCTTAAAAAAACAGTGTTCCATTGGCACAACATTGTACAAGGCATTGGTGAGGCCAAATTTGGAGTACTGTGTACAGTTTTGGTCACCAAATTATAGGAAAGATATAAACAAAATAGAGAGAGTGCAGAGAAGGTTCACGAGAATGTTGACAGGATTTCAGGGTCTGAGTTACAAGGAAAGGTTGTGCAGACTGGGGCTTTTTTCTCTGGAGCGTAGAAGATTGAGAGGGGACTTGATAGAGGTGTTTAAGATTTTAAAAGGGACAGACAGAGTAAATGTGGATAGGCTTTTTCAATTAAGAAAGGGGGAGATTCAAACTAGAGGACATGGTTTAAGATTGAAGGGGGAAAATTATAAGGGGAACATGAGGGGAAATTTCTTTATGCAGAGGGTGGTGGGGATGTGGAATGAGCTTCCGGCAGACATGGTCGAGGCGGGATCATTGGTTACATTTAAGGAAAGACTGGATCGTTACATGGATAGGAGGGGACTAGAGGGGTATGGATCGGGTTCTGGTCAGTGGGACTAGGAGAGTGGGGAATTTGCTACGGCATGGAGTAGTAGGGCCGAACTGGCCTGTTCTGTGCTGTAAGTGGTTATATGGTTATATGGTAACTATTGTTGGTCTACTTTATGTATTCAGATTTAAACTCTCTAAGATATAAAATCATGAAAGAGGAGGGAGAGGAAGAGAACATTACTGAGGAGTGAGTGAAGGGAAATCTATAAAGTGAGTGTATTCCTGCTGAACAATAATTTGCACTGATATATGAAGTATTTTCATCTGAATTCAGGTGTTTTGATGTCTCTGCCTTGGGGAATAATTTCATCTCTCTTCACTTTGGCTTTAGAGTTAAGATGTGGAAAGTAAAGAATTGATTCAGATATGGGGTTCATAATTACTTTTATAATGGAATGTGCTTTAAAATGGCCTGGTTTGGAAACTCTAATGCCCTGGAACACAGCAGATTGCAAAAAGCAGCAAATCTAACCAAGTCCATCAAGGACATTGACCTCCGACCTGTTGAAGACCTTTATGTGAGATGTTGCCTCAAGAAGGCAGCCAACATCATAAAGGACCCTTGCCGCCTCCTTCAGGATTCCAGCATCCCCGTGTTCAAGAAAAGTTTTAGTCCAGCAGTTATCAGTCCATTAAACATTCTTACACTGCCCCCAGACCATAATCTACCCCAGGTGACCAAAGGATCTAACTGTGCAAGGAAAGCTCACTTTTCTAATCTGGCACCAACTGTTTGGCTCCAGTAAGTAAGAATTTCAGGGCATCTGGATATATTATATGACAATATATGAGAGTATATGACAATAAGCTCTCATTTTTTAAATCGTAAAGTTGACAAAATTTTAATACATGTAACATATATTGATAGTTTGTGTAACTGGGTATTTTTGTAGTTTCTCATTCAGTTAATACTGTGGAAGGATTACAAAAGTAGATTTTATTAAAAGATTACTTATCCATAAATCTTTCTATATTTTTGATTCTTTCCTTGATAAATCATGTTATTTACCTTGCTGCAGAAGAGGAAGATAAATTCATTTACAGATGAGAATAAAAGTCAACAAAGCTAAAGGGAAAAACGTGAAATCAAAGTGCACATGAAGTCATGTGATTAAATATCACTTGAGTAATGTCACCTTACCAAATGCCATTTGATTTGAAGTAAAACACGAAAATCTGTAGACACCGTGGTTCAAGTAAAAAAAAGCACACAACACTGGAGAAATTCAGTAGAACATACAGGTAAAAATACATAACTGGCATTTCAGGCTTCAGCCCTTCATCAAGGTATGGAAAAATGTCCGTAGGCATCTGAACAAATGAGTAATGGGGGGGGTGGGTGGTGTGTGGTTGCAAAGGCAGGGGGTGATAGGTGGAGAAGGGAGTAAGGGGACAGCAGTGATTAAGGGGAGGAGGAATGGCTGAGTGAAGGGAGGGGGAGAGGGAGAGAGGAGAACTGGAAAGGAGAAGGGAAGGAGGGAGGGGGAAAGAGGAGAGCAGGTTAGCAGAAACCGGAAAAGTCTATGTTAATGTCATCTGGCTGGAGAGTGCCCAGACGGGCCCTTCAATTTGTGGGTGGTCTTGATGGGATAGTACATAAGGCATGTGAGTGAGGGAGTGTGACAGAGAACTGAAATGGTTGGCTGCTGGGAGGTCTCTGTCACTGGTGCGGACTGAGCGAGGATGCTCAGTGAAGTGATCTCCCTATCTGTGACCGGTCTCTCTGATGTAGAGAAAGCCACAAAGGGAGCACCGGATGCAGTAAATCAGTCCAGTGGGTACACAAATGAAGCATTAATTCACTTGAAAGGCCTGTTTGGGGCCCTGAACTGTGGTGAGGGGAGAGGTGTGGCGCAAGTGTGGCACCTTCTGTGCCCACAGGGGAAGGTGCAGGGGGGGGAGATAGGTAGGGAGGGATGAGTGCAAAAAGGAGTCACAAAGGGAGTGGTCTCGACAGAAGACAGAGAGAGAGGAGGAGAAGGGAAGATGTGTCTGGTAGTGGGATCCTGTTGTAAGTGCCGGAAATTCCCAAGGATATTGTGCTGAATGCCACGGCTGGTGGGTTGATAGGTGAGGATAAGGGGGATTCTTATTTGTTGCATCTGGGGGCACAGGGGGCCAGGGCAGATGATAGGGAAAGGGAAGAGATGCAAGTGAGGGCTGAGTTGATGGTGGTGGAGGGGAAGCCATGTTTGTGGAAGAAGGCAGACATTTTGGAATATCTGGACTGGAAGTCCTCCACTTGGGAACAGATGCGTCAGAGACGGAGAAATTGAGAGAAGGGGATAGAATCCTTGCAGGGGACCAAGTGTGAGGAAGTGTAGTCAAGGTAGTTGAGGCAGTTGGTGGGTTTGTAACATATGTTGGTGGAAAGCTGGTCTCCCAAGATAGAGACAGAGAGTATCGAGAAGGGGAGAGTGCTGTCAGAGATGGACCAGGTGAGTTTGAGATCGGGGTGGATGTTGGCCATGAAGTGGATGAAGTTGACAAGCTCATCAAGGGTGCATGAGGCAGCCCTGATGTAGTCATCGATATACCGGAGGGAGAGTTGAGGGGTCTTGCCAGTGTAAGCTTGCAGCATGGATTGTTCCACAAAGCCAACAAACAGGCAAGATTAGTGCATACCCATGGATACTCCTTTGATTTGGAGGAAGTGAGATGTGTTAAAGGTGAAGTTGTTTAAAGTGAGGAAAAGTTCTGCCAGGGTCGTGGTAGAGGATGACTGGTCAGCTCTCTGTTCCAGAAAGAAGCAAAGTGCTTTAAAGCCTTCTGTATGGGGGATGGAGGTATAAAGGGATTGGACATCCATTGTGAAGATGAGGCAGACCAGGTTGGGGAATCTGAAGACATTGAAGTGATGGAGGGCATGTGAGATATCGCGGATGTAGGTGGGGAGGGATAGGACCAGGGGAAAAAAGATTGAGTCAAAGTAAAATGAAACTAGTTCGGTGGGACAAGAGCAAGCAGAAACAATGGGTCTACCCAGATGGTTAGGTTTGTGTATCTTGGATAAAAAGTAGAAACAAGGAGTGCGGGATGGGAGGCAATGAGTTTGGCAGCCATGGGAGGGAGGTGACCAGAAGTGATAAGGTTTGAAATAGTATTGAAGATAGTGGTTTGTTGTGCCGTGGAGGGGTCCTGTAGGAGGGGTAGATAGGAGGAGGTGTCCTGGAGCTATCAACTGGCCTTGGCCAGTGTGTCATTTGATTAGACCAGATTTATGAAATCTCCTGAAGAACATTAGATCACCGCAAGAAACCGAGAACTCTTTGGAAATACGTCCTGGTAATTAAAAACATACAGACACCATATTGCAAAGTCGGTGGCATGACATTGTTCGTCAAAATCAGTGCACAAATATCTAATGTTCTGCTTTTATCTTACTGCCATGCCACATCGTCGTGTTTTGTTTTAACAATGGCTTGCATTCATTAAATCTGCACAAGCTGATCATGCATTTATAAATACTTACTAATGCAAACTCAATTAATGCATTTTTAAGACTAGTATTTAATTTTCCAGCCAATGGCCACAACATGATTAAAGAGGTGAAATATTGTTGCTCTACTTATCTGTATAATCATGGAATTCCACACTTTGGACAATTATTATGATTTTTTTTTCTCTAATTGCGTGTAGCAATCCTCTCCAATAAAGTGATTTGCCCACAAAGATTTTATCTTGCTCTTCGGCCACTTTCTTTGATCTGTCTATCTCTAGTTTGATATGATCAATGGAAATAACGTGTTTGGAGTGGATTTCTTAATGGAGTTATTAATGTAGATTTGGACTAACAGGAATAATTCTTGGGCAATCTGTGCAGTGTTTCCGTCTTCTCCTTAACCTCTTTTTTTTTAAACTAAATTTTGCCTGATCTATTTGCTTTGGATAATACTTTGTCATTAGCCACATTTTCCACTCAAGTCTTACTTCAATTTTAAAGAAAATTTTATCAAAAACTCTGGAAAATTTAGTACATCACTATCAAAAGTACGCAACCACATTCAATCGTGTCTGAGTTTCAGAGCGTACCCATTCTGCTGTATTATATCTCTCAAATTATCTTGAGCTATAATTCCTTAATTCATTTTCTTCCTTCATCAATTAAAGGTTATTATTACAAGAGAATCCTTAACATTTAAAAGTAAAGGAAACTGAAAACTTTTGTTCTGCAAGACTACTATGAGACGGTCTTGCTTCAGTTTCACCGATAGATATTTGCATTTGAGAAGAAGCAAAATGTCTCATTTGCTCCACACCTCATAAAAAGTGCCCTCCTGCCTATTGAAGTCTGGCTCCACTAGACTTAGTTCCCTCATGACTTATTTATTCGTTTTCGGGGTAACGTTGCCAAGTCCAGCATCAGTGCATTTCACCCCACATTCGAGTTTTGCTCTTGTGTAGTCCACTGCAAAGAAATAAAGAGCCCAAAAAAAAATGCTTTGGGCAACGCTAACCAGACATCCCTTAATCACCTTTATGGCCATCACCATCTCTCATCAGCGGATATCGACTTACCAGCATCACAAGGAATGACAACAGACACATCATAGTGAAATGTGATGAGCCCACAACTATATACAGTTTTGTCCTCCTTCAGATTTATCTCATAAATTAAACAGATGCACTTTATGAGTGCAAAATTGTGTTGGACATTTATTGGCACTTGCACAGAGTACAAGCCCATCACAGTGATTTGATGCCACAGGGAGTAGAAGGGAATGCCAGCTATTGGGTAATGAAAAATCCAAAGCAACTGGCTAGATTTCAGCTTAATAAAAGTGTAAAAGCACCAAATTTGGGTGATAGAAAATTTGGAAAAATATGGATGGATAATTCCTTTATCAATTGTAAGAGGAATATTAAAACTGCAGCTGAGTTCATATCAATGAAGCTTATTATTACATTGTTTATCAGAACAGATTTTTTTCATTTACAAGTTCATTTCATTAAAGAAAAATCCACCAGAGCTCGTTTAAATATATTAGGAATCAACTCTATATATCAACTCACTGTACACCTATGACTGTGTGGCTCGGTACAACAACACCGAAACCATTTGCAAATTCGCTGACAATACCATGGTAGTGGGTTGTAAAAAAGGGGCAGCTTGTTGGAAGGAGACTGAAAACTTGGCTGAATGGTGCACCAACAACAACCTCACACTCAATGCTTCCAAAACTGAGGAGCTGATTGTTGACTTCAGGAAGGGAAGTGATCCAGTGATCATTGAGGGTTCAGAGATGGAGAAGGGGGTAAGTTCATTCTTAGGAATCACGATCTCGGAGGATCCTTCCTGGACCAAACAAACTAATGGCGGTGTGAAGAAAGCATATCAGCGCCTCGATTTCCTCAGGAGTTTGCGGAGGTTTGGTGTAATTCCACAGATGTGTGTGGTGTGTAAAATATGCTGGCTGGATGCATCACTATCTGGTATGGGGACATCAATACCACTGAGTGGAACGGCCTGAAAAAAGGTAGTGGATGCAGCCCAGGGCATCACAGGCCTAACTCTCCCCACCATCGAGAACATCAACAGGGAACGCTGCCATCGAGAGCAGCAGCAATCATCGAAAATCCATATCATCCAGCACATGCTCTGTTCTCGCTGCTGCCATTAGGAAAGAGGTCTAGGTGCCACAAAACTCGCACCACCAGGTTCAGGAACAGCTGCTACTCCTCCACCATCAGGCTCCTCAACAACAAACTCAATCAGGGACTCATTTAAGGACTTTATTGATTTTTTTTGTTCTCTTTGTTTCGCAGTCAATTTTTTTATATTTCTTTATTCTTTTACATGTCTTATTGAATACAGGTTTTTCCCCACCACTAATAAATTGTAATTCACCCATAGGAAAAAGAATCTCAGGGTTGAATGTATGTACTCTTACAATAAATCTGGTTTGAACTTTTGAACATTGAACTCACAGAAATCTTATCAATTAAAATATCATCCTTTAAGAAGAGCTTGGTTAAAAAAAACACTGCTTTGAACCTATGGGAGATTTAAATTAAAAATATGATGACTTGTTTTGACATGTAAGCAAAAAAAAGTGGCAAAATGCATTTCTGATGAAAACATCATACTATATAGTACAAGATCCACCAAGATTCCGGATGCCAAATACATTTTGCTTTCTTCATTCTATTGTCTTGCTCATGCAGTTATTATAAATAAATATAATTTTTTAAAACTGAATTCACCAAGCCCAGACTATTCAAGCAGAATAAACGAAACCAGGCATGAAACATGGGAGAACCTATTATTGCAGCAAAGTAAAACTGATAAAAAATTTAAAGTAAAATGTCAGGCAAAATCATGTCTCTATTGTTGAATTTCTATTCAATATTTCCTCCGACTACTACAGATATAAAGAATTAACGTGCACTAATAGAAGGTATGAGACTTGTTTTCTAACGTGTCAGTGGCTTTTAGCACCTGCATCCATCAGACCAGTTTACATGAGGGACAGCTACAAACTACAATCTCTGTAACCATATCTGCTAAACTACGAGGCATTGAGGTGTTTCTTTACCAGTGCAATTTGCATTTCAAATTAGTTTTAAAACATTAAAAAAATATTTTTGGTAACACATTGCAATATTGAAATAATATAAGTAAAAAATAGTCTAATATAAGCAAGTAAATCATGAAAATCTGTAGACACCGTGGTTAAAGTAAAAACACAAAATGCTGGAAAAGTTCAGCAGGTAAAACCGTGTCCTTTATATAGGGACTTGAGCCCAAAACATCGGTTCTGTATCTTTACCTTCTCTACATAAAGGACACGGTTTGACCTGCTGACCTTCTCCAGCATTTTGTGTTTTTAATAAATATCAACAAATTCTACTGACTATTTGGAACTAAGCTAATTAGCACAAATGATGGCTCTTAAATGAAATCCTTCATACTTCCACGTTAAACTATTTTTAACAGACATGCAACAAAAAGGCAGCTATTTAAAATGCACCAAATATTTTAATAATGGAAAATTCCTGTATGATATTGAAGACAGAATATCTTCATCGAGAAAATTAATGTCTGATCCTCCAGGAACCATTTTTATACTCTGTGTAAGTAGATAAGGATTATCGCTATATATGGTTTGAGCACAAAATAGAAATATGAACTCTCTTTACTCTTGTTATATAAAAAAACATACGAGCAGGAATAAAAATAACTTAAGTGCAATGATTTAATTATTTATACAAGTATATGGAATATTAAAGGAAAAGTTCACTTGTTCACCCATCAACAATTAAGAAAAATACCATTATTTATTAAAACACATTCAATTGCTCTTTAATAAATCTTTTAATATCTCTTTTTATATCAGTTGATGTACATTCTTGCATACTTTATTATTTCAGGAGTTGCCCTCTTTGTGACAAAAATTTAACTCATCACATCATAACAGGAAGTTGTTACATTGCACATCTACACATGTGGGAAATATTTGCTCCTTCCAAGATGCTTTTTTTATTCTTGAAATAAATAGAATGGATTGTTTCATAATGTATAAGATAATTATGTCCAGAAGGCATTATTCTACCCTGAGAATCTCACTTTGTAGGGTGGCCAAAGGAGGTCATAGGTTACCATAGACACATACATTGTATATGTATACACCATATACTGTTTAAATTAAATGGTATCACAAAAACAACAAATGTAAATACACTGTAAGTGTATATGTGTGTGTTTATGACCATGTCGTTCTTTGGAATGACCACCCTAGCATTTGTTTAGCTATTGGGTGTCTGAAAAAAAAAGCTGTTTCGAAGCAGCTCCTGTTTGTAAAAGTCAAAGAATATATTTGTGATGAACCAGTTCAGAATTTTAAAGCCCTCTCAATTTTGAACTTAACTGTTCCTTTTGCAACATTGCAAGCCTTTTTTTCCATAAATCCATTCTGTAGTTAATCATAGATGGTGCACACTTTGAGGTATATTTTTTACTTTTCAAGGAGATAATTTTTATTCCACAATTATAGCTCATTTCTTTGACAGTTAATTATTTTTATCCATTGTGTTATCTGTTAATCTAATGTTCCAATCTTCCCCAGATAACTTGCTCATCAAATCTCTGACTCCCTCTGCTTAAAAGGTAAGGCCATAACTTTGTATTTAACCACTATCATTCTCAAACTTAATATGAAAATTCTACAAATTCAATCACAAGGCCTGAGGATATTTTGTATTGGCAAACTAAATAGGTCTCAGTACACACTGGGTTTAAAAATGGACTTTTTCCAACATTGTTCCTTGTCATAATGCTCTAGGAAATTGTTCTAAATACATTCTGTGGTCCCAACTAAATCTGATTATAACCTAAACAGTACTTCATTCAATCCATTTGAAGAGTAAAATACGCAGATTAATGCATTATCTATTCTTCCAATTTCTTGATTTACAGCAACTCTTTAATATTGAACTATTGGGATACCTAATCAGTCTGCAGCCTCATTTTTTGAGATAATTTTATTTCTTCTTAGAGACTTTTTTTAAAAATCAAACCTTTCACACCTCCCTTTCATGTTTGGTCACCCTTAGTACCAAATATTGCAAATGACTGCAACATAAAACCTATATGTCTCTATTTCTGCCATCAAACCATTATAGGCTTAACTTGGAGTCCACATAAGAAATGACCTACCCGAGGCACACATCTCCTCATTCTCAGGAAGGTGCAATAGCAACTGTACTTCCTGTGAAGCGGGCAAGGGTTCCAGCCACCATCCTGTCAAACTTTCCCAGGAGCCCTATCGAGAGTGACCCGGCCAGCTGCACCACAGTGTGGGTATGGTTGCAGTAGAGCATTGGATCAGAGGTCAATCCACACAGGAGCCTGAGCGGTGTTAGGTAAAAACATCATGAGCTGGGAATGTAGAAGGAGTCACCCAGTGCTGGGCCGTAACAAGATGCAGTTGTGACCTTGTACTCTCAAGATAAGAGTGGGGATGACAAATTGATGTGCAGGAAACTAGCAGAGAAGGATAGCAACAGTTTATTCATTGGACAATGTCATGGTATGATAATTTACTAAGTACGTATCCTAAGGTATATAAAAAACACCACTTGCTGATAACGGCAGAATGCGCCTTCTCCAACTAACACTGTTAGTTGCAAGTGTTACAATCCGGTAATAAAGAACAAAGAACCTTGATTTCGACTCAGTCTGGTGTCTGACTCACTCATTCATGAACAAAGCAGACCTAACAGCGGCAAGGAGGGTCTCTGGTGTCTCCCTCCCCAATTGACGTGATTGACTGGGATTTTTCTCTGAGGAGGGCTCGCAAATCATTCAGGACTCCTATCATCCCGCACGAAGCTACTCCCGTCAGGAAAGAGATACAGGAGCATCAGAGCTAGCATCACCAGGCTGATAAACAATTTCTTACCACAGGCTGTGAGACTGCTGAACGTCTGATGAACTGCTTGTACAAACCATCTGAGATTCTACTATTTATTTAACAATATTTCTTCATTTTGGTATATGTTTATACATACTGCATATGTATCATTTGTCCATATGTGTGTTTGTCTGTTTTTGTACCGAGGACGAGAGAACGCAATTTCATTGGGTTGCAGTTGTTCAATAGGATGATAATAAACTTGAGCGTGAACTTGAAATAATTTTTTTTAAAATCGAAGTTGGTAATGTGCTTAACTATTATCAAAGTCTCTTGGAGTTAAAACAAGGGTAGGGATCATAATGTGTCATTGCTTCTAATGCAAACATCAATATAATTTTGTAATTGCAGTTGGCACAATCAGACCTCAGTCGCTAATCATCGACCCAAAGATGCGGCCTTATTTCCTGTCTCTGCTCCCTGTAGGCCCATGACTACGCAGCCAGGTTTTCCCCAACTCACTCAACAAATGCACTAACAACAACACCATGGTTGGCCAATAACTGGAAATGATGTGCAATAATACAGAATGGAGATTTTTAAAAATTTTTTAATTTTTCACACTATGAACCATATTGACCAAAATACACATAAACATTTCCCTCTTGAATATACACAGTGTCATTTTCTCCCCTTTCCCCCCCTCTCTTCCCTCCCTCCTTCCCACCCCCCTCCCCACCCACTGAACGTTCAACATTTACAATACATTAAACAATCTCATCACACAATGAAAATAAACAAGAAAATTGTGTCATCTTTTTACACACTGGGTCAGTTCATTTCATCTTCTTCTCATTCTGTCATTTTAGGGGGTGGAGGTCCGCGGTAGGACTTCTCTGTTGTGTTCCATGTACGGTTCCCAAATTTGTTCGAATACTGTGATGTCATTTCTTAAATTATATGTTATGTTTTCTAATGGAATACATTTATTCATTTCCATGTACCATTGCTGTATTCTCAGGCTCTCTTCTGATTTCCAGGTTGACATTATACATTTTTTTGCTACAGCTAAGGCTATCATAATAAATCTTTTTTGTGCTCCATCCAAATTGAGGCCAAGTTCTTTACTTCTTATATTACTTAGAAGAAAGATCTCTGGATTTTTTGGTATGTTGCTTTTTGTGATTTTATTTAATACCTGATTTAGATCTTCCCAAAACTTTTCCACTTTCTCACATGCCCAAATTACATGTACTGTTGTTCCCGTTTCCTTCTTACAGCAAAAACATCTGTCTGATACTCTTGGGTCCCATTTATTTAACTTTTGGGGCGTGGTGTATAGCCTGTGTAACCAATTATATTGTATCATGCGTAACCTTGTGTTTATTGTATTTCTCATAGTTCCGGAGCATAGCTTTTCCCATGTTTCATTCTTTATCTTTATGTTTAGATCTTGTTCCCACTTTTGTTTGGGTTTACAGGTTATTTCCTCATTCTCTTTCTCTTGCAGTTTGATGTACATGCTTGTTATAAATCTTTTAATTATCATTGTGTCTGTAATCACATATTCAAAACAGCTTCCTTCTGGTAATCTCAGCCTGCTTCCAAATTTGTCCTTCAAGTAGGTTTTCAGTTGGTGGTATGCAAACATTGTACCTTGAGTTCTACCATATTTGTTCTTCATTTGTTCAAAAGATAATAATTTATTTCCCGAAAAACAACTTTCTATTCTTTTGATCCCTTTTCTCTCCCATTCTCTAAAGGAAAGGTTATCTATTGTGAAAGGGATTAGTTGATTTTGCGTCAATATTAATTTTGGTAGTTGATCATTTGTTTTTTTTCCTTTCTACGTGAATCTTCTTCCAAATGTTGAGCAGATGGTGCAGTACTGGTGAATTCCCCTGTCGCACCAGCTTTTCATCCCACTTATATAGTATATGTTCAGGTACCTTCTCCCCTATTTTATCTAGCTCTAATCTGGTCCAATCTGGTTGTTTCTTGTTTGATAAAAATCTGATAGGTATCTTAATTGTACTGCTCTATAATAATTCTTAAAGTTTGGTAGCTGTAAGCCCCTTTGTTTGTGCCATTCTGTTAATTTATCTAGCGCTATCCTCAGTTTCCCCCCTTTCCATAAGAATTTCCTTATTATTTTCTTTAGCTCCTTGAAGAATTTCTCTGTAAGATGAATTGGTAACAATCGAAATAGGTATCGTATCCTTGGGAAAATGTTCATTTTAATACAATTTACCCTTCCTATCAGTGTTAGTGGTAAGTCTTTCCAATGTTCTAAGTCAATACAGAATGGAGATTTTAACAGAAAACAGACCTGGTGTTTGGGATGGTTGAACAGAAGGTCGTGAAGTTGTTTTCATTTCAACGTCATGTATTAGCCTTTGCCTTTCTTATTGTGAGATGAGTAGTTTTCAGTTGGAAACACACTGTCCTTCCCACTCATGGTTACATGACATGATGACATTTAAACGGAGAAATTATTTTCACAGCTTCTAACGAGAATCTTAATGAGGTTCTTTGTGATTCTTGTGATTTTATGTTTATTTTTATTTTTACTGGCAATTTTTTTTCTATATTGCCATGCAACAGGCATAATTTGGGGTTTAGATTAGTTAATTATATTGGTTTTCTCTCATCCTTTTTTTTCCAATTTACCTATGAATAATGCTGTTACATTAGAAAAATATTTTCTCTCTGACATATTGTGCTTGTCTGCTCTATTACAGATGTATTAGTTTTATGCATCTTTTTTATTACACAAAATTCAATAAAAATAATGAAAAAGTCATTTTTAAAAATCTAGTTGAGTGGTGCCAGAACAACAATCTTGCTCTCAGCCACACCAAGAAGCTTATTGTTATATTTGCAAGGAGAGGCCAAGGGATCTAGTCGGAGAGGGTCAGAACCTTCAATTTCCTGGGAGTCCATATTTAAGAATATCTCTCCAGCAGGCAGCATATCAAAGCAACAATGAATAGTTCAACTTTCTGAGGTGTCTGAGAAGCTATGGCATATCATGGAATACTCTATCAAACTTCTATAGGTGCCCTGTGGAAAATGTACTAACTGGTTGCAACACAGCTTAGTTTGGGAAAAAAAGATACAAGACAGATAATTTATTGGATGTGTGACCTGAAATATTAACCCTGTTTCTCTCTCACAGATTTTATCTGGACCAGCTGTACGTTTCCATCATATATGCTTTTATTTCAGAGTTTTAGCATTACGTTGATTTTCAATTAATGCATCTAAAATGGAAAATGTGAATGATGTAACAAGTATAAATGAGGAAATAGAGGAGCACATGATCAACTGTCTATCCTTGCAACACATCCAGAGGATGGGGTGTATCGTTGGCAGGAACCAGTACTCTGTCATCAACTTCTAGCCAGAATGTCTCAACGTGCAGCGCAGTTCGACTGGCTTCATTTTCAGATTCCTAATGCACAACAAAACCAGTGGCATTGCCAAAGGACGAGTTCATCAATTTATTTCCTTTCCTTCAAAGTGTCAGTTAATGCAAATTAATCCCACCCCAGACATTTAGTCATTTTATACATTGTAGTATTAATGATGAGTCATCTGAAATGCAAATAAGTTGCGAAGAATCAGAACTCAAGTTGTATCACTTGCTCACTACAAATCTCTGAGTTATTTTCCTACCATTGGTGAGCAATATTAATTAACTATATTTCTACAGCAATTTCTGGGATAAATGTTTCCTGTTCAATAAGCCTGGAAAACTAACTTTCCAATGGAACTTTTGAACTATACATTCCAACATCAGAAAATCTATTGCTTAACTATGATGCAGCACACAAAAGTGCTGTTGAAACACAAGCCACACAGTGATTGTAGACTTCCTTAAGTAATCTGCTGAGTTTCTCCTGCACTTTCGTATATTGCACTGCAATGTCAGCGTCTGCAGAACCCCCTCTTTCACTCCTTTACAATGGTGCAGATTTGAATGTGTAATCATTGCAACTGGAATTGTAGCAGATCATACGAGAGCATGAAATCACACGGCTATTAAAGATGCCTCCTTAACTAACAGACCAATTTTAATAGTGGATAAATGTATGCATCTTTAAGAAGCAATCAAAGCAAGTATGTTTAGCCAAAATTCAAAATATTCCAGTTATTATTTTTTAAATTTTTTTATTGATTTGGTAGTGAGAAATATGACATTATAAATTATCTACACATTAGTTACATATCTTTTTTTATATAATGCAATACAGAATTATGAATTGTAAGTGATTTATACATGGTCTTGTACACAATACTCGAATAAAGTAGAAATTCCCTTATAAAAACTTCACCTCTTATTCTAATATTACAACATATTCATTGTTGGTTATCTCATCTCTTCTACTTATAATGGACAAAAATGATAAAGAAGGCACACCCCCAATTCTAATCCTACCCCTCCCACTAAACACAGTCACCAGCAAATAATATGTAAAGAATTGAGTCTCGGCTCCCGGACATTAAACCCCAGAGCACCCTGCCTATGTATTCAAATTATTATAATTGTCCACATATCGGCCCCATATCTTGTCAAATACAATCTTGATCTCTTTAATGTTGTACCTAATTTTCTCCAAACTCAAGCAAGAAATAGAATATATATGTCGAAAGTTAAACTATCTCGTTTTTATTCTGGTGTTGCTCCACTGTGATAAACGTAAAATCTTTTAGGCCTCTCTGATTCATATGTTTTAAAACTATCCTAAACTAAAAGAATTTTGGGAACAATTTTTCCAAACCTTATCAAAGATTCTTAGGATTAATTTTAAACCACGCCCTTTTATTGCTTTGTTTGGCCATACTCTAGAGGAAAATATTTCCTTGAACTTAATTCGAAAAGGAATAGTAGCTTTTACTTCATTGGTAGCCAGACGAGCAATTTTGATGAAATGGAAAGATAGTTTAGGACCAACTATATGCAGTTGGTACAGGACAGTTTTACTTTTTGAACACATTCACATTGCTTCACTATCTCCAGAAACACCAAATGATTAATGGATGATATCCATGTTCACTCATCCATTATACTTCAAAGGCCATCTTGGGCTTTGCTGCAACTGTATTTGATTTGGCAATATTTGCTGATCAACGTGTACTAGTTCAGTTGGTCATTTTTACAACGAGAGCCTTTTTCAAGAAGTACTACTGATAGTAATTTAGTATAGTAGGTAATTTAGTTTCTTATATTCCAATCCTCACTTTGTGATCACACGTGCCTTGTGTCTGAACAGACTTTTTTTATTGAAAGCCTTGCTTGTGCTAATAAATCCTGTGAAGAAACCTGGAAGCAATGTTTACACATTATTTTCACATCATATATATCAAGAAATTTACTTTTTTAATTCCTGTGCTGTGATTGGCAGAGGTTTCTCGATCAGATTTGGAAATCACCACTTTGGGGCAAAATTTGTTCGATTTACGTTGATTTTGGCCAACCCACAGAAATGATAACGCGGTAGGTCAATGTTTATTTCTCACTAGGATTCTGCCTTAGCAAATTTTAAATGTTTCTTTTTTTGGCAGGAACCGGGCTAAAGGTTGGAAATAAGAACCAAGCATGCACACATTGAAATAACCTAAAAGAGGTGAGGCATATGTATAATGGATGCAATAAGTGAATTGAATGAATGAATATATTTGCCACAAATTATCTCTATTCTGGTATTTTCCCATCAAACTCTGATGTCTCTCAAACAGAGATTTGGAAATCTGAAAGAAAACAGGAGATGTGTAGCGAAGAGACAACATTGTGACCTGATGACCTTTCATGGGAATGGCTGAATAAAATGAAATGTAACTCTGTTTCTCTTTCTAGAGATGTGGCCTGACTTGCTTAGAGTTTCCATTCCTTCGTAGCGTATCCTCTAAAATCTGTTGGCTTTGATGATAACTTGAGTCAGGTCATTTCTTACAAATGGAACATTTTTTCCCAAAGCCTGGTGATGCATCACTCAACCAGAACCACAGAATCTATATCTCATACAATGAGAATAAGACATAGAGAATTGTTTTACTGTCAAAAGTGAGGAGAGGCAATATAACATAAAATTTCAATTTAAAGGGGCTGCTCAGCTGTTTATAAATTTGACAGAATAACTTGAAAAGCTGTTGTAAAAGACTTTGAGGTCCTTCACATTCTCCCTAATGAAATAAAATGCAAAAGCATGATAATTGATTATACCACCTCTGGTCCAAATTCATCACCACAAATTGGCAAAAGCATCATGTCATTCCAGCCTACAAAGCGAGGGCAAACACAAAAGATGGCTGTGATGCTTCATCATCTGATGAGCTGAACACCTATGCCCGCTTTGAGAAGTAGAACCAAACAGTGGCTACTAGAACTCCTGTCTCTGAGGAGACTCATACAAGAGGGTGAATCCTCGCAAGACATTAGGCCCTGATGGTGTACCTGGCAGGGTACTGAAAACTTGTGCCAACCAACTAACTGGGGAGCTGACGGACATTTTCAACCACTCATTGTGGCTGTCAGAGGTGCCCACCTGCTTCAAAAGGGCATCAATCATCCCAGTGCCCCAGAAGAATAGAGCGAGTTGCCTCAACTACTGCCCAGTAGCACTAAGTTCTGTGGTGAAATTATTTAAAAGCCTGGTCATGGCCAGAATTAACACTTAACTAAGCAAAGATCTGGATCGGCAATTCGCCGATCGTCACAATTATTCCACAGCAGATACAATATCGCTGGCTCACCACTCAGCTCTGGATCACCTCGATACATACACCTGCTATTCATTGACCACAGCTTCAATACCATTATTCCCTCAGTAAGAAGTTACAAATGCGAGGCCTCTGTACCCACAACTGCAACTGGATCCTTGACTTTCTCAGCGAAAGACCACAATAAGTACAAATTGGAAACAAATGTCTCCTCCTCATTGATTATCAACACTGGCACACCCCAAGGATATGGGTTTAGCCCACCTCTCTACTCGTTGTACACCCATGACTGTGTGGCCAGACACAATTCCAATGCCATCTACAAGTTTGACGATGGCACCGCTGTTGTCAGCAGAATCACAATGAAGAAGTGTACAGGAGGGAGATAGATCAGTTCGTTGATGAGAACAACTTTGCACTCAACATCAGCAAAACCAAGGAGATGATTGTGGACTTCAGGAGGAAGTCAGGGAAACACGGCCCCAGTCCTTATCGAGGGATTAGTAATGGAAATGTTCCAGAATTTGAAATTCTTGAATGTGAACATCTGCGAGGATCTGTCCTGGAGCCTCCACTTTGTTGAGGTTGTCTGAGGAGATTCAGTATGTCACCAAAGACTCCCGTAAATGTCTACAGGTGTATCATGGAGAGCATTCTGGCTGGCTAAATCGCCACTTGGTATGGAGGTGTCAACTCTCAGGACAAGAATAACTCCAGGGGAGTTATTAACTTAGCCTGCGACATCACAGGCATCAAACTTCACTCCATTAAGGACATTCACATGAGGCAGCATTTATCCTCAAAGACCCCCACCACCCAGGCAACACACTGTTCACTCTGCTACCATTGGGAAAAAGGTACAAGAGCCTAAAGACAAGCACTCAACAGAACAAGGACAGCTTCTTCCCCGCTGCCATTAGATTCCTGAATGATCAACGAACCAGACACTGATTTACTTTTCGTGCATTATTACTGTTTATTTTTAATTTAATAATGTTGTAAGATAGTTATAATATGTATGTTTGCACAGTGATACTGCCACAAAAGACCAAATTTCATGATAATAAATCCTGATTCTCATTCTGATTCTGGCATTAAAGAAGGTAAGAGTTTGAGAGACTCCAGATATATTGGAAGGTAGGAGATGCAGGAATCATGTATTTTAAATTTTGTTTTTAAATTTAGACATACAGTATAGTAACAGGCCCTTTTAACCCCCATGCCTGTACCACCCAATTACAACCCCCAGTATTTGAAGGGTGGGAGGAACTGGACCCCCCCCCCCCCCTCAGGGAAAACCCACACAGACACGGGAAGAATGTACAAACTCCTTACAGACAGCACAAGATTTGAATCCCGGTCACAATCGGCGGCCAACGTTCCGCCAACCTCCACGCTAACCGTGCTGCTCAAATGTTAGTGCAAAGAATTTTAAGAGGAGAATTAATAGAGGCTTAGAATATTATGATGGTTATTTTTAAAACATAAATGAGGGAAAGAAGAGGAGCTGGTAATCAATGGAGAAAGGATATATTATGTAAAAGACAGAAGGAAGATCAGGAGAAGCATTTTAATTCTTATGACAAGGAACTTACTGCTTGAAGGAACTGTGGAAGCAGAATCCATAGACATTATTAAATAGAATTGGATGAGACTTGAAAATGAAAAGGTTTTCAGATAATGGAGAAAGAGCAAGGATGCTAGCCAAATAAAATAATTCATTGAACGAGTTGGCACTCGTACAATGAGTTGAATTTTCTGCTATAAAAATTTTCAGCGTTCACTGAATTTGTTGGAATGCCGTTCTTCTGATAATTGTTGGTGAGGAGACAATAATGTAACTGGGTACTGAAAATAAAATAAAATCAAAATTTGAAATAGGGTCAGGCAGCAGAGAGGGATCAATTTGTTTCATCCAGAATGGGGAACATTTTGAAAACTTTAAGTGGCAGTGAAGAACAGGGGAGAACAAGAATAATATCTGTGATAGCATAGAAAGCACAAGAAAATGCATTGATTGAAAGAACGGCGCAAATCTTTCGGGAGATGAGGGGACGAACCAGAACACACGTCAGAGCCTACTGGTACCGAACCCCGCAGTTACTAAAACTGCTAAATTAATGCAAATGTTGGGTTGATCAACAGGTCATCGAGCATCTGTTGAGAAAAAAATGCCCGAGATATTCACAAACTAGCAGCTTCTTCAGAGAGAGAAGCAAAGCCAAGCCAATACTCCTACGACCCTAACTCCCTGCTCGAAACAGGGTTACTCTTTTTTTTTAATTTTTTAATTTTTCACACTATGAACCATATTGACCAAAATACACATAAACATTTCCCTCTTGAATATACAGTTTCATTTTCTCCCCTTTCCCCCCCTCCCTTCCCTCCCTCCTTCCCACCCCCCTCCCCACCCTCTCAACGTTCAACATATACGATACATTAAACCCATTAAACAATGGAAAATAAACAAGAAAATTGTGTCATCTACTTTTACACACTGGGTCAGTTCATTTCGTCTTCTTCTCGTTCTGTCATTTTAGGGGGCGGAGGTCCATGGTAGGACTTCTCTGTTGTGTTCCATGTACGGTTCCCAAATTTGTTCGAATACTGTGATTCTTAAATTATATGTTATTTTTTACAGTGGAATACATTTATCCATTCCTATGTACCATTGCAGTATTACTCTTGAAGAAAGTATTTGCTTTTTGTTCTAATTTGAACTTTTTCTTTTAGAAAATAAAGTTTCAGGACAATACCTCAGGAGGTGGTAACTCCTCAGAGCCACTTTTGTGTTTTAGCCTCCATACGTGCTCATCCCCAAATGGATAGTTTCATAATTCACTGCATTCAGCTTCTTGCTTCATTCCTGTCCACTTCACTGGACTGCCGTTGACCTCCTGAACGCCTAGATTCCATGCAGACATTGATGGTACTCAGCATTGGTTTTTAGCTGTATCACCCAATTCCCTCCACTGTCTTTTTGTCAAACTACTCATCCTACTTCCTGCAGCAAGGAGCAAAAATCCCCTCAGTTTAATTTCAAAATTCAATTTTCTAACACTAATAGTGAGATATGGTAACATCTATGCCTCTTTGAAAATACCGTTTCAAGCCAATCTCTGCCTTTGTTTAGCAGCTGAAAAATGACAATGTTTTTTGTTGTCTCCAAACATAAATATTATCACCCTCTGTTAATTTGAGCTGATACAAAACTCTGCTGTCTATATCATAATTTCAACTTGATTTTCATATTCTTCTTACTATATATTGGCCCACATATGGAAATGCTTTGATTTGAACACCTTTCTTTTGAAATTCATTCAGTATGTTGCTGTGGTGGGAAGAGTTGAGGGAACAAATTCAAAGGGTGAGCTATAACCTTGGACCACAAATCTCACTTTACAACTGGGAGTAAACGTGAAACCGAAGACAGAATGCCTGTCTGTGAACTGATTTCACTAGCATGCAAGGTAACTAAACTACCAATACCTAGAGGAAGTATTTAGACAACTAATGGTCAGAACAATTTGTACCTGCCATCCACCATTCCCTCTCCCCCCCAATGTATGGGCATGACACAGGGATTACAGTTATCCAGCTAGAGATTTGAATGTACAAGTTAAATCAGGTGAACCCTGATGCCCCCCTCCCCATCCCCATGCCCACACCCACCAGGTACATGCCACAGATGAGTGCTCTACCTCTTACAGCACACATCTTACAACTGGTCCTCCAGTTCTGCCTGCTGATCACAGCCAGGAATGGGCTCAGGGTAACAGATAGAATCACACATGCTTTTCATCTCCTGGGGCTAAAGGCTAGCCCAGTTTTTGAGTCACATGACTTAGGTGAGGACAATAACCAATCGGGAAGTGGGTTAATCTGGGGGCAAGTCTGATTTTGATTGACATGGTGAAGTGACCTTCAACCTCTAACCCATGAGGTGATCCTCTGTGTTACTCTGGGTGCACACTTTCTATAAAGTTGTTATTGATGCAGCAAGTAGTGTTGCTGACTCAGAACTAATTCCTGAACTGTATTACTGTCAGTGTGGAGTTTGCACACTCTCCCTGTGGCTACATGGGTTTCTCTGGGTTTCTTCCCTTATTCATGGATGTTTTGTAAGTTAATTGGCAATTGCAAATTACACTGAGTGTATTTGGAATATTATGTACAATTTTGTTCACTACACTACAAGAAAGATGTGGTGGCAATAAAGAGAGAGCAGAAAAGACTCTTCAGGTTGTTGCCTAGAATAGAGAGTTTTAATTAGGTTTGATTAAATAAATTGGGTTTAGTCTCACTGGAACATTGGAGGCAGAGGGGTGAAATCAAGGAGATTTATAAAATTATGAGGGGCATGGATAGGGTAAGCTTCCAAGGGTGAGGAGTCAAAAACTTGAAGTTTAAGGTAAGAGGTGAGAAATTTAATGAAAATCTGAGGAGCAAGTTTTTCCACATAGAGAGTGGGGGTTACATGGTATAAGCTGTTAGATGAAGTGGTAGAGGCAGATGAAACTGCAATATTTAAAATATATTTGGATAGCTATATGGATCAGAAAGGAATAATGCAGCCAAATGGGGTTAGCATTGTCAGACAATGTGTGACAAAGGATCTATTTCTGTTCTGTGAAGTCCATCTCTATGTAGGTTGGTGGTATGAGATTCAGAGCAGAAGTGTAGTGTAGTTTTGGAATAGGGAGTCAGGGAAACTATTAGATTTAAATGTATCCTTGAACCTATTAGTCTAAGACCAGTAGGATCATGATTATGTCTAGATTTAATAAATCTAAGGACTTTTCACATCATAGTTTTCAAAATTATTTTAATCGCAGCATGTCCAGTAATTAATTTACACATTTGTTCACTCCAGTGACCTAGTAAATACAATGGAGAGTTGAGTTCTGACTCTAAAAGCCCATTGAAATTGCATGTCATCTTGAGATACATTAAAAGGACTCGTTTCATACCTTGCAAGCCTAAAATGGTGAAGTTCAAGGCTCTCTAGATTTTGATCCTGGGACTTGTTTGCAATTTTATTAGTAAAGTGTAGATATTTTATTATGGACGAGGCCTCGAAACTTGTGCAAAAAAACTAATGCTGCGTCATGCAACTTTGGGCCAAGGTCTCGACTCTAGAGAACAGTTCAAAGTCAGTGTTGACACTTCTCTTGGAAACTAATGCCAATGAGATGGTACTTGTCCTTTTCATTTCAAATAGTCTTGATTGCAAAAGATCACTTGGTGTAATGGAGGATTTAAACCATGCTTTTGCTTATACAAGTTTAAGTATCAGTAACTGACTTTGAGAATAATGTATGAAGCAGGCATAATCTAAATTCCACCATGGGGCCCAGAGATGCAGAATCAGCAGACATGATCTAATTTACACCATGAGGCCCAGAGATGTGGTTGTCTTTTGTTGGTCATTAGACATAATCAAATTTGGACCATGAGGCCCAGAGATGCAGTTGTCTTTTGTTGATCGCAGACTGTCAGGAGACCTTGAAGATAAGTAAACCATTTATTCAGGGTGATGGGCTATGAGTAAACAATTCTTGGGTAATATAAGCCATGGTCCTGCTGCTGAAGTTTCAGACTCTCTGAGGGGTGGAAACATCTCTCAGCAAGAAGAAGAACTTCTAGACTCCAACCAATGGGACGTCTGGGGAGGTGAAGAAGCAGCTACCGGCGCCCCAACAACCTACTACAAGTGTGCGGTCATTGCCTCGCTTCAGCAGTTGGGACCAGTCCAGGTGTTGATAAGTATAATTGGGAAGGGCTTGCATATTGTAGTTTGAAATCAGCTTTAGATTTAGTAATAAAGATTTGTATAAACTAAAGTGCTCTCGGCGTGCGTCTCTGTTTTCTTTCGGTAGCTCAAATGCTGTGACCAATCTAAAACGGACAAAATGAGAGGTACAAGTTTACCCAGGACACATTCTTTGATTTAAGAAAAGATTTTTTTGTCATATTTCTATACATTAAACCACACAAGAAAGGCTCTACATTAAAGCTTGTTAAAATTAACAGCAGCAGAGAATAATGGATGTAGCAGGAACATCAAAAAGATTGCAGATACTGGAATAGATACTGGGCTTATAATTCTGCCTCTTCAGTGATTTTCAGTTCTTGATCTTCCCCCTTTGCTTTGTGATTTCCTTCCCTCTTCTGAAGTATGTCCAATTCCCTTGTGGAAGTTATCACTGAATCCATTCCTTGCAACTTTTCAAGACCAGAGTAGTTTGAAAAATAAAGTATGCTCTCTTTATTGGTTGTCATTCTTTTGGCAAAATCTAATTAAACTTGTGTCCTCCTTAAGACTTCTGTCAAGCTGTAAGAATTTGTTATTGTATTTAAAAAAAAATCATGACTTTTAATGGCTCTTTAATGGCTCTATCCAAATTTCAGCTCTAACCAGAACAAACACAACCTTTCCATGGTACTTTGAAGTTAAGAATGTACTACAATCAATGCCTGTAACTGCATTATAGTGAAATTATGTATCACATGGAAAATATTGCAGTTAAAACAGATATTGTTACCTTGCCTCAATGGCTACGTGACATCATGCTATGTTTAAACTTAGAGAAGATTAGATGCTCAATTTCTGATTCTTTTTAAATTACTTTTATAATCTTTGATTTGTTATGAAAGTAGAAATGTTGACTCATGAGGTAATAAGAATTGTCTTTTCTTTTTGGCCTCTTGCTTGGTAGTGGGTTTAGATTTTCATTTTATTATATAATGAAATAATATCAATACCAGGGTCAGCGCCAAGGGGGAGTTAGGGCATCTGCGGGCATTGCTCCCCTAAAGAGGTGCTGTGCCCCCCCCCAAAATGAGGTGTTGTTTCCCCCTCCATACAGTCGTGGCTATCCCTGGCCATCAGACCCACCTCAATCCCTCTCATTTCAGTAGCATCTAAGTTGGCCCATGATAGCAACTCTCCACCTGTTGTGTCACTAGTAGCATATAGTGACGCTGGAAGCAATAAAAAGAGTGCCCTCATGCCCCACGTCCGAAGGGTGGATGGCGTTAACGACAGGTAGGTCCTGGGTAGCACCCCCCCTCCCACAGTAGACAGGCATGTCTCTGCTAGTCAAACACCCCCCCCCCCCAGTTCGACAGGTAGGTCCCTGCCAGCACCCACAGCTGCTGAATGAGCCCCCAACTAAATCGCTAATGGTCCCCCCAACATACAGTCTGGCACCAACCCTGATCAATACTATCTGTTTGAATAAAATGTGGAGTACCTTGGGTGAAATGATATGATTTAAGTGTAATGTATTTTTTTGAATTAGAACATCTATACATATGTACTCTGAACCTTTGGATGTGGAATTTCAATGTTGATAAAAATATTGAATAAAAAACATTAAATTATAAGATTTGTAGCAATAAGTATTTCAGTCACAAAACAGTATTAAAATGAAAGGTGGAAGTAATGGCCAAAAAATAAAATTTATTTTTAAAATTGAAAATCATGTAGCAAATTGTAAATCGAGAGGTATTTAAACCTAGGGACAAATGGATCCCATGTTCACCAGAAATAGTAAGACAGAAAAGATATAAATTTCATCCTCTGCCATAAAGTAATTAAAATGTGGGTCAGAGAGAATGGAGTGGAAAATTGAGCCCAAATATGGAATATGCTGCATGAACAAAGAGCTGTGTGCATTAAAGTAAGATAGAAAGGAATTAAGGAACTAGTTTAACCAGAATAAGTCTAAGGCATGATATCTGTCAGCTAATGTAAACTATAGTGATGGCAAGTGAATCCAGGATTATTATGGTAATATAAACATGGATGGATGCTGTGAAGATATACAGAACTATAATCAAAAATTATTGTAAAGCAGGAAACTCTTAAATTCAACGAATGTCTTGGTTAGAAGAGTAAACAAAATTACTGAGGTTAGAAAAAGACACAAAAGTAAATAGGCTGTGGTAAACCACTATGACACCGTGATCGGCTGCTATCGACTGGACATGCCTCCTGCGACTGATCCTACCCATAGCCCCTTGCAGCCTGCCCCTTTCCTTTTGCTCTGATCAGTCAAGGAGATTCATGGTTGTTGGTTAGAGTTCCAGTCTTTAGCTATTAAAAGCCTGATTGTTTCACTACTCAGCCTTTTGTGAATTGTTGATGGTGCATCATAGCCAATAGTTATTTGAACAAATCTTCTTCGCCAGAGCACACTAACAGGACCTCCCAACCTACGAGCCGTGCTCCTTAAATACACCAATGAACCTACCGCCATACATGTTTAAGGGTGGGAGGAGACATGCAGACACGGAGAGAATGTACAAAGACCTAACACACAGTTCAGGATTCAAACCCTGGTCACTGGCACAGTATACTGTTGTGTTAACCTCTATCCCAGGGGTGTCAAGCTCAAATTCACAGAGGGCCAAAATTAAAAGCTTGGACTAAGTCGTGGGCCAAACTAACTATTTATTGAAAATTTTCAACAACATCTGCATGTTTTCTCTTCTTTCAACATATGTAATGTTAAACTTTTTCTTATTAAAATAAATGTTTAATAATAGCTTTGGTTCAACTCTTTCCAGAAGAAGCATTAACAAATGAGAAATAAAATATTCAATAAATAATATTTCTCTATAGCTTTTAAATTCCTTTTAAATGTATTTTTTTCACAAGCCAACAAGTCAAAAAAATAACAACTTGCTTCAATGAAAATCCAATCTTTCAACTATGAACAGTCCAAAGTTAACCAAAGAAAATATTAATCCAAGCTTAGCTTGCTACACTGTGATTTACTCTGATGCACCTGGGTCTAAACCAGATACTTGGCATCTCTTCTTAGATGCAAGTTCATCAAACTCTGGGGTCAGAGTTTGCCTCCCACCTGTCTTGAAGGGTCCTGTTTTCTGTCTTTCGTTTGGCCATTTTTCCTAAGGGGTTTATTACACGTGAGTTAGGCGACAGGTCGCAGATGTTAATGAAAGTAAACGGAGGAGGTGGGGCCGATTAGTGGGCTGGCACCAACGCATTTGCAAAGCATTTGCCAGCGGGCCAGCTCTAATACATATCTGATATGATCTTGCGGGCCAAATATAATTATATTACGGGCCAAATTTGGCCCGCGGGCCTGAGTTTGACATGTGTGCTCTACGCTAGCCATCAGATGAGTACCCAATAAATATTGATATGTTAAATAAATTGATTCCAAATCTTTTCTTGACCAAGTAGGTTTGCACATTGACTCATTTGAATACTTTGCTCCATGTTTTACAAACTTCTTTGCAAATTCTTTCATTTGTACATATTTCTAGCACTGTTGATTTGCCCTCACAACAGCTCAGGATTTTGTTGCATGAGCAAGACCATAGGAGATCTGCAAGTAAATGTGCATTTGAGTCAAGACTTGAAGCAGCTACCACACTGAAGGAAACCATTCGAATTTACCCCAACGGGACAGTATGAATGCAACTGAACCCTGAATCTGTGTTATCAAATGGAAAAGACAAATTAAGGGAATTTTGTTTCACTCTGCACAACAGGACAATTTAGGCATGGGTGAGATACGAGATCAATTTTGCATTGACACTAAATCAGTGGACCTGACATTAAAATAACATCCTTCTGACGAACAAAAAGCTGATGGCATAATACTTGAAACTAAAACTATTGCCAAAAACTAGAAAACATGAAAATGAATACCAATGATTGGATAATTTAATCAGGTATGTGCAACAACAAAACAATGAAAAGCCAGAAACAGAACGATGGAGCGTTGGAATGGGAATTCGAGTCATAAATGATACAGTGCTGCTTTAAATGGGAACGAACCTGGAAGACTTCCCTGGTGGACCCTACTGCCTTAGATAGTCTGCTACATGTGAAGAGCAAATGAAGATGAATTGAATTTCTAGGACTGAAATTTGGCAAAGTATTATCAATCACGTAGGTTGCATTAGGATAGTTATTAATCTCTCTCATGCAAAGACTGATCGTTTTCATTAAAAGTGACTTTTTAAACAAATGCAGCAGAAGCCAATTAATTCATGATTTCAGGATTTCATGTGTCATGAAAGGGTCAGCCAATATAACCAAAATGTGTGCCTGGAGACATGATACATTTTATCAAGCACAAAGAATTAAAGATGTTAATAATACTATTTTATATACAATTGATAAATACAATCAAAAATAATGTATTTTATATCTCCTAATTGTCAAAAACAAATGTTCCTTAAGTGTGCGCAATGGTGTAAAAATATTAATAATCTATAACAGTATTATAAATATGCATTTATCTGCAAGGCGCAAATCTTGATCAGTTCATAGGAATGGAAAGAACATCACCTCCACAATCCATATCAGCACTTGAGCACCAGAGGACTGCATTCTTAGTCCCTTGTTCTACCCATTTTACAATTATGACTTTATCTCATCCCACTTCCTCCAAATCAAAGGAGTAGTCATGGGTACCTGCATGGGTCCCAGGTACGTCTGCCTGTTTGTGGGCTTTGTGGAGCAATCCATGCTGCAAGCCAACACAGGCAAGACCCTCAACTCTTCCTCTGGTATATTGATGACTACATTGGCATTGCTTCATTCACCCACGATGAGCTTGTTAACTTCATCCACGTCATGGTCAACTTCCACCCCAATCTCACACTCACCTGGTCAATCTCCGATAATACTCTCTGCTCATAATCACAGCAACCTCCCAGTGGCCAACCATTTCAATTCCGAATCACATTCCTGCGCTCACGTCTGTTCATAGCCTTGTGTACTATTACATCCAGACCACCCGCAGTTTGGAGGAACATCACCTTATATTCCATTTGGGCACTCTCCAGCCAGATGGCATGAACATTGCCTTTACTGCTTCCCACTAAACCTGCTCGCCTTTTCTTTCCATTTCCCCTTTTCCTGTCTTTCCAGTTCTTCCACCCACCCAGCCATCCCTCCTCCCCCTCATTGCTGCTGCCCCCTCCCTCCTTCCTCCACCTATCATCTCCTGCCTTTGCCACCCCCCCTTTCCCCCCATTCTTATGTTCGGATGCCTGGTGGCATTTTCTCATACCTTGATGAAGGGTTCGGCCCTGAAATGTCAGTTCTGTATCTTTACCTTTGCTACATAAAAGACACTGTTTGACCTGTTGAGTTTCTCCAGCATCCTGCGTTTTTACTTCAACCACAGTACTTACAGATTTTTGTGAGCTACCTCTTTACACCTATGACTGTATGGCTTGGTATGGCAAAAACCCCCATCTACAAATTTGCTTGCGATACCACAGTAGTTGATTGTAGACAAAGGGGTGGTGAGTCAGCAAACAGGAGTGTTAACTTGGCTAATGGTGTACTAACAACAACCTCACACTCAATAATAGCAAAACTGATTGTGGACTTTAGGAAGGGAAAACCAGAGGTGTACAATTTAGTGATGACTGAAGGAATCGGTGGTGGAGAGGGTGAGCAAATTTAAATTCCTGGGAGACACCATCTTGGAGGTCCTTCCATTGACTCAACACACACACATCGTGAAGAAAGCATGCCGTCGCCTCGATTGCCTCAGAAGTTTGTGAAGGTTTGGTAATGAAAATTGAAACCTTGGCAAACTTCTAGAGATGTGTAATGGAAAGTGTGCTGACCAGCTGCATCACAGTCTGGTCTGGGGGCACCAATATCTCTGAGCGAAAAGTCCTGCAAAAGATAGTGGACACAGCCTAGGACATCACAGGTGAAACCCTGCCCACCATCCAGTACATCTACAGGGAATGCTGCGGACAGAGAACAGCAGTGATCATTAAAGACCCACATCACCCAGGACACATTCTGTCCTAACTGCTGCCATCAGGTGCCACAAGTTCAGGAACAGCTGCTACCCCTCCACTATACGACTCCTCAATGACAAATTCCAATTATGTTAAATATCTTGGCAAATACTCAAAAGGAGAATTCTTCTTTTACTTTGGATATTATGTTTCTGTTTAACTCAACTGATAGATTGTACAACCTGTGTTGTTCTGATAACTCAAAAGAATTAAACTTTTTCCTGAATATCCGTTGAGACAATGTTCTTTGGACATTGATGTTATAGCATTAGAGACAATAGATAATAGGGTTCTGCAGTCACTTTTGCAAACTTTGCTGAAAGTAATCTGCAAACATTATGTCTGAATTATCCAATTATCAACCAAGTTATTAAAGTCAGATCTATGCCACCCAGCTGTTCTCAGAAGTGACAAAGTGTGCAGTGTTGCAAAAACTGTAGTAAAATATAAATAACAGAGCAGCACTAAAATTAAAAAGCCCTGTACACTCCATATTTTCACAGGTTTCAATCAAGGGAATACTTCACAAATAAACTAAGTCAAGACAACTAATAAACTCATGGTCTAATTACTGGCTGTTGGTGTATCAGCTGAAGTAAACGAGAAGCAACCATTAATTATCTAATGAGGCCAACAATATATCAGATGAGGTGGATCTGATTAAATATTAAACAGCAGCATATGGAGACTACGGGGAAGAAAGGCTGCAAATCTAAATGCCACATGGAAAGCAGGTCTCAGTGCACCAATTGCAGCAAATCTGTCAGAAATGGGTAAATAAAAATGATTAAAATAGCAACAAGACCAGATGCTGAACCATGGGCTGAATTTCAACTCCTGAGGAATAACCTTTGGAATTCAGCTCTTGGGCTGAGGTTTTGATGAGGTCTGGTTGAACCCATTCTGGGTTAATTGTTTGCAGGTTAATGATGACCAAATGCAACTTGAGCCTGCTGACAATGGATTCCATCATTTTAAATTGATGATCAGGAATTAACTGGACAGTAGTTATCTGGACTGAAGTTCTCCTGCTTTTTATGAACAGAACAATTTCCCCCATTGCAAAGTAGAGGCCAATGTCATAGCTGTACTGAAACAGTATGACTAAAAGCATAGCTAGTTCAGAAGTGCAAGTCTGGAATATTATGGCTGGGATGTTACTGACTCCTTAATGCACAGTGCATTCAGGTGTTTTTTCCATATCACATGGAAAGGTTTAAGACTGATTGGCTATGGTGGGGATCTCAGAAGGAAAGCAAACTGGATTGTCCACATGGTGCATTTGGCTGTATATGACTGTAAACATTAGTCTTGCCTTTGGTGCTCACATGTTAGGTCCTCTAATAATGTGAATGGGATGTTCTTGGATCTCTCCCTTCTCTTGCTGTTAAATATTTTTCACCATTCGACATGGCAGCATCAATTTGTCCCATTGGCTGCAAGAGCACTTAAAGCTGTTCATTACATCCTGTTTTTACTTGTTAGTACCCATGTAATCTCATGATGTAGGTTTCCTCAACTGGTATCTCATCTTTAGGCTTGACAGTCTTGTTAGAGTGATCGATATGCCAGGCCATGAAACTACAGACTCTGGCAATGTACATTTCTGTTGCTGTGATGTCCAGTATTGAGGTGACAGGTCTAGTCTGTCCATTCCGTTTCATAAAATTGTTGTCCCACAACACACAACAGAGGGTGTTCTTGGTGAAAAGACAGGTCTTAGAGTTATGGACCAGTTAAATGTCTGGACAAGAAAGAGATAAATGTAATGTAAAGTCTGCTCAAGGATCATAGAGTGGTCACTTCTACTAACATTATTATTGACGGATGTATTTATTACAAATAGACTGAATAGGACAAGGTCAATCTAATTCGATGACTTACGATCCACGTCAATAATTTAGATGAGGGTACCCAATTTAGATTAGATTAGATTCAACTTTATTGTCATTGTGCCAAGTAAGATACAAAGCCATTGAAATACAATTAGCATCCAACCTGGTTAAAAAATATAGTCCTACATACAAATAACTACGTACAAATAAAAACAAATGCATCCAGCAAGCAAACAATTCTAAAAGTATTGACAGTACCATACGAGTGCAGTACCACTCAGCACAGTGATTTAAGGTTCAGCAGGGTCACAGCCTTAGGAAAAAAAATCTTCTTGTGCTTGCTGGTTTGAGAATGAAGGCTCCTGTAGCACCTACCAGATGGGAGAAGAATTTAAAAAGTCCATCGTTTGGGTATGGTGCATCCTTGATGATGCTCTTCACCCTGTCCAGACAGCGTTCCTGATAGATGTTCTCAATGGTGGGAAATTGAATGCTGATAATCCGCTGAAGTGCTTTATAGTCCAATGCGAGACAATGGCCAGACCACACTGAGATGCTGTAAGTAAGTATGGTCTCATTGGTTCAGCGGTAAAAATCTATCAATATCCTGGGACACTGATGTACTTTTTTAACCCTCCACAAAAATAAAGGCACTGTTGCATCTTTCTGATCAGCTTAGAGGAGTTCAGGGAACAGTGGAGATCAAAGGAAATGTGGAAATCAAGGAATTTAAAGTTGATACATGTTCCACCACAACTCCATTTAAATAGGGACAGGAGTATGGCTTCCAGCATGCCTGAAGTTCACAATAATCTCCTTGGTCTTCTGAGTGTTAAGTGCCAAGTTGTTGTCAGCACATCACATGTCCAGGTGCTGGACCTCATCACGCCATTTCATCACGCCCTCTGATCAGGCCAACCACCATGGTGTCATCTGCAAATTTGATTATGGAATTAGAACCATATACAGGAACGTAGTCGTAGGTGAATAGGGAGTACAGGAGCGGGTTCAGCACACAGCCCTGGGGCACACCGGTGTTCAAGGTGAGAATGGAAGAGAAGGGATGCCTAATTTAACAGATTGGGGTCTGTTTGTCAGAAAGTCCAAGGTCTAATTGCAAAGAGATGAGCTGATACCAAGCTGGAGAAGTTTGGTGATCAGTTTGGAGGGAAATCACAGTATAGAATGCTGAACTAAAATCAATGAACTGCATTCTGACATAAGAATTGGAGCTGTTCAAGTGGATCAAGGCAGAGTGAAGTGTTGTGGATATGGCATCCTCAGTCGACATTTTTAACATGATGGGCAAATTGATGAGAGTCCAGGGTAATGGGCAAACAGAATTTCAGATAAAACTAGTCTCTCAAAGCACGTTGCAATGATAGAGATGAGTACAACTGGACGGAAGCCATTCAAACTCATGGTGGTGGGACACTTCAGCACTGGCACGATGGTGGCAATCTTGAAACTCATGGGAATATCCGCCTGGGCCAAGGACAGACTGAAAATGTCCGTGAAGACCCCAGTCAACTTTTCTGCACAGATTCTAAGCACACGGCCAGGCACACCATCTGCCTTCGGTACATTCACCCTACTTAGGGTGGCCCATATATCAGAGATGGAAAGTGAGAGAGGTAGTTCATCAGGTGGAAGATCCACAAGGTGACCTCCTTGTTTTCTTGATCAAAGAGAGAGTAGAAATAATTAAGCTCCTCAGAGAGGGAGGCAGAGCTGGAAGGGGGCGCAGTACTAGATGGTTTATAGTCTGTAATGATCTATATGCTCCGCAGGGCGAAGGAGTTGAATGCTGTTTGATCTTTTGTTTGTGTGTATGTTTCACCAGAGAGATACCCCTCCTTAGTTTGGCCCTGGCTGAGCCATAGTATATCCAAGTTTATTGAAACCAGAAGAAACAAAAGATGTGAGGAGAACATAAAGGATCTTCAAAATGTTAGGGAGAGGGGGCATGGGCTGTAAAATCTGGAATTTTAATTTTTTTTTTACAATGGTTAGAAAAGGACAATAAAATAAGATATTTTTGAATGATAAAATGTTGGGATTTAAAGAAATTTGATATTTCTTGCAGATAAATCACAAAATACAGTAAGTAATTAGTGAGGTAGATAGATGCTACATTTTATTCCATGGTGTGCTATATCTATAGTTTTTGGTCTCCTTATTGAAGGTTGAGTTTAACAGAATTTGGTGGGAGAGGAGATAACAAATATTCCCTTGAGTTATTCCTTGTGTGTAAGGGTTATACTATGGTGAGAAACCGAGTGGTGCAGATCTATACGCTTCAGAGATTTGAATAATCTGTTTGGCTTGGTAGGGTAGTTGGAGCCCCATGAAAAATGGATCAAGGGTCTGCCAGAAAATGATACATTGAGGAGGATCTTTTGTCATTCACAACCCAACAGTCAATTCATGCTTTGTCTAGGATTTCCTTTCAGGGTAAGATCAAATTGTGTTTAAAATAGTGGGGCGAAGGCAGGTAGGTGGAGTTAGGTCATAAATTAAATCAGCCATGATCATATTGAATGGCGGAGCAGGCTCGATTGGCCATTTTTGGCCTACTCCTGTTCCTACTTCCTATGTTCCTATGAGTCGATGAAAGTGTGACAAAGATGGGGCTAAAACTGTTTAGTCGTGTTCCTTCTGAATGAGGGAACAAGCTTCAGGAGCACTATGACTGACTCCTGCTTCTCTTCCTTCTGTTGTTACGTTCAGAGCATCATCCCAGAGCCGGAAAGTGTTGAGCAATTCTTTATTCAGCTGTTCTTTTTTTTTGCTCAATCGGCAAAGATCATGAGTCAATCTTGAAGTCTTAAATTAGAAAACAAAGTAAACACAAAGCCAATCTGCATCAAAGTTAACAATCGTGGAGAAGCATGGACATTGGGAAACCGTGTACTCACCTTTAAATCCTAGCGCTGACATTTATCTGTCCCGGAGTTACTTTATTGTAATTTAAACTGGATTTCAAAATCCTACGGCTTTGCAGAATTAGGAAGCAATAGGACTATACCTCCTTGCTTTCTCACCCCCAGTCATTCACTGGATAATCAATTCTATCATATTGGGAATTTAGACACAAATTGAATGATTCATTAAATATTTAATCAAAAATGACTCTTCCCTACCTTTGTTATCTGAAAATGAGCACCTGCTCATTTGAGATTTTTGCATGAAGATTCTTTCAAATGTTATGCCAATCAAGCAAAACTCCTGAATACCACTTTCATGTTTGATTCAACATATCCAGATGAACCAGCGAAAGAACAAATGTGTTCCATGGAGTATTTGATCATCTCAGTGTAAGCTTATCCCCTTGCAGTTCCCAATTGGATAGTTGCGTTGGTTCTTAATGGTCTGAGCCTCCATTACATTTGGCAGGAGTTTATTTTACAAATTTACTGATCTGAGAGGGGGGATAAAAAGTTTTCTTTTAAGCTCCAGCCTCACTTGAGGCTTGTTAATTTTTAACATGCATCCTCTAGTTCTGTGCTCACAGTTCAAGTCAAAAAGACGGTTTATATTTCCATCATGCATGTCCCTTGGTATTCTGGATTTGAACCACATTTCACCTTAATCTTCTTTTCTCCCAATTAAAAGTAATGAGTTTTTGCATGTTTCCTCATAGTTTCACACCCCGAATTACCATTTTCTCCCCACCCTTGTTAATTTTCTTTCAAGCCAAATAGCGATTTCTCTTTGAAGGTTTTGATGCCAAAACTCCGGCCAATTGTCTGAATTTTTAAAATCAACTGCAAATGCAGGAAATCAAAAATAAAGACAGCTTGTAAAGTCGGAGGGTAAGTGGGCAGAGGGACTTCTCTGACAGAGCAAAACCCTGGTGACCATGGGAAGCTTTAAATATGGTTGTCTGGTCAGTGAGTGAAAGGAAGTGGTCAGAGAGCAAGAACCTAGACAAAAAACACAGGAGTAATAAGATGTGTATAGCAGATGAGGCTGGGTAGAGCCTTCACTCCAGAGAAAAGGGGAGGGGATGAAGCAAACAAGTTTAACTAATATCAAAGACAGATGACTGTTGCAAACAGTGAAGTCAAGTTACCTGATGTTACAGGATTCAACGTTCTGCAAGAAGGCTGCCACATGCAATTTCCTCCCACATCCCAAGGATGTGATAGTAAGTTCATCAGCTGCATTCAATTACCTCTTAGTATAGATCAGTGCTTCTCAACCCTTTTACCCCACTAACATACCACCTTAAGTAATCCCTTACTAATCACAGAGCACCTAATGGCAGGCTGTTCTGTGGTTAGTAAGAGATTATTTAAGGTGGTATGTGAGTGAAAAAAGAAAGGATGAGAACCATGAGAATGATTGATCCCTTGGGAGCTGGCATGAATCTATTGGGCAGAAGGGTCTTTACCTCTTATTGCTTCTAATTCATATCATATTCATGTCATTGCATCAGCATGGGGCTTTCCCAAAGAATTGCTGGACTCCCTTCTGAAGCCAAGTTATCACTGCTCACCATGCCAACTAAGTCAAGTTTATTGTTATCTGGTTGTTCAAGTGCAACCCATTGAAACATTCAGACATGCATCTAGTCATAACACACAGACAACTAATACACCTGCAGAACAAGTATTTCATTTAAACAAATCAATCAATAAGTATTGTTTAATGAAAATGAGAGTCACAGCTGGTTAGTCTGTGCCATTTAACATTCTCACTGCCCATGGGCAGTGGGCAAAGGAGTTAAGGGTTATGGGGATAAGGCTGGAAAGGGGTACTGATGGTAGTGATCAGCCATGATCTGTAAAATGGCGGTGCTGGCTCGACGGGCTGAAGGGCCTACTCCAGCTCCTATTGTCATGGGAAGAGGCTGTTCCTCAGCCTGGTGGTGCTGGCTCTAATACTCCTGTATCTCTTCCCCCAAAGGGAGCCAGGCCACCATTGTAACAAGTGTACATTTAGCTCAGCTGATTTCCCAGATGTGGTGTGGTGTGGTGTGGGGTGGGGGGGGGGAGAGCTTCAGTGGGACTGCAAACCCAATTGCAGATGTTGTTTCCAACAAATGATGCACAAAGTTACCGTCTGTCTCAGGCTAAGTAGGTGAACAAAAAAAAAAGATCAATTTTTTTTGAAACTACCTTTAGTGCAAAAACTCAGAGGTGTCAAAGATGATAACTGTGTGTGGATTTTAGAGATTTTGGAGAATAAGGAACTTCAGTGCAATGATATTCCTAGTAGCCATTTAAGCATATAACAATTACAGCTTGGAAACGGACCATTTTGGTCCGCACCGAACTAAGTACTCTCTTCTAGTCCCACCTACCTGCACAGTGCCCATAACCCTCCATTCCCCTCCCATCTAAATACCTATCCAATTTTTCCTTAAATGACAAAATTGACCCTCCCAGCACTAGTTCTTCCGGAAGCTCATTCCACACAGCCACCACTCTCTGAACAAAGAAGTGCCCCCTCATGTTACTTCTAAACTTTACCACTTAACTCTTAACCTCTTG
The DNA here is from genome assembly GCF_036971445.1 of Narcine bancroftii. Classification (NCBI taxonomy): domain Eukaryota; kingdom Metazoa; phylum Chordata; class Chondrichthyes; order Torpediniformes; family Narcinidae; genus Narcine; species Narcine bancroftii. The sequence continues at coordinate 23,142,294 of NC_091480.1, forward strand.
TTTCAATCTCTCCGACTCTCAATGGAAAAAACCTATCCACATCAACTCTATCCTTCTCAATCTTAAATACCTCTATCAAATCCCCTCTCAACCTTCTCCACTCCAAAGAATAAAGACCTAATTTGCTCAATCTTTCTTTGCATCTAGATTCTGAAACCCAGTAACATTTTTGTAAATCTTCTCCTACAAAGGCCTCTAATTAGACTCTACCCTTGCCATAGGATATGCAGGGAACCTAGCCAAAAGCAAAGATTTCTAAAACCACCACTTTAATTTGCAACTTGAGGACATGAATTCTGCAGTTTCTTTAATGCGCAACCATCTTACTCTTCAAGGCCCAAAGTGAGCCTAGACAATAGGCCCAAAGTGAGCCTAGACAATATGCCCTGCAGCAGTGAGAAGATAAAATATCAGGAAATTGAGGTATTCAGTTCACAATAGAAAGAAAATAGGACCCAATAGCAAGAATTTATTCAGGTTTGTACATTGAGTGTACCGCTCTTATACTGCCACTGAGACTGGTACTAGAGATTACCATTTGTGAAGGAGCATTCTTGAAGAAGCATTAAAACCATTAAAATTTTGAAGGCCTCACCAATCTACTGGGGATCATATTGCTGCAGAGGAACAAGGTCACTGAGCTTTGGAGGAAACAATTTGCTGCCATGCTACCAAGGCAGGGAGCTCAGATGACTGATAATCGGAAGATTTGTCCCAAAATATTCTGACCTAGTGGAAAACTTAACCTCCAATCCACTTATTTTTGAATGACCACGTGCTCATCTGAGACTCTCATATTTATGAAACAATATTTCTTTATTTGTACAGATGAATACTTGTCCTGCATATGTATTATTTGTATGTGTGCATGTCTGGTTGTGTGTCTGCGTGTTTTTTGCACCAAGGACCGGAGAACGCAGTTTTGTCAGGTTGTACTTGCACAATCAGATGATAATAAACTTGGCTAGGCTTGATGTGAAAGGGATTCATGACATTTTAGTATGAATTTTGATGCAGCCTGCCATCTGGTTTACCTGGCTGATTTTTATTCTAAGCAGGTAAAGAGATAGAATTTGATTGAAAATTTTTAATGTATATTCTAACATGTATTGAGGATACAAATCCATTGCAATATGATTTCACCTTTTTTCCTTTTTGTTTCAAAATACTTAAATAAGCAGAAAATATATTACATGCCCTCATTGATAGGATACTGAAATCGGTGCCGCAGGGAAAAACTGGGAAAACAGAGGAGTACGAAATTAAATCCAATCTGCAACAATGTTGATGTTGGACCTTTCAGTAAGAGAGCAAAAAAAATTGCATTGTCAAAGGAAAAAAAAGCATTCTCTTTAATGAGGATCTAACTTAAAGCAAATATTCTGAAGTTAAATTCAGAAAGTTAGCAACCACCGAAATGCATGGTCGACTTCTCTGGTTGACACATTGTTTTGAGATCTCGTCAAATAACTCTTCACCTCTAACGGGCCCTGTCCAATCAATAATTTCACCAATAACTGTTCACCAATAACACACACTTTTAATGACCTTCCATTTTTGTATCTCCTTTTTTTAAAAAAAATATCATTGCAGCAGTTCTGGAGATATTGTTCTTTGATTCCTGGAGGCATCAGGTCAATTCTGACAAGCCTAAACAATGTCTAATTAAACGTTCAGTCTCAAAATTTACCAGGCATCTGAGAAATTACACATAATTGAGCAGGATTGCTCTCTCATTAACCTGAACGAGTCACTATGTTTCTTCCTCCACATAAGAAGCCTGAACTGCTCACGAGTATTTGCTCTTTAGATGGTAGGATACCAGTTCCTCTGAGATTATGTTTTTATTCCTCATTATTCCTCATGTTTCTCCTATGTAAAATTTTAATTCAGGGAATGATAATATTTATTCTTGAATGATGTTTGATCCTCTCAAACACTTTTCTACACACTGTTCCAGAGTTCAAGCCTCTCAAGGAAGTTTCAGAAAATTTAGGAGCTGTCCACAAACTTATTGGCCCTAAAATTTGCATGCTTTGTGCGGGCTGCTTCCAAATTTGTGTGCATGTTTTGAGGGCATATTTTTTTAGCAAGACAAATGTGATTCATCAGTTCATTTAGTGGGGAGAAAATTAATTTTGCCTTATTCTCTTGCAATAGTGATTTATTATCATACAACATATATTACTTCATAACTTAATATACCACACACACACGGGAAGAAATCAAAAATCAGGGAATATGATTGCACTTTAAGATGTTTTCTGCAATAAACAGAAAAAGATGGAAAAACCAACCATCTGAGATTGAGATAGTCGTCCTTTAATAACATTAGCAGATTATTCACTAACTATTCAGATTACTTTTGCCTTCACATTTCATCTTGAGAATTCAGGCAAAACAGGTGATAATTGTTGGAAGATTATCATAGTTTCAATGGAAAAAATAATCACTGGAAAGTAAAATTTACCACCCATAATGATTTTCACTCTGTGTGACATCACTTCTAATTCTTCCAAGCTGAAACATCGGTTCAAATTTACTCATGTCAAGTGGAAAGGAACAAGAAGCAAGCCTGGTTCATATTTTCCTGATGATGTAGAGGGAGCCCATTTGGCCCTCTCAGAGCAGCCTCATCAATCTCAGTCTCCTGTTAGTTTCCATGGAAACTACTCTCTCTCTCACAAGTCCATCAATTACAGTCACCAATTAACCGAACAACTCCTTCATCTTCGGTATATGGGAAGACACCAATAGCACCCGAGGAAGGCAACGCAAACAGAGGAACAATATGCAAACTCCACACAGATAGCATTAGCGATCAGGATTGAACCCAGGTCACTGTATCTATGAGGTAGTAGAACTGAACTGTTATTCAATTTTTAAGAGCAGAAGTTTTCTTTCCACTTAGAAACAAGTAAAGAGGGTCCTTTACTCTGTGAGAGATGAAAATGGGGTATGCATGAGCTTTAAAGGTTTTTCATGCCGTTTTCTTTCAGCATGTCATTAGGTTATTGTAGTTCATTTACAGAAATAAATAATATTTTGTGTGCACAAGCAGAACACTACTGGGACAGCAGAGAGATTTATGTGAAAGACAAAATACTTTTGTATTTCCAAATGCAACTGTCAGTGTGAGACCTGGTCATAACAGAACTGCAGTAACAGAGTGGAAAGCTATGAAAAACCATAAACACAGTCACTGAAATAGTAAGACAATCAATCAGACTTTATGTATTACCTCAGTTAGGCCTGTACAACAAATCAGCCATTGCAACAGACAAAAGTGACATGATTTAATCCCCGATTTAATAAAGTGAAATGAATCAAATCAACAATGACGGGGCCCTATATCCTCTGAGAGTATGTTGCAATGGCTGTTGATCATACAGACTTCATATGCAGAGATGCTGGTGACCTGAAACCCCACCCTAGACTATTAATATTTCTCAAGACTAACCTAAGAACATGCCATGATCTGTGTATTTTTTTTTAAAAATCATTCATTTTACAAACCAGCATTGATTACTACCCAAAATTATCAAATCATAAATGTACAAAATTAACTTAATGTTATGCTAGTCACTTCTATTATTTTTACTACGGAACATTTAATTTTAAATTGAAGGAAATTTCAGAGTCATTTAGCTGTTTTTGTTCTTCGGGAAGATGTTCATTAAAACCTCTCAGAAGCAGTCCTGGAATATAATGAAGGCCTCAAACCTGAATTCTCCCTCTGTTCTGGTTATCAAACATAAGAGCCACAGACCAATGGTCCGTGATGAGTGTGAAGTGTTTGCACGCCAGATAATGTCGCCAGTCCCTTACTGCTTCCACAATGGCTCGGGCCTCCTTCTCTACTGCTGAATGTATTACCACTGATCCCTGTAGGGATCATGAGAAAAAGGCCACCGGTCCTCCGTCTTGGTTTAGGGTGGCTGCCAGAGCCACATTGGATGGATCCGTTTCTACTTGAAACGGGATCGACTCATCTATGGACCGCATGGTAGCTTTAGTGATATGGTCCCTAATGTCCCTGAATGCTCTGGTGGCTGCTGGGCACAGTAATCCACTACCATGCACAGTTTTTCTCCTGACTTTACTACAACCACCTGGGCTCTCCAGGGGCTGGTGCCCCTGTAGTAGCCTGTAGTAGCCTGCGGACCTCTGTCTGAATGAAGGCTCTGTCTCTCGGGCTGTACCTCCTGCTCTTTGTGGCTATTGGTGTGCATTCTGGGGTCAGGTGTGTGAACAGTGGAGGGGGGTCTATGTTCAGGACAGACAGGCGGCTGCAGTGTTGTTTCTTCGTAAGGCGTAGTGGGGGGTGAGGCCCGTTGTGCACTATTGTAATTCTTTCTAAAGTTTCTGCAATAGTCTCTGCCTCATCTAGCCCCACCATTCCTTTCTCCAGCAATCGATGTCTCGCTTCAGTGGACCGTATGCCCGCAACAATTCTGTCCCTAATAAGGTCCTCCGCATACTCCTGAGCTGATACTGCTTCAAAATTGCAGCCTCTCGCCAGGTCTTTCAGAGAGAGTATAAAGTCTCTGGCAGACTCCCCTACTCGTTGTGACCTGGTCATGAGTCTGTACCGGGAGTGGAGTTCACTATTCCCTTTACTGTAATGCCTCTAAAAAGTGCTCATTGCCTCTTGGTAGGACCTGGCATCCTGTATAAGGGAGTAAGGGTGGTCTCCCAGCTGTGCTAACAGCAGCATTAATAGCTCCTTATCTGATGTCTCAGCACCCTCTACGTAATTTAGAAAGCATCTCTGCCAGTGGCCGAAGTGTGTGCCGGCTCCGGGATTTCTGGGGTCGAGCTCCAGCCTGTCTGGTCGCAGCACATGGCTAAGCCGCAGTCTCTGCACCCTTAGGTAATGTGGGGCACCCCGGGGGTCAATCCCGGTCTTCACGTGGTCTCTGGGTCTAGGTGTAGTAAGGGCAGACCCTGGGGTACTGAGAGCTGCTGGTAGAGCCTCTGTAGGGCTTGCATCTGCTGATGGAGTAACCTGGGTGCTTGGGGCTGTTGGCTGAGTCTCTGGCTTTGGGACGTTTGCAGCGGGCTTGAGGGGATCCCAGTGGTAGCATCAGATCTCCGTGGTACTGGGGAAACTGCTGCTGGGCGAGTGACAGTAGTGGTGTCTGCTTTCCCTGGCTCTGGACTGGTCGGGAATTCTGCACATACGTGTTGATCGGGAGCACGACTTGTAGAGATCCTTCCACCCGCGCTTGTAGTGGCCCCTTTCTGATCGGACCAGGGTTTAGGGTCGGCGGCGTGTGTAGTGGCAAACCCACGGGCAGTCAGGGCTCTTGGCAGAATTCTTATCTGCCCTATCGTACTTCTGTGGTCTTCCCCGATACCAGTACAGCGGTTCCTCGCCGTCTCGGTCCTCTGATGCACGTGCATGCTGGTCGTCCCCGGATTCCATTCCTCAGGAAGAGTCTCCAGGTGGTCGGGAATGCACGTTGGAGCAGAAGCAGCTTCCACCCTAGTAGCTATGATATAAATTTATTAAATTGCACTGACAATAACCACACCAGCAGTGCGCGTATAAGACAGCTTTATTAAACTAATATGTAAACTAAGAGGTCTTGTCTCTCTGCAAGATGAACCTGGAAGGCTAGACTGTAGCTCTGGACTATTTTATATACAAGGTCACCGGGATGACATATCACCACACCACCAATTTGTCTTGCCCTTTGTTCACCTGACTGCAGTTCATCAGTTAAACAGGAAAGACAGTAAATGCTGGGAATGTAGTGCAATGCACAAAAGTGCCAGAGAAACTCAGCAGGTCAAGCAGCCTATAGATACTGCATGAACTACTGTTTCACCAGCATGTGTGTACAGTTTATTAGTTTCAGCTTCCAACGAGATATGGACAAAGACATTTGGAGTTAAACATTGCAGAAGAACATGCATTGAACAGAAAAAATGTCCCTCTCCAGTAAGCGCTTATTTTTTCCACTATAAAAAGAGATATTGAGAGAACTGGCAGGCCTCTTGATGATTGTTTGCTCATTATGAAGGTCTTTGCCATTCACTTCATACACAAGTATCCAAATTGCAAACACCTTGGTTCCACACAACACTGTCACACAAAAGGTGCTAAATGTCAAATGACAGGAAAAGAACATTGTGATGCCTTATAATCCAAGTGCTCCTCAAGCTGCACTAAACCCAAGAATGCACCTGATCATCTTCCGTGTAACACAAAAGTAGCCAACAGTAACTTACCTCTCATCCATCCTGCAACTAAAAGGAACATTCGCTCACTTCAGTATCCATGACAGTAGATCACTTCTCTAATCCTACATGAATATCTGAATAATTATTGCCAGAATGAATGAGCACAGAATGATCTATTGAAAAAATTCTCTGGAATAATAGTATAATTGAAACATGACTTAGCACAAGAAAGCAAAGGTTTAACTTGATCCTTCCCAACAATGTGCTTCCTCTTAATCTACATTTAATATTTAGCGTATTCGGTGCAACCTCGAATTGGTGGCAGCAGAGCTGGTTGAATATACATCCACTGCAACTAGATCATACAATGGAAGTTACTAATTTCTTCACCTGATCTTTAAGCAAAATACAGTCGCCAGCACAGAGTTTAAGAGAGGCACATCTAGAGATCTATTCATGGTTCTGAACGCCTCCCTAGTCCTGAAGAGAATTATCAAAATCATGTGAGCTTTCTGGCATTGAATGCCAACTCTCTTAATCTACATAATTTAAATTGAACACAGCAATTCTTTGTAGGGGTTTTAAGGTTTCCATGTTGTTATTTTAGAGCTTTGTCACTGAATTGGTGGAAATCTGCACAAGCAGTGAAGTCAAGAGTATTTTTGTCTCATACCTCTTGAAGCAATTGACAATTGTAGCTTTCCAGCACTATTTAATTGTAGCGGGTTTGCGCAGGGTGCAGAAGAGATGACTCATGGAATGGTTTTCCAGCATTTATTTGCTCCACCTAAGCAAGGTAACAGCAGTGCAAGTCCCATTCATCCTTTTCCTCAACTATTTTAACATTTCAGTATGTACTCAACTCAGTGTACATGGTATTAGCTGAGAATTTTTTAAGATTTTAAGGTTTGTCCAGGAAAACATTTTGTATTTTAAAATATTTTCAAACTATTTAAAAAACTATATTTACAAGGTGAAAACAGTGGCATCTGGTGGGCAAGTTAAAAACTGTATAGAAAAATGTCACCTTTATTTGTCATTCCTGCCATGCTCACATGGTAAAAACGAGATAGCATTTCTCCAGGATCACAGAGCACATTTACATAAATATAGATTTGAAGTTCAACATATTTAAAATATTCAGAGGTTGACATTATCGTCCACAGAACTCAATCCCTAAATATTCTGGGAGTTCAGGAGTCTGTTGGCCTGGGGAAAAAGCTCTTGCCCAATCTGGACACAAATTCCTGAGTGCTGTAGTACCTCCTACCAGATGGCAGAAGAGAGAACAGTTTACTTGAGTGTGTGGAGTCCTTCACAATGTTTATTGCCTTTTGCCTGCATTGAGTGTTGCAGATATCCTTCATGATAGGTAGAGAGCCCCCAACAATCTTTTCTGCTGATTTCACTCTCCTCTGCAGGCTCTTGTGGTCCGAGGAGGTACAGCTTCCAAACCACGTGGTGATGAAGTTGTACAGGATGGTCTCAATACATCCTCTGCAGAATGTAGTGAGGATGGGACATGAACTTTCCTCAGCCTTCACAGGAATTAGAGGTGCTGCTGGACTTTCTTGGCTATGGAGCTTGTGTTAAGGGACCACGTGAGGATCTCTACCAAGTGCCCTCCAAGGAACTTGATACTCTTGAGGACCTCAATGGTGGAGCTGTCAGTGGAGTGAGGTACCCTGGGCCCTCTTGAAGTCAACAACCATCTCTTTTGTTTTTTTTTGACATTCAGATACAGGTGGCTGGCTGTGCACCAGTCTCATACATGAGAATCATACATTTAACAAGGAAACTCTGTACCTTTAGAAGACAAAGTAATACAACCATCATTGTCTTCTGGGTTTTCTTTGCTCCTTTGCTCCTGTGCATGCAAAATAACAGAATTTACACCATGAAATCTCAGAAAAGCTACAATGATCACATGATCAGCACATGGGTGATAGAGTCAAAGCACCAGCAAGATAAAAACATCCATAAAACTTACATTAATGGTTAAAACAATACAAAACCATCTGTAGAGTATAATATTAGTAATGAACAATGAACATTAAGATTGATGACATAACTAATTCATTTTCCAAGGAAAACATTTAAAATAGCCCAGTAGCAATCTTCTCCCCCACTTACCCTTAGTAAGGTAACAGCAGTGTGAGTGACAGGAAGGGAGGGCTTAGGAGGTGGACAAAAGATGCGCACCAACAAACTCATTCCCACCAGAAACATTATTAAAATGACAAGAAATACAAGTAACTAATTGAGATAAAATTCACAAATATAGAATTGAAATTATTAAAACCCATTTTTAACTTTGTTACACAATCATGTTGGAAAATTGTGTACTGCTGGGTTTAGTTAATGTCATTTATCAAATGTTTCAAAAGATCAAGTGATTTGCTAACTGGTTGAAATAAAGATTCAATTTAAAAAAAATATATTTCTTAATAAAATCAACAGAAATTTTAGCAGGAAAGGAAAACAGACATGTGGCATCCTGAATGCTCTCATGGTTGTAAAAAATACAAAAGTTTAAAATTGATGCCCCCATAAGGGTTAGTTCGCCAATCACACAATATGCAAACTCAAGCAACTGGAAAATTCACTTATCCGACATCTACCAATCCCCATAGGTGCCAGATACTGGGGGGTTTACTGTATAAGCATTTACTTTGTAAGAATTTTTTTTTTAAAACACACCAGCAAATGTAGGTCAGAGGCCTGGGAATCTGGTCTGCCTTTCCTCAGGAAGGATTGTAAGGAAGTTTGGAAGCTTCCTTCAGAGCCTTCTGGGTGATGGCTTGAACCCACAGTCTTCCAATTTGGTCACAAGGACTAGCAACAATGAGGAGTGAAGCAGATTTAGACTAAAGGAATGATCTATCACTACTTTAAAAGCCCATTTCTGATATGGAAGGGGAAAAGCATTGGAAGTAGGATTACCCCGATTTACTGGTCAACAGTTTAGTGGCTTGATTAGATCAGGAAAGATGGATTTGTGAACACCTCCTTGGAAACGTCTGGTCTGGGGACACCAATACCCCTGAGCAGAAGGCCCTGCAAAAGGTAGTGGACACAGCCCAAGACATCGCATGCAAAACCCTCCCCACCATCGAGAACATCTTCAGGGAACGCTGCCATTGGAGAACAGCAGCAATCATCAAGGATTCACCCTACCTAACACATGCTCTGTTCTCACAGCTACCATCAAGAAAGAGGTATAGATGCCTCAGGACTCACACCACCAGGTTCAGGAACAGCTGCTACCCCTCCACCATCTGCCTCCTCAACACAAACTCAATCAGAGACTAATTTAAGGAGTCTTACTTTTGCACTTTATTCATTTTTTAATCTCCTTATTGCACAGTTTGATTATATTTATTTATTTACATTTTTATAGTGTTTTGCACTACCAATAAGAGGTCATTCTGCTTTGCCTGCAAGAAAAAGGATCTCAGGTTTGTATAGGATGTCATGTATGTACTCGGACAATAAATCTGGAACTGATATTCTTGATCCACAATCTTGATCAAACAATGACACAGGAAAAAGGTGACTGAAGGTATTCTATCAGCTTAAAGACCAAAAGAATAGTGCAAACTTATTGTCACATTATATCTGGCTTGCTGAGCAAGGTTTGTTCCGTGGGCAGTCCAGCAAGTCAACTCCAACATGCACACAGCAATACATCGTTGAAGAGCACATTTTCAGTGTGTAGTGTTATAGTGGAAAGAGAGCAAGGGCAGCACAAGATCACTATTGTGAGGTTCATCCAGGAGCCTGATGGCTGTGTGAAGAAACCACCTTTCAGCCTGTAGAATCTTCTCCCAGAAGGAGAAGAGAGTGCGGCTGGGATGGGATGGGTCCTTCAATACGTGGGCTGCTTTTTGAGAAGGCGGGAGGATAGAGATGATGAATGAAAGACAAATTTGGGAAACAATTGCAGGAATAACAAATCCTTGATTCTCTGAAAGTCAGGCTCTGTGGCACAGCTGGCTATAAACATGGAAATAACACCGATTGTAAAAGTCCTTTTATGATGTTGGCTCCAAATGTAGTATCATCAAGTTAATGAGACGTTGAGGATCCCTAATTATTTTGGCATACTTACCATCCGCATAATGGATTTAAATAATAACCAGGACCATAATGGAATATCTGGATCAGCAAAGGTAGTTTATTATAAAGGACAATCAGAACATTCTTTCTGTTATTTTCTGTATACAGTTGTTAGATTTGGTGGTGACACTTTGCACACACAAATCGATCCATCCTGAATTCTTCATTGTGCTAAATACTGAAATAGATTCATTAGACAATAAAGGCGAATATGAACAATCTTGGTTTTATAACCTGTCCATTCTATACATCCCAATATACTAACTGATTAATCAAGGAACTATCACCCAACAGCACTCACATCTACTGTGGTGACGTGCTTTGAGAGGTTTGTCATGGGCAGAAATAACTCATACCCAAGTAAAGATCTGGACCACTGCAATTCACCAAACCACCACAACAGGTCCAATATCACTGGCTTGAACACCGACTGGTGTGTTGCTTGAAAATGTACACTGGCTGGTGGAAGACCCTCATAGAATATTCAGGCATGAAGGGGCAGAGCTGCTACCACAGGTCAATGGGCTTCTGTGATGGAAGGCCATTGGCCATTCCAGACTCTGAAAATAAAATCCACAGTCTATTGCACTGCGACATTTAGGTAAGTGTAAAAGATCTGCAACGTGATAATAAAAAGAACAGGGGTGATGACCCTAGTGTCCCAACCCATGCTTATCCCTCAATCAATGTCATTAAAACCATTTACCTGGTTACTGCTATGCTGTTCATGTACATCTTCTCAGTGCCAACTCCGCAACATTATGCATATGACAATATTTTTAAAGCAGATTCCAGAATATGGAGCAAAAAAAAAGTCACTGGAGGAACTCAATTAGTCAGGCCGCATCTGTATTAGACACTTTGATGATTGGTCTCGAGTCAAAACTGTGACTTTTCGTTTCTGTCCACAAGTACGACCTGATGAAACAGTCCTCAGTGCAAAACACGATGACATGGAACCAGACATAACACACATAGAGACAAACAATACATATTCAGGACAAGTATTCATACATACAAATAATTAAATATTGTTTCATGAATACGAGAATCTCGGATGGTTAGAGTAAGCAGTTCCTTTGGTCATTCAGCGTTCTCACTGCCTATAGGAAGAAGCGGTTTCTCAGACTGGTCCTGGGTCTGATACTGAGGGGAGTAGCTAGAAAATGTTATGTTCCAGGTGGTAGGGGTCTTCGCTGATTTTTCAATCCCTCTTTAGACAATTATGCCAGTAAATAATGCTGATGGGGGAAGGAGGGGGGTGGTGGATCCAGTGATGGTCCAGTACCATTCTTATGGTCCTGTGGACTGACCCATGATCTGATGCTCTACAGCATCTGTACCGCACTATGACCTAGTCAGCCAGTACACTCTCGATAGAGCTCCTGTACAAGGTTTACATAATGGTGGCCGGTCGCCTTGCCCACTTCAGTCTTCTCAGAAAGCGCAGTCTTATTGTGCCTTCTTGACAAGTGAGGAGATGCTGTGTGCCCGCATCAGGTCACGAGGTAAGTGAACTCCAAGGAAATTGGTGCTCTGCGCTCTCTCCACTCCATATTATTTCATTGGTTGCAAGATCAATTAAATAAAAATGCACACATGAAAGCAAGCTTTTACTCTTGTAGGCCCTTTTTTACTGCACTTCCCTTTATCACCTGGATTCTCACTTCCTACCCTCCAGTGATTGATCACACAGCTCATCTCATTTGATCAAAACTAGATTACCTTCCCCTGTTCTTATGCCACTTCCCGAACTCCTTAAAGTTAAACCTTGTCCTCTTCTTTTATTTCAGACATCTCTGCTACTTGAATAATAAGATGAGACCACACTGTCAGATGAAATAGCACAATTCAGTCTGTTTCACGCAGTATCAGATTAGACACAAGTGCTATTTAAGTGTCACAGCATTCACATGAGCGCTAAAATGCAGGAGAGAGTCTGGGAGGATAGAATACTCCAGGTGCGATCCCATCGGAGAATGAGGCAGAGAAATAGGGGTGCTGGAAATGCTGAGTTGGAAACTCAAGAAATGGAGGGAGGTACCGGATATGTAATCGGTAGAGCACCAAAGCACCTAGCAGCAAGCTTTTTTGGGGCATGAATTTGTCCAATTGCAACGTGCATATGCATTCTGCCCAAAATGAGCCAAATGAGCAATTGTCCAGCATTACAGAGCCTTTTCTGACAGAAGCTAGAAAAAGTCTCAGACAGCTTCCACTTTAGCTTTTGGTTTGGGGGGGGGGGTGGGTGGGAGGGGAGGGGGTGGCCATGTTACTTTGATTCTATAATTTCACACCATTAACTGGAGAAGTGCTGATGCAGTGCCTGAAAAGATTGCCTTTGACGCCAACAGTACCCGACATGGTTGTGTCGGATGCTGGCATATCTCCTGAAAATTTATGAAACCCATCTTTCTGCTGAGATACTGGGATTGTAATGCAATACACAAAAGTCCAGTGTTTTGCGGCTGAGCCCTTTGTCAAGGGCAGGTACCTGAATAAATAGTGGTGGATAAGGGGGAGGAAAGGAGGGTGGAAGGGTCAGGAGCACAGGTTAACAGGTAAGAGGTTAATAGGTGAATACAAGTAGAGGGGTTTAGAAGAGAAAAATCAGAAGTGATAGGGTAAGGGTGTAGCTGTCTGAATGGAGAGAAAAGGGGAAAGAAACTGGAGGAAAGGAGACAGAAAATAGGGAAAGAAAGAGATTTATGGAAGGGATGGATGTTGGAGAGGTCCCAGAAGGAATATTAGGTGTTGCTCATCCGAATTGCTGGTGGGGGAAATGGTGTGTGGAATTGAAATAGTTGGGCACTGGGAGCACTTTTAAGGACCATGGACTGACCTTTTGGACTGTGGACCATCTCTGTAAAGGATGAAATTCTGTTAAGGACCATGGACTGACCTTTTGGACTGTGAACCATCACTGTAAAGGATGGAATTCTGTTAAGGACCATGGACTGACCTTTTGGACTGTGGACCATCTCTGTAAAGGATGAAATTCTGTTAAGGACCATGGACTGACCTTTTGGACTGTGGACCATCACTGTAAAGGATGGAATTCTGTTAAGGACCATGGACTGACCTTTTGGACTGTGGACCATCTCTGTAAAGGATGAAATTCTGTTAAGGACCATGGACTGACCTTTTGGACTGTGGACCATCACTGTAAAGGATGGAATTCTGTTAAGGACCATGGACTGACCTTTTGGACTGTGGACCATCTCTGTAAAGGATGAAATTCTGTTAAGGACCATGGACTGACCTTTTGGACTGTGAACCATCACTGTAAAGGATGGAATTCTGTTAAGGACTATGGACTGACCTTTTGGACTGTGAACCATCACTGTAAAGGATGGAATTCTGTTAAGGACTATGATCTGACCTTTTGGACTGTGGACCATCACTGTAAAGGATGGAATTCTGTTAAGGACCATGATCTGACCTTTTGGACTGTGGACCGTCACTGTAAAGGATGGAATTCTGCTGGGAACTCTGTATGACTTGTGGTGCAGCTTGGACAAGCTTTCTAGACAGAGAGGGAATAGAATGTTCAGAATGGCAATTGGAACAGCAGTTGAGCTGCAGAATTGCAGATGGAGCCGTGGAGACCATGCCTCATAAGCTAATGAAGGGCTAAAAAACCACAATGTGAAAACAGAGCAAGCCTTGAAAAAGGATTCATAAGCTTACAGCAACATCAGTAATTTCTCTCTCCAACGTCAAATATGATGTCCTTTTTTTAAAGAAATGAATTTGGACATTGAGCTTTGAGATCGAATTCTGTGGACTGTGTTTTTGGACCGACTGACTTGACTGACTGATTGACTGGCTTGGGTTTTTTGAGGGGGGGGGGATTTTATTCTTCTTGAATATTGGGCAGAGACTGGTAATGGTCTGGGTTTTCCACATAAACACTCTTTATAAAGATATGATACCTGTATTTTGTTATAAGTACTTCTAGTGGGGTTAATTGGTTTAAGACATTAAATTTATTAACGACTTAACAATATAGAGTTAAAATTTAATCCTTTTGAATTGCATCATCTGTTGTTGCTGGTTTGAGGCGTAACAAAGTGAGGATCTCGTCCAGGATCCAACAGACCAAAACGTAACAGCGCCAAAGTTCAAAGTTCAGATTTATTGTGAGCGTACATACATTGATATCGCATACATCCCTGAGATTCTTTGTCTTGTAGGCCAGACAGAATTTCTACTTATTGGTAGTGCAAAAAAAAATTGGTACTCAAGAAAAGATCCATATACAAAAGAGAGATTTGTAAACAAAGCAAGAAATATAATCAAATGATGCAATACAGAAAAGAAATTATTCAGCAATAAATAACGTGCAAATAAGAGACCTTCAATGAGTCTGATTGAGTTTGTTGTTCAGGAGTCTGATGTTGGAGGGGTAGTAACTGTTCTGAACCTGGTGATACAAGTCTTGTGGCACCTGTTCTTCATTCCTGATGGCAGCAGCGAGAATAGAGGATCTCCTAGGTGGTGTACTGGGCTGTGTCCCAGCAGATTTTTCAAGGCCTTTCTGCTCAGAGGTATTGGTGCTCCTGTGCCAGGCCGTGATGCAGCGGTCAGCACACTGTAGAAGTTTGCCAAGGACTCAGTTATTGAAGCGAACAGAGCAAAGGTGCTGAACGAAACAATCTCCCAGTCTGTATCCAGTCTCTCCAACATAGCGGAGACCACAATGGAAGCACTGGAGGCAGTAGATGACCCCTCCAGATTTGCAATTGAGATGTTGCTTCCATCTGTCTGTTTATTTGTGCTTAACAGTCCTGCCTTAGCTCAGAAGTTACAATCTTCAATTAAATCCTTTATTCAGAGCTGCAGGAGTTACCTACAGGTGCCATTTGAAAATATCTCTAATGAGAATTTAGCAGATTTCCAGGACATGAGATAAGAATGAATGAAAGAATGGTAAAGACTCGCAAAAGGAGAATTAACAATCCTGTTGGCTGCAAAGAAGAGGTGAAATTAAACTGCTTAATAAATTATTTTATTTGTTTTCAGCTTGGACTTGGTATTTATTTCATACTGCAGTAATGACATGGGTGGTGATAAGAGCCAAATACTGTAGGCCTGTTGATTTACTGGCGACATAAATAAAGATTCATTTGAAACACTTGGCAGAGAGAAGCCCTAGTACTCAACACTTCTTTGCTTCGACCTTCCTTTGCTGCTCCATGGTTCTTCCTGATTCAGGCAGGGAGTGTAGAAGGAAACACATTGGCCAACATTAATGAAGAGAGCATCTTCCCTTGGTCTCCTTTTACGGAGCCAAAAATCAATTCTTGCCTTTCCTCTTATGTCCAAATAACACCTTTTATCTGTTGGTCTGGATTCCTCCCCACCCTGCTCTTTCTTTCGATTTAGATGCTTTCTTGCTTTTTAACTCATACCTTGAAGAAGGGCTCAGGGAGGCTGCAAGACCAGCCAAGTTCCTCCAGCATTTCTGTGTGTTTTTAAATGAAATCTAGTTAATATTGCTGGGTGATGCCAATTACATCGTTGAAATGATTCAACCTGTGGGATTTGTCAAATAGCCAGTGGAAAGGAGTTTGAGGACCATGGTGATTTTAAAGCACCTACAAAGTTTTGACCCCTGGTCCAACCTGCCCCTTTACACCGACCGATACAGATATCCAAAGCATCAATTAATCCTTTGGCGATGCAGCTTTTCAATTAGTTGTCTGTGTGCAGTCCTTCAAAAAAAAAATGGAGCTATCTCAGAGGACAGTCAAAAGGACAAGAGAAAGTTCTGAGATAAAGCTGAAAGGCTTGATGGAACTTATCTTTCCATAGATCCCAAGATCGTGTTATATGGCAGCGGAGACAGAGGTGCACCAAAGAAGAGGTACAAGGACTGCCTAAAGAAATCTCTTGGTGCCTGCCACATTGACCACCGCCAATGGGCTGATCTCGCCTCAAACCGTGCATCTTGGCGCCTCACAGTTTGGCGGGCAGCAACCTCCTTTGAAGAAGACCGCAGAGCCTACCTCACTGACAAAAGGCAAAGGAGGAAAAACCCAACACCCAACCCCAACCAACCAATTTTCCCCTGCAACCGCTGCAACCGTGTCTGCCTGTCCCGCATCGGACTTGTCAGTCACAAACGAGCCTGCAGCTGACGTGGACATTTACCCCTCCATAAATCTTCGTCCGCGAAGCCAAGCCAAAGAAGAAGATCTGTCAGTGAAGATCCTCCTCTCCTCCCCCTTATCCTCCAGCTGCACTATAATAGAGTACCTCTTCTGAGAGTGCCTGTAAGTCACCAGTGGGCAGCCCAGTTGGCGCAACACCTTTACAGCACTAACAATCGGGATCGGGGTTTGAATCTCACACTGCAAGGAGTTTGTATGTTCTCACCGTATCCGCACAGGTTTTCCTGGGGGCTCCGGTTTCCTCCCTCTGTTCAAAACATATCAGGGATAGAGGTTCATCAGGTGTAAATTGGTTGGCACGGACTCGTGGGCCCAAAATGGCCTGTTATTGTGCTGTCTGTCTAATTGTTTTTTAATTCCAGGCTTCACTGGTGCATTTTCACCAGGATGAACATCCCTCGTGTGCAGATTAGCTATTGCTTCATCATGCCAGCCACATCTGCTCCACAGAGGAGTAACAAATAGGCTGCAATGTGGGGAAAATTGGCTTTATTCCTGAGAAGTATTTCTGCTGGCATTAAAAGACAGAATCGGAAGGGAACACAAATCTCCATGACCACTTGTACCTGCCAGCAGGCTTCAGATTCTCCAGCATAATTATTTGCAGTACTCTGGATCCATTTCTAGGTCACCAACATCCAAATATTTTTGTAGTGACATGCAGTGGGACAGATTCTCTATTTGAACTGTTTCCCAAGTTGTGAGGTTATGTGCAAGGAACAACTCAATTCTTTGTCCAGCACACTGCCACAGGGTTAGTTTTAATCACATAAATTTCATTTTGCAGTTCCTGTTCCTTAACAATTCTGACTGTTGATTGCTGACTGGTTAAGCAATTAATCATTCATAAGCAGGAATGGGCACAGCCTCTCATCTTAAACTCAAGAATGCTAACATTTCAAGATTCTAAAATCAGTTTAAAAGAGAAAGAAATGCTGATTATTTAAAGGTTACTGCCTTGTATAGTGAATACTAATGAACTAGCTTGGAGAAGTTGGAGTCCATGACAATGTAAAGCAGTTGCATTAACATGTAGCATTGATGCTGGGGCACTCCAGGTTAATATCGCTCTCTATTGATCTTAATTTTGCTCTCTCACAAGGAATGTGAGAGAGCTGAATTAAGATCACCAGAGATATAGCCAATGGCCCTGGGTAATTCAGCTTCAACTTTGGATATTAATTGATATCTTTCTCAGTGTTGGGCATTGAAATTCCTCTTGCATTGATCTCCAATGCAATTTATAACATGTTTCTTAAATAAAACCATTCCACAAAGCACACAGAGAAATAAACAGGTCTTGCATTTTTCAATATACCATATAAAGAATAATGATAAAATAGAACAAAATCAACTTGAATATGAAGCCATGCTCATCCAAGTAGTTAAACCATTATATTATATGATAAACTGAACTTTGGTTTATTTTCTGCTGTATGTTGAGTCCTTCCATCTCCATTTGGCAAGTTGAACTCATTAATAGAAAAGCAATTACGCTTGGACATCATTTACATCCAATCGTGTTAAACATTCATGTTGCTACAGTTTGTGTTTAATCTTAAAGTAGTTTAACTTAGCAATTTACCTCTATCCAAGGATTAAAAGGCAGAATATTTTGCATAGAGTTACTAAAAACAGAAGAGCTTCACTTGGGTCACATAAGTGTATTTGGATGGCGTGAGATTGTGGGCTGGAAGGGGGCTGTTTACAGTGCTGCATCTCCAAATTTAAAAAAAAATTAAATGAAATACAGTAAATCCCCTGGCAACCAGCAGCTATGGGAATTGGTAGATGCTGGATAAGTGAATTTTCTGCTTGCTTGAGACTGCATGTTGTGTGATTGGCGAACTGGCCACTAGGGGGAACCATTTCCCCTTTTCTTTTAAAATATTTATATTGAGTTTTTACATACAGAGTTTTAGAAAAGAAAGCACATAACAAATCATTTGTATACATGTAAACACCCCCCCCAAAAAAGAGAAAAAATGAAACTAAGTAGATTCCTTAATAAACACAAGAAACAATAATTTGAATTGCTCCGTAAAACCATATTAAACCAGTTTGCTGATTAAGCCAAATAAAAAGAAAAAAAAACACTAAAAACTTCATCTAGTCAACCCCCTCCCTCTAATCATTTAACTTATAAAATAAATAAAAACAAAAAATGTTGATCCAATGGTGACCACAAGTTTGGCTACCAACGTGGTGGCACCAATTTCAAACTTTCGTATTTTTTACCTTTTTATTTTCCGTGACTTTTTTTAAACTGGTTGCTCAAGTTTTGAAAGCAGCCAAATTTAGCTAACAAAATGTCATCCAAAACTGAATTTAGGAGAGAAGAAGTTGAGGAGTATGATTGATGGTGTGGAAATTCAGTGGAGAGATGTAGAAAGACAAGAGTGAAAAACAAGCAATACTGGAAAATCTCTGCTGGTCGGGTGTTATCTGTAGGTGGAGAAAGAGAGTTAACATTGAATTTTGGCTTATCAGGGTTCGGCTGGGAGTCGGAGGAGGAGCTTGGAGAGAGTCGGGCTGTGAATCAGAGGAGGAGGAGCTTGCTAAAAGTGAGGAGAAGGTAAACTTTTAAAGTTGGGGGCTTACCGGGGCTTGGGCCTTCTTGGTTCGGCTGGGAGACGGAGGAGGAGCTTGGAGAGAGTCGGGCTGTGAGTCAGAGGAGGAGAAGCTTGCTGAAAGTGAATCAGAGGAGGAGGAGCTTGCTGAAAGTGAGGAGAAGATAAGCTATTAAAGTCGGGGGCTTACTGGGGCTTGGGCCTACTTGGTTCGGCTGGGACACGGAGGAGGAGCTTGGAGAGAGTCAGGCTGTGAGTCAGAGGAGGAGAAGCTTACTGAAAGGGAGTCAGAGGAGGAAGAGCTTGCTGAAAGTGACAGGGTTAATTGGTCAAGGGGCCAATAAAAGAAGAGAAAGGGGGAGGGAGTGGCTCAGTGAGTGAGTGGAGCAGTGAAGGAGAGAGACTTCCTGGCTTTGGCTTATCAGGCTTCGGCAAAAGCAGGCAAGGAGAAAAGGTAAGCTGAGTTATTTGCCTTCGTATTCAAAGTCATGCCAATAGGTTTAGTGCTCTGTACTGGGTGTCAGATGTGGGAACAATGGGTGACCTCCACCCTCCCAAATGGCCACATTTGCACCAGGTGTACTGCGATGCAGTTACTAAGGGAGCAAATTAGGGATATGGAGTTGCAAATTGATGACCTGCGGCTTGTAAGGGAGAGTAGTTATTGGAGACTCCATTGTCAGGGGTACAGACAGGAGGTTCTGTGAGCCAGATAAGTATACCTGCATGGTGTGCTACCTCCCTGGTGCAAGGGTATGAGATATCACAAATCGGGTCCAAAATATTCTGATGTCTTGGTACATGTGGGTACAAGTGACATTGACAAGAAAAAGGAGGAGGAAATGAAAAGGGATCACAGTGAGCTGGGATGAAAGCTGAAAGACAGGAACGCTAGGGTGGTCGCAGGATTACTGCCTGTTCCAAATGCAAATGATGAAAAAAATATAAGGATAATGAAAATGAACATGTGGCTGAGGTGCTGGTGTACAAGGCAAGGAGTTGGCTTCTTGGATCATTGGGATCTCTTTTGGGGAAGGCATGATCTTTACAAGAGGGACGGGTTGCACCTAAATCCAAAAGGTGTCAACATTTTGGCAAGTATGTTTGGTACAGCAGTGGGGCAAGGTTTAAACTAATTTGGCAGGGGTATGGGAACCAGAGTGATAGGAAAAAGGGTAGGGAAGATAAAGTAATGGCCAGGAAAAGTAAAATAGGAAAAGTAATGTTGGGAGGAGAAAGTAAAAAATCAGATGGTGCAGTGAGTTTTCGGGTCAATGATAAGTGTTAAGAAAATTACAAAGAAAAAATAGTGGGCAGAAAAATCAAAAGAAAAGGTTACAGAAGTCACTAGATTTTAAAAGGACAAAGAGCATAAGGGCACTTTATAAGAAATAAGGTTAGTGAACTGATGAGGAAAAATAGTTTTTCCCAGAGAGTAGTGAATGTTTGGAATTCTCTAACCAGGGAAGTGGTTGAGGCTGCCTCATTAAACATATTTAAAATTCGGTTTGATAAATTTTTACATGATAGAGGAATTAGGGGATATGGGGAGAAGGCAGGTAGGTGGAGTTAGGTCATAAATTAGATCAGCCATGATCGTATTGAAGGGTGGAGCAGGCTCGATGGGCCATTTTTGGCCTACTCCTGTTCCTATTTCCTATGTTCCTATTTCAGTACCTTTGATGTTCCAGGAAAACCGAAAGCTGAGGTGGCAAACCGGAATTTGGGGAGAGATGGGATGAAGTCAGTGAGGTTAAGGAAGTTGAAGTTTAATAATAACTTGGTGAGGCAGGTGTGGGGCAGACCAAAGGGCTTGAATTAAGACTGGGAGTAATAATAATCAACAGAATCCCATATTAAATATGAAATAGGGAGGACATCCTGCTTCATCTTTAGAAAAGCAGGCATTTAAAATCTACTTTGTGACTAGTCATACTGAATGCAGTCATAATGGTCAGAGAGCACAGAAACTGACCCCTTGGCCCACCAACACCACACTGACTCTCAAACATGCATTTTTATACACTCATCTTATGCTGACCAATAATATTTACCCTTACATTCTCATCAGCTGCCCACAGATTCTACCAGTCATCGACACAGTTGGGACAATTAACAAAGGCCAGAAAAAAAAACTCGCAGTCTCTACATTTTTGAGATGTGGTAGGTAATTAGAACACACCAAGGGAAACACGTGCGCAACGGGGACAATGTACAAACTCCACACAGACGGTGTCACAGGTCAGCATTGAACCTAGGTCTCCAGCAATGGCAGCCAGCCTTGCCAAAGTGCCATCCTTGCTTTTATTTTAAAAAAATCTTATTCATTACAAATTAACAAAAGGAAAACCATTCAAAGTCTCTTCATACTCTTGTGTTAATGTCCATACATCCCCACCTTTTTACATTGCTACATACACTCTCCATTAACACCCTTGCCACCACTGTGGCATCTTGTCATTACTCACCCCTATTGCTTGAGGGGGTTTTCCCTTATTCTCAGCCCCTCAAGGCCCAAAGGCAGAACTACTTATAGCATGGGTGTTCTGTGGTAAGTAAGGGATTACTTAAAGTGTAAGTGGAATTGAAAAAAACGTTGAGAACCACTGTCATTGACTGTGGCCCTTTCCCACAGTGACCTGGCTGTGCCAAGCTTCAGGGTGTCCCTCAGCACGTACTGCCATCCTTGTTGAGATGGAATAACATGGCTCAGGGCCTGCTCTCTGACACAAATTGTCAGTAACTTTTGCTACTGGGATGTTGCCTTTCTTCCCTTAAGTGATTGCAAACAAATGTGATATCAGGTGGATTGAATCAAATTGGCTGATGAGTGGTTTATTCTCCTGCAGTGGGAGGTTCTATTGGCTCCTCCAATAGACTGAATCTGATTTTAAACTCTTCAATGGAGAGCTGCTGTCAATAAGCCTCCTTCACCTGCTGTCTGTTTGGCCTGATCTGTTGTTTGCTTGGTACTCTGTACATGTTGTAGTTCCAGTGGGCTGCCAGTTCATTTGTGCTGAGAGTTAATATGAAGGGACTTGTACTTTTCATCAGAGCTACATTTCCAGATGTGTACAGCCACATTTCTAGGCAGAATAGTTGGAGATGCAGGTGTCAAATGGTTTAGGAATAGTTGTCTGTACCTTGAAGAGCAGCCGCCAATCCCCTGCTGACACGAGTACAGTCCATGTACCAAAACCTGCTGACACTTGCTAACAGAAGTGGCAGGCTGCAAGAGATAGATATATCCTCTTAGGCAGACTGTACAAAATAATTATATCTCCTTTCTAACTCATGATGTTTTAAACAATTCCCAATAGGTTTTTTTTTTGGAGAATAGTGAACATATTTCACATTGAAATAATTTTCCCTTCATTCCCACTTAAAGATAAAAATTTACTCCAAAAATGATGAGACATACTGGAATAAATTGTCCCCTAAATACAATTATTGAAACAATTTTACTTAATGTAGCCTGAAATAAAATAAAATGTGATTATTGAAGGAGTGTAATCAAGGGAGAGAGAAACAAGCATTCCTCCAGTGAATCCTTTGATTTCTTTGGTGACCTCATCTTAAATCTCTTTTCCAGCTTGTATGAAGCTGGTGTTACAGAATCTTGAATGCCACGGGTAGTGCTCTTTATGTCTTGAAACATAAGAACAAAAGAAATTGGAGCAAGAGCAGGCCATTTGGCCTGTCAAGCCTGCTCCGCTATTCAATGAGATGATCTGATGATAGGTAGGTGGAGGTGACCCTGCCTTTTCCCCGTATCCCTTAATTCCCCTACTTTGTAAAAATTTATCCAACCTTGTCTTAAATATATATTCACTGAGGGCAGCATGGTGGGTGCAGTGGTTAGTGCAACACCCTTACAGTGCCTACGACCGGGACCGGGGTTCGAATCCCAGGCTGACTGTAAGGAATTGATACATTCTCCCCTGCGTGGGTTTTACCCAGGGGATCTGTTTCCTCCCACCATTCTAAATATACTGGGTGTGTAGGTTAATTGGGTGTAAATTTGGGGGATGAAATGGCCTGTTACAGTGCTATATGTCTAAAGGTAGCCTCAAGATTCTATATCACAGGCTTTATTCAGGCTGAAAAAGAGATTTAAGATGAGGTCACCAAAGAAATTCATTGGGCAGTGAATTTCATTGATTTCCCCACCCTCTGGGAAAAGCAATTCCTCATCATCTCTGTCCTAAATTTGCTATTCTGGATCGTGAGGCTATGTCCCCTAGTTCTAGTCTCTCCCACCAATGGGAACAACTTATCCACCTCTATCTTATGCCTTTATATAATTTTATGTTTCTATAAGATCCCCTCTAATTTTTCTAAATTCTAATGAGACATTTCCAGAATCTATCCCCATAGGCTAATCCTATAATCTCTGAAATCAACCCGGTGAATCTCCTCTGCATCGCCTCTAAAGCCAATACATCTGTCCTCAAGTAAGAACCATACATAATACTCCAGATGTGGTCTCACCAGTACCTTGTGCAGTTGCGTCATAACTTTCCTGCTCCTATATTCAATCCCTCTCGCAATGAAGGCCAACGTTCCATTTGCCTTCTTGATAGCCCTGCTGTACCTGCAAACCAACCTTCTGCAAAGTCACAATTTTGAGACTTTACAAGGTAACACATGGTGATGTTTTTAATTTAGTTTACAAATTGTGGGTGTCATTGGCAGGGTTAGCCTTTTCCACCTTTGAGAAAACAAAGATGATTTATGTCTTGAATTGTCATAGAAGTCAGTGAACCAAAGAGCAGAACAGACTCTTCACCCCATCAAGTCGATGCTGATTGACAAGCTCCCATTTCCAATGTTTGCAAGGCAATTTCAACCACAATATTTGGGGTCTTGACTCACCTAAAGTACCAAGTTAGAAAGTAGATTTGCTTCCATGTCGGAGTTTCGCAATCCAGTTAGATATTTTGACAATCTGGTTGTTTTAAGATCATTATTACTGATATAGGCTTTTTTTTAAAACTTCTTACATCCAGATTATTTTATACATTTTAAATTGGACAGCCCCATTGGGAGAGTTGAACTCCATATTCGACTGCTAATCCAGGCCTCATGGTCAATAATTTAACCACTTGCATAAGGGTTTTCCCAGTATCTCCTTAATAAAGAGAAGGCAGCAGGGTATAGTGGAGATGGAGAAATACTCCTTCAGTACAGGCAGCAAGGCCCCTCTCTACTGTGCCCTGAAAGCAGCATCCTGAAACATTTGTGACTGTGGTATGACCATCTCTGATGAAATCACAATGCACCAACAAAACTTTTTCTGCAGAAACCATCAACCAAGATGACAGAAATACTGGGATGTCAAGTGCCAACCTGAAATCCCAAATTTGCAAGTTCTACTTGTTTATTTTTCTCTCTGTATAACACAGTCAAGTTGTATACATTTTTTATTTGTTTACATGTTTCTGCATCTCCTTGCATACAGGTTTTTTTGCAGTACCAATAAGTGGTAATTCTACCTCGCCTGCAGGAAAAAAAAAGGAATCTCAGCGACGTACATGATGTCATGCTTGTACTTTGACAATAAATCTGAACTTTAACTTCAACCTGTGAAAACCATATTAGAGGTAGCGCAGGTGAAGCACGGTAAATAACTCAGGCGCCTGAGACTGAGTCACTGATCTCCAGGTTTCTATTCACAAAGGACAAGGACCTCATCCTGTGCTGTGGCCCGGGCTTTCTGAGAAAGGGTCAGGGTGTTAGAGGCTTTATACAAGGTCAAAGGAGGGAAGGGCGACTGGTACCGTCACAGGATGGGGAGGAGTCAGGTAATCAGGAATACATCAGTTCCGCATTTCACTGCAACAGGCAAAATATATCCCTTAACATGTTGTACTATGTAAGGATAGCATATGGCAGGTGAAGGTTTGAGCATTCAAACACTGAAGTAGTTCAAATTTATTGAAATTCATGGATATCCCAAATTCAGTAGAACAATACTATGCCTGAACATTCTCAAATTCTACCAGAAGCAGAACAGTTAGTCATTTTAGATTTTCAGATTTATCAGAGTACATGACACGACATTAAATACAATCCTGAGATTCTTTATCCTTTTGGCGATGTAGAATTATGACTTATTGGCAGGTCAAAAGAACAACTGACCCAATGCACACATGTAAGTCAATAAAGAAATGTAAACAAACTAATTGTACAATACAGAGATAGAGAAGAAAATCAATAAATTGCAAAAGTAAGAGTCCTTAGATAAGTTCCTGATTGAGTTTGTTATTGGGGAATCTGATGGTGGAGGGGGTGCAGCTGTTCCTGAACCTCATGGTATGAGTCTTGTGGCACCTGTACTTTTTTCCCTGATGGTAGCAGCGAGAACAGAATGTGTGCTGGGTGGTGTGGATCCTTGACGATTGCTGCTGCTTCCCGATGGCAGCGTTCCCTGTAGGTGTTCTCGATGGTGGGGAGGGTTTCACCTGTGATATCCTAGACTGTGACCACTACTTTGACAGGCCTTTATGCTCAGTGGTATCGCTGTCCTCAGAGCAGATTGTGGTGCAGTCGGTCAGCACACTTTCCACCACTGTAGAAACTTGCCAGGGTTTCCGATCTCTTACCAAACTTCTGTAAACTCCTGAGGTAATGGAGGTGCTGATGTAATTTCTTCATATGCCATTGGTGTGTTAGGTCCAGGAAAGATCCTCCCTCTCCACCTCTGATCACTAGATTGTACATCTTCCTGAAGCCAGCAATCATCTCCTTGGTTTTGGTGACGCTGAGTGCGAAGTTATTGTTGGAGCACCATTTAGCCAAGTTTTCAACCTTCCTCCATTTTCTGAGTATTTGTCTTGGTAGACAGTAACTTTGAAGATAATTGTATCCAATAGTGCTACTCAAAACCAAAGATGATTAATACTGCTTCATAGGAATCGAGGGGTTAATTTCACTTCAACACTTTTAAATCGCTGCTTCTCTCTCAGGAATTGCCATCAAATTGTTGCTTTAAACCTTTTTTTTTGTGTTCCTGGGGAAGAGCTTGCTCATGTTTATGACATATTTTCGCTGTTTGCAAAATCCAACCAGACAGTTGTCTTATCTCTGAAAATACTGCAGGCCTCTTTTTTTTCCTCTCTCAGAACTGTCTGAAGCAACAATGAAACCAACGATACCTTTTGAAGTTAAAACAGGAAAAGCAGCAGACGCTGTGATTGTGCCTTTTGAGCTTGGTCAACCTTAACAATGCCTTAAGATTTCACCCAAGTTTAATCGTTTTTCAATTCTTCCTTTTGTTGTTCATACACTCAACTATATTTTGCTCTTTCATTGAGAATATTAGGCTTTACGTTGATTCTTTTAGTCCGTTAATCTTTACATCAGTCTTTAAATGTCCAAATTGAAAAATACAATATCCTTCCGTTCCCCTCTCAATTGACTGTGAGAGATCACACATTCACTATAAATCTGATCACTTTTTGAACTTGAATTGCGCTCAGCATCAAAACATTGAAATGTTGTCAGAAGCTTGAGTCATGTGTATCTACAAAAGCTGCAAATGAAATTCCAAAAAATAAATTGTGACCTGAAAATTGAAAAGATGTGCAAAAGCAGACAGTGAAGACAGGCAGTGTTGACATTGTTACTCAGCCTTCATCACTGGTAAGAATATAAACCTCAGCAAAGGATGCATTAATTAAGTCTTCTTTCCCAACTCCATCAAAAATGTACGTTCATTCCTTATTTGATTTCACATAGTGTTTGATATTTTTCATGAACACATTCATAGATCTTTTTACTCCGGAGTCCTGGATCTGCGTATCAAAAGTATTGAATTCTCAGCCATGTTCAAATATCAACTGTTAAGGCAATTTCTTTGTTTATATTTCATTCTCTGAGTCGTTTACTCTTGTTTTGTTTACATTCCTCTGATGATTATTGTGGCATTTTATTTTTGTGCCTTGTGGGAATTAATAATCATTAGTACTTAATACATAGATTGGATTCTCAACTTCCTGTCAGGGACACCTCAGGCAGTCCGGATTAGTTACAATACCTCCAAGACCATCACACTGAGGATGGGCCCACCCCCCCCCCCCCCCCCCGCAGAGCTGTGTGGTTGGTCCATTGCTTTTCGCTCTGCTGACCCACGACTATGTGAAGCTAATTGCAGCTTGAACCACATCATCAAGTTCGCTGATGACACGACCGTGGTGGGCCTGATCAGTAAAAACGATGAGTCAGCATGCAGAGATGAGGTGCAGTCACTAACGGACTGATTCAGAGCCATCAACCTGTATCTGAATGTTTTATTTAAAAAAAAAACCCAAAAGAGATTGTTGTTGCCTTCAGGAGGGCCGGGGGAACCATACTCCGCTGACCATGGACAACTCCACCATTGAGGTCGTCAAGATCCTTGGAGTGCACTTGGCGGAGAATCTCTCCTGGTCCTTCATAGCCAAGAAAACCCAGCAGTGCCTCTGCTTCCTGCGAAGCCTGAGGAAAGTTTGTCTCCCACCCTCCATCCTCACTACATTCTACAGAAGATGTATTGAGACCATCCTGGTTTGGAACCTGCACCTCCTTGGACCACAAGACCTTGCAGAGGATAGTGAAGGCAGTGGAAAAGCTCATTGAGGATTCTCTTCATACCAATGAAGGACATCTACTGCACTCGTTGCAGGCGAAAGGCAATAAACATTGTGAGTAATTCCACATGCACCTCATGCAAACTGTTCTCCCTTCTACCATCTGGTAGGAGGTACTACAGCACTTGGGCCCAGTCCAGATTGGGTAGCAGTTTTTTTTTTCCCCCCTGAACGCCCAGAACATTGGTGGATAGGGTACCGTGGACTTTATCTGTATACCTATTAATATTTTAATGTATTTAACTTCTATTCTAACATATTTATGTAAATATTCTCCATGGTCCTGGAGAAATGCTATCTCTTTACCATGCGAGCATAGTATGAATGATAAATAAACGTGACTTGACTTGGTACCTTTTTTGGCCCGAAATATTAATACATTTATCAGTTGCTCAAAATTTTCTGGTGGCTACAAAACTGATCCATAATTCTGACCACTAATACAAGACCAGTCGGGCAGTGAATGCTCCTTGTTTTTCAATCTGAAAAATGGTGAATGTATTGGAGTATCACATGATATCGGAAGTTTGGCTGCTCTCCAGACACTTGAGCTTTGGGATGTATAAAGGAGCTGTATCACCATTGGTTCCAGATGATCTCAGGGTTTTGACAACAAGGTGTCAAGATGATGTTGGTGAAGTTGCTTATTCCTTGCATCATTGGGAATCCTGCTGTGGTGAGAAATCCTCTCCCATATGCTTGCTGGATCCCAAAGAAAAGATGATCTGTCTCTATGAAAGGAATCTTCTTTATCGGAGTTGAAAACTGTGAGATATTATCAAAGGTTCAACATTAGCCTGGACAGAGCTCAAAGCAAAGAACATTAATATGGACAAGCCAAGATGGACTTCTCCACTCTGCATTTTTGCCATTTGTTGCCAACAAGTAGGAATATCATTGATTTCTTTTTTAATTAAAAAAAAATGTTCCACCTGCTTCTTAACATTGGTTTCTTCATCTCTGTTTGACAAGCTACGTCAGCAGTTCAAGCATCAAATCAGCAATGCATAAAGAATGATATCAGTGTTCAGGAGAGGTGGTCCTACTGGCGAAACTGGTGGGCAGTCTGACTGCTGCAGAAGTCGGTGCACATGGCATTCAATCCAAATGTGTGAGAACAATTTTTTGCAGCTAACTTCATTACATTCTGTTTTGTAATTTGACAAGCAAATCCAGAGTTAATTACAAATCGAAAAATCCTTGAAAAGCTGGATTCAGTCACCATGACTCTGTTTAGACACGGTACACAAATATAAAAGAACCCGTGATTCATGAAACTAACGTAATTTGAAAACCAATGTCCTATCAATGCATACAGCTGGAAAGGCTTGCCATATTAGAAGCTTAGTAGGCCATTTATAATCTTATAAAATTTCTGTGCCATTATATCTGAGAAATTATGTTTATTTTGAAGTTTCTCGGGGTTATAACACTGGTAGGGATTGTGCTGGGAATTGATCAGCCACCAGATTTGCCAGCTATAACACAAGTTCAATCATATATTCCCCCAAGAAGGGAGCTGGGCAAATTGACCCACTCAAACACCAGCTGTAGCCAAGTTTCAGGTGGAATTCAGCTGAGGCCAACTCCAAAATTACCTGATGGCAAAGACTTTTAAAAGTATTTTAAAATGTTCCTGATGGTTAAGATTAGTTTTCAGTCATTAAAGATGTTTAAATTATCAATAATCTAAAAATAAACACATTTAATTAAAAATAACAAAGCAATACAGCCCTGTCAGCGTAATGGTGAGCGTAACGCTGTTACAGCTCCAGTGACCGGGGTTCTAATCTTGTGCTGTCTGTAAGGAGTTTGTACATTCTCCCTGAGTCTGCATGGGTTTCCTCCGGGAGCTCTGGCTTCTTCCCACTATTCAAAGTGCACTGGGCTTGTCGGTCAATTGTGTGTAATTGGGCGGAACAGGCT
Source organism: Narcine bancroftii (assembly GCF_036971445.1). Classification (NCBI taxonomy): domain Eukaryota; kingdom Metazoa; phylum Chordata; class Chondrichthyes; order Torpediniformes; family Narcinidae; genus Narcine; species Narcine bancroftii. The sequence continues at coordinate 23,171,904 of NC_091480.1, forward strand.
TGTGGGCCGAAAGGGCCGGCTATGAGTCTAAATTAAAATTAAATATTAAATTGATTAAATAAATAAACTGACTCAAAAAGACAACACTGTTAGCATAGCTGTTGGCCAGCGACCTGGGTTAGAATCTGGTGCTCTCTGTAAAGAGTTTGTATATTCTCTCCATAGGTTTCCTCCGGGTGCTCTATTTGCCTTCCATCCACCCCCCCAAAAAAAAACATACAGGGTCTTTTTTTTAGTTCCTTTGTGCATTTGGAAGGCATGGGTCTGTTACCACGCTGTAATTTGAACTTCAAAAATTAAATTAAACGGCAAGTGGATGCATTTCTCCATGAGGTGATATTATTTCAAATAAGTCACTATTCATGCTGCAGCCGTCCAATTGTGAATCTGTGAAGCTGGTGTGAAAGGCGTCTGGCTTACTTCCTCAGCCCATCGCTGCCCTGGCACTGGGTTCATTCCTGAACCTGGCAGCCCAGCAGCCTGAACCAGCATTTGAACTCCATTTTATCTTGAAATTTCTCCATTTAGTTGAGGAAAAGAAGCTGGACCATCAGCAGTTGCCCTACAGAATCGTGGGCCGCTATGGGCATAATTCAGTCCAGGATAACTTGTAGTCTTCTTTATCGACTGAAATAACTCCTTATCTACCCAATCACCCTGAGCTTGCCCTTGTTAATTGTTAGCAATTAAGATTATTCCTCTTAACTTCAATACTGTCATATTGAGGTGCTTTTATTTTTAATGCGAAGTGCAGGTCTATCCTTATAAGATAGCTCAATGCTTGACCCGAAATATTTTCTCTTGTTTTGTGTTTATTTCCAACCACATAATGTTACCAGCAGCATTACAAAAATCCAATTATGTATCTATTTCTCTTTTAATATTTTGCTGGATTAGACTCCCCTTCTGACAATTATTCAACTATTTACACTTAAGAACCCATGAATTCAGGAAGTTCTTTATCACTGCTGGTTTGCGATTACTTTTCCACAATAATGCCTGCATTCAAAATCACACAATGCATCTTCTACTTTTCACAAAAATGAATGGAATAATTGTCAAAATTATATGCTAGTAAAGAAAGATTTTTTGCTTTATTTTACCTTTCCTGAGTCACTTCAAATGCTCTAAAGCCAGTTAGGTATTTTGCCACTATACTATACGACAAGAAAATAAGTAATTGATGCACCATCAATAGCCATAAAAGACTGAACGTGTGAAACCGATAGGCTTTCATTAATGACAGACTGGAACAGTCGTCAACCTCATGGACTGATCAAGGCAGAGTAAAATGGGGAGCATGTAAAGGGCTATGGGTAGAATTGATCTCGGTAGTTGTGTTCAGCCGGCAGCAGCCAATCATCACATAACAGTGGTTTACCACAGTAGCCAATTTTCACAAAGCAAGAAATAAAAACAGAAAATGCTGAGGAATGCTCTTTTGTTCAGACAGCCCCTGTGGAAGGAGAAAGAAATGTAGTTGTCCCACCATCATCTTAAGCAATAAAGGAGTGCAATAATGATCATAGCCTGTTCTACTAATGTGGTCGATATATAATATTAGCCAGTGCTATTAGGATATATCTTCCATCCTTCAAAATTATGTCATCAGGCCTTTTATATAGGATTGAGAAAGGAGAGAGGACCGTGGTTTTGCTCCAACCGTTCCACCCCTTTTAGATGTGCAGTATCAGCCAACATTTTGTTTTGGAAATATCTCTAGAGTGGGACATGAAGACATTACCTGTGTGAGAGATGAGAATGCTACTAACAAAGATCTGACTGACAAATGAAATAGTCCACAGGCAATGAAAACAGCTGAAATAAACACTCATGGAAGTAGCAATTAATTCTTTCACAAATACTACAACACAAACTCTTATTTTTACAATAATAATCCAGTATTTGTTTCTAAAAATAGTTCTAATTTCAAATATGACTTAAAGATTTAAAATATTCAGGCTCCGAATTTGATTGTCTGCAAAGAGAACCTCTAATTATTAGAATTAGTCTACAGACATGTCTGTCAACAGGCTCGTATAAGGAGGGCCTGCCTGAAATAGTTTATTGGTCAGAGCTTGCAGGGAAACAAACTACAGTTTCATAGAACATTACTGCACAGTACAGGCCGTTCCGCTGATGATGTTGCTTTGGTTGATAGACACCTACTCAATAAACTAAACCTTCCCTACCTTATACCCACTCATTTTTCTTGCATTCATGTCCCTGTATAAGTACTTTAAATGTCCCCATTGTACCAGATTCTATCACCTCCCTGGCAATGCATTCCAGATGCCCACTACTTTCTGCATAAAAAGCTTACCCCAGAAGTCTCCCCTTAAACTTTCTTCCCCTCACTTTGTACAGATATCCTCTGTTCGTTGACCACCTTATCACGGACTCTTCCAGACCTCTAAGTCATCACTCATCCTTTTTTTGCTCCAAAGAGGAAAATCCTAGTTCTGTTGAGCTTGCCTCATAAGACATGTTCTCCAATCCAGATATCATCCTCATAATTCTCCTCTGCACTCTCTCCATAGCTTCCACATCCTTCCTGTAATGAAGCAACCAGTAATGAACACAATACTCCGTGTGGTCTTACCAGAGTTTTATAGACTCTTGAACTCAATCCCCAAACTAATGAAGACAGGCATACCATAAACCTTTTTACCTTAACTACCAGCGGCAGGACAGTTAGCAGTTAACGGATCGCCCTTACAGCGCTAGTGATCAGGACCTGGGTTCGAATCCCATGCTGTCGGTAAAGAGTTTGTATATTCCCTTTGTGTCTGAGTGGGTTTTTCTTGGGGGGCTTCAGTTTCCTCCCACCATTTGAAACATACTGGGGGTGTAGGTTAATTGGGTGTAAATTTGGTGGCACAGACTTGTGGGCTGAAATGGCCTGTTACCGTGCTGTATGTCTACATTTAAAATTTACCTTCTCAACCTTCTACACTATCCACAACACTTCCAGCCTTTGTGTCATCTGCAAACTCACTGATGCAACCTTCTGTCCAGTTCATTTATAAAGAGCAGAACAGATCCCTGCAAATTAGGCAAGAAATGGGAAGAGTAAATTGGGAACAGGTGTTCCCACTACTACCCTCTGCTTCCTGCAGACATGCCAATTCTAAATCCACACAGCCAAAGTTCCATGCATCCCATGCCTCATGGCTTTCTGAATGAGTCCAGCATGGAGGACTATACCTTTCTAAAATCCATATGCACCACATCTATCACCTTACCTTCATTAATATTTTTTGTAACTTCCTCAAAAAACTTAATTAGGCATGAACTGCCTCTCACAAAGTCATCCTGACTATCCGTAAGAAGATGACACTTCTCTAAATCCTCTCCCAAAGAATCCTAATAGTTTCCGACAACTATTAAAAGGGGACGACATATGCCATTCTCCAATACCTCCCCTGTGGCCAGCGAGGACATAAAGATCATTGGTGAAGACCCAGCAGTTTCTTCCCTTGCTTCCTATAGTAACCTGGTGTATATCTGGTCTGGTCCCTGAGACATCGTCTATTATTTTTTTAAGAAGACCCAGCAATTCTTCCTTCTTAACCTCAACATGCTCCATCACATAAGCTTGTAACGATCACAATGACCTGTCTCTCCAGTAAAAACTGGAGCAAAGTATTCATATAAGAGCACCCTTACCTCCTCTGCCTACTTTATCCTTCACCCTCATCATCCTTTTGCTCTTCACCTAGGCATAGAATGTCTTAGGGGTTTCCTTAACCCCTTCTAGCTATCCTAAGACTTTTCTTAAGTTCCTTCCTGATGACCTATATTTCTCTTATCCTATCGTTTTTCCACTGCCTCAGTGGGATAAACCTGTCCAGAACCCAGTGCAAGTGGTCTCTAAACACCTTCCACATTACTTCTGTACTTCCCCCACCCCCACCCCGAGAACACCTGATCCCAATTTACTCTTCCCATTTCTTGCCTAATCCTGTCATGATTAGCACTTGCCTAATTTAAAACTCCACCATTTGTTTACTCTTATTCTTGTCCTTGGTTATGCTAAAGTTCAGGAATTTGAGTCACTTTCACTGAAATGCTCCCCGACTGAGAGGTCTGTCACCTGACCAGGTTAATTTCCCACGACTAGATCCAGTATGGCCTCTCTTCTCATCGGCTGGCCCAGATACTGTGTCAGGAATCCTTCTTGTCCACCAGATAAATTCAGCCCCATCTATCCATATTGCAGTAAAGAGGTGCCAGTCAATATTAGGGAAGTTGAAGTCTCCCATAACAACAACCCTGTAATTTCTGCACCATTCTAAAATCTACCTACTTATCTGCTCCTCCATGACCTGAAAGTTATTTGGGGGACCTAGACTACTTCCATTTCAGTGATGGCTCCTTTCTTGTTTTTGACTTGCACACACACTGACAAACCCCCAACAATATCCTCCCTCTCTGCAGCTATGATACGATCCCTGTTTAGTAATGCTACTCCCTCCCCCTCTTTTACCCCCTATCCTATCCATTTTAAAACATCTAAATCCCAGTACCAACATCAGCTAATCAGGCCCTTATACCCTGCCCCCAGGTGCAACAAACATAGAATCCCTCTCATCCTCACCTACCAGCCCACCAGTTTCCACATCCAATATATTATCTGCTGGAATTTCTGGCACTTGCTACAGAATCCCACCACCAGGCACATCTTTCCTGATCCTCACCTCTCAGCCTTCCGCAGGGACCGCTCCCTCCGTGATTCCCTCACGCACTCATCCCTCCCCACCCATCACACCCCTGGCACCTTCCCCTGTGTGAAAGTGCAGCACTTACACCCACACCTCGTCCCTCACCACGGTCCAAGGCCCCAACAGGCCTTTCAAGTGGAACAACACTTCACTTGTACATCCAGAGAACTTATTTACTTATCCGGTGCACTTTTTGTGGCTTTCTCTACATCGGAGACACCGGTGGCAGATCGGGAGATCACTTCATTCAGCACCTCCTCTCCACCTGCAATCACAGTGACTTCTCAGTGGCCAACAATTTCACACTCCCGCACTCACATGTCTGTCCATGGCCTTCTGTAATATCCCACCCAGACCATCTGCAGATTGGAGGAATAACACCTTATTTTCCCTCTGAGCACCGTCCAGCCAGATGGCATGAACATTGACTTTACTGCTTTCCATTAAACCTGCTCACCTTTTCTCTCCTCTCCCCCTTTCCTGCCCTTCCAGTTCTTCCACGCACCCAGCTATCCCTCCTCCCCCTTCTCCACCTATCATCTCCTGCCTTTTCCAACCCCCTCCCCTCCCCCCCACTCTTTCATTCAGACACCTGTCGGCACTTTCTCATATTTTGATGAAGGACTCAAGCCCGAAACATCGGTTATTTATGTTTCCCTTTGCTACACAAAGGACAATGTTTAATCTGCTGAGCTTCTCCTGCATTTTGTGTTCTTAAAAAGGAATAATTCCAGTAATCAATTCAAATTCTCTGGCATTAGCCCAAGTTCTACACATTGGTAGTTCCATAAAATATTAACATATAGGAAATAAATCTCAAAGAGCCAGATGAAATTATCCACATGTTTTGCTAATACTTTGCAAAACTGACAACATCCACAACTATTTGCAATTGAACTCCAATAGAATGAACCTTGGGTTTGTTTTCAAGAACCACCAAAAATGTCTCTTTTTTATTGAATGCTCCCAGATATCTATATTGATCACTTTCAGACATTGGGTCAGGTTTTCAAGGCTACTCATTTCAATTCTTCCTCAATTGCTTATCTCATCATCAGCTTAAACTGTCCACCGATAACCTGGGTGTTTGGCTTCAAAACAGTTGCATTTTATGAAACACTGCTCATTGTTGCTAAGTTAGGAACCAGTAGTAAATCAACTATCTTGGTGAGACTGCAGTCGTATATAAGTTGATTGGATAAAGATGGCACATTTCCTTCCCAGAAGAATAATAGTATTTCAAATGTATTGTTCAGTCTATCCTCGAGTTACCTGGTACTTTAATATGGACTTGAGATAGATTGGCAGTTTATCTTCATTTGAGATATGTAATTGATTTAAGTTCCAGTGCTAGGATTTGAACTCCTCTCTTTTGGTTGATGGTTCAGGCTTCTAGATTAGCCATTCTCAACGGTGACCCTACAGCCCCCTCGGGCGCCATAGTACATTTAAGTAAAAGACTTGTTTTCTTTTCCCCTTAAGAAACATAAATATTTTTTAAAATATATTTTTATATAGTCGGTGGGAAAGAAGTACGGAATAAGCCAAAACTTGACTGCTTCACAGTGAAGGGGGGCCTTGAAGTTTTAGCAGAGTCCTGGGGATGGTGGTGGTGTGGAGGGCGGGTGGGAAGGGGGAGGCGGGGAGGTGAGTGATGCAGAACCATTAAAAAGGTTGAGAATGGCTGCTCCAGATGTTAGCCCTATCACACTTTGTTATCTTATTCAGTGGTCTTTAATTTTTGTCTTGAGAAATGAAAAATGAACATCCAGCCATCAGAAGGTGAATGACATCTTGCCTACCTGCTGCTACACTCAGATGGATGGAGCAAATTGGTGTATAGAATGTCAAAGATTCAAAAAGCCTTATACTCACTGTTATGCTAAACTTGGTGCCCTTGTGTTTTCAAACTTTATGTCTTCTTCTTTCTTCTTTGGCTTGGCTTCACGGACGAAGATTTATGGAGGGGTAAATGTCCACGTCAGCTGCAGGCTTGTTTGTGGCTGACAAGTCCGATGCGGGACAGGCAGACACGGTTGCAGGGGAAACTTGGTGGGTTGGGGTTGGGTGTTGGGTTTTTCCTCCTTTGTCTTTTGTCAGTGAGGTGGGCTCTGCGGTCTTCTTCAAAGGAGGTTGCTGCCCGCCGAACTCTATGTAGAGTGTGGGTTTTCAGCTTTCTCCAGGCAGAGTGTTTAAGCTGATGATCCCACAATAATATTGACAGGGGGATAAAAAACAGCAAAATCTCCCATCAATGGGATGAAGTTTCGGTATTATTGTTCAATTATGTGCACCGAAAATTGCTACTTCTTTGAAATGGTTGCAATAGCGCAAGCACTTTTCGGGCTAATTTCTTCGTTAATGTTGTTGGAATAGAACTATTTTGGTGGAAAATTTAGGAGTATTTCTCTGGTATAGTCAAAGAACTATGAAATCATAAATAATTGGATAAAATCAATGAGATATATCTGGAGTAAGGAAGGAATGAAAGAACGAAAGATGGAAGAAGGATTGCTTTCTTGCAGGACCTTTCATGAGCTCAGAATATCCCCAAAATGCTTGACAGCCAAATTCATTTTTAAGGGGCAATTTATAATGTGGGACATGTGAACCCAATTTGCACCATGAGATCCTACAAAAACAATGAATAAAACATGGAATAGTCTCCTTCTCAGTCATTAGTTGAGGGTCAAAAAAAATATTTTTTGTTGGGTTGTACTTGTGCAATCAGATGACAATAAACTTGACCTGATTTGACAGATTGAGGAGTTATTATACAACACAGTGGCTAGCGCAAGAGACAAATTCAGTCCTGATGTAGATCGCGGTGTGCTTGGGGTTGGCATGTTTTTTTCGCTGTGAGTTTCATCTGTCTGCTCTGGTTTCCTGTCACATTCCAAATACGTGTGAGTTAGTACATTAAAAGGCCACTATAAATTGATTCTGGTGTGTAGGTGAATGGTTGAAACTGGAGTTGGAGTTGTGGGATGGAAATGTGGCAGAAATTTAAAAGATGTGATTCTTGGAGGATTACTTTCAAGTAGGTTGTTAATGGTCAGCCTGGGCTTGTGGATTGACGGGCCTCTTTGCAAGAATTGCTAAAGGATTAATTGCATTGATTCGAGAATTTGGTTTAAAGAGTCCTTCCAATAATGGCAGCTCAGTTAATGGAGAACCTGATTATTGCCTTGGAACATATAACTTGGATCAATTAAGGCAATCATTAGAACTAGGTATAACTTCAATATAACTTCCATGCTTTGATATTCAGAACATCTATTTATGAAGCTATAGTTTCCATTTGATTGGCTAACTACTCTAAGTCCCCCCCTCCATCTTCAAATATCTTTGTATATTAACCCATAGGTCCTTCTATTCCTGCACACCCTATAGAAATGCATCATAGCTGATATATTCGGCATTCCTTCTGCCAAAGTATATCACCTTATATTTCTCTGCATTAGATCTTAGCTGCGACTTATCTATCCATTCTTTCCACCTGGCTATGTCCACCTCACTGGTGGTCATACATCCCAAATAGTATCATAATCAAAGATCAGCCTATTCTACTAAATTCCAGCTCATTGAATCATTAACAATGTCAGTTGTCCTGGCATGGATCCACTAATGCCTACCTTCCTCCACCACTGAAAAACTGTAACAGACTGTTTTCTAATATAAGCAAAGTTCTTATCCAAGCTGACATGAACTATTATTCCAGGTGTCTCTCTTTTGTTAATCAGCCGACTATTTAATATCTTGTCAAATACTACATTCCCTTCATCAATCTTCTCTCTTTCTTCATCAGAAAGATTTGTTTAGCCTTGTTAAATATGATTTGCCTTTTACTAATCTGTGCTGGCTGTGCTTGCTTAACACAAACAAGTGACAGTTGTCATATTGCTGATTAATCTTTCCACTATCTTGCCTATGGCCTGTATCAATCCAACCAGCCAGCGGTTACTGGTGGTAAATAAAATTCCCTTCTTAAACAGCGAAGTGATATTTACCACCTTACAATTATTTGAAACTTACCCTGTATCTTCTTTTCTTTGGCTTGGCTTCGTGGACGAAGATTTATGGAGGGGGTAAAATGTCCACGTCAGCTGCAGGCTCGTTTGTGGCTGACAAGTCTGATGCGGGACAGGCAGACACGGTTGCAGGGGAAAATTGGTTGGTTGGGGTTGGGTGTTGGGTTTTTCCTCCTTTGTCTTTTGTCAGTGAGGTGGGCTCTGCGGTCTTCTTCAAAGGAGGTTGCTGCCCGCCGAACTGTGAGACGCCAAGATGCACGGTTTGAGGTGAGATCAGCCCACTGGCGGTGGTCAATGTGGCAGGCACCAAGAGATTTCTTTAGGCAGTCCTTGTACCTCTTCTTTGGAGCACCTCTGTCACAGTGGCCAGTGGAGAGCTCGCCATATAACATGATCTTGAGAAGGCGATGGTCCTCCATTCTGGAGACGTGACCTACCCAGCGCAGTTGGATCTTCAGCAGCGTGGATTCGATGCTGTCGGCCTCTGCCATCTCGAGTACTTCGATGTTAGGGATGAAGTCGCTCCAATGAATGTTGAGGATGGAGCGGAGACAACGCTGGTGGAAGCGTTCTAGGAGCCGTAGGTGATGCCGGTAGAGGACCCATGATTCGGAACCAAACAAGAGTGTGGGTATGACAACGGCTCTGTATACGCTAATCTTTGTGAGGTTTTTCATTTGGTTGTTTTTCCAGACTCTTTTGTGTAGTCTTCCAAAGGCGCTATTTGCCTTGGCGAGTCTGTTGTCTATCTCGTTGTTGAAATACTATGGCAGCAATTCCACTCGCTCCTTCAGAAACTTGGGATATAAGGCATTTGGAGCAGACAATTGTAAACAGCCAACATTTCCAGTATATATCCTTCCATCAATTTTCACCCCTTCTGAACTTAATCAGCAAGTAGCTGCTCTTCAAGTACATTGATTAAAACAGATTAACTTCATGTTATTGTAAGGGCACACTTCAAACATTTTGTCATGCAATGTTCAAAGAGCACTGATTGAGTTGAAGTTGAGGAAAGTGAAAAGATTGAAGCTGGACGATGTTCCACATTATAAAGTCAGATGCACAGGCATAAGTTTGTTTTATTACATAAAAACTGAGTGTAGACATGAAACAGATTTTTAAACTAAAGAACAGAAATGCATAATATTATTAGAATTAGATCACTTAAACAGGCTTATGAGCAACTGAAGAACACAGGCGTCCTACACCTTGGAAACAGGCCTATACACCAAGCTCGACTGTGCCAAACAACATTCCCTCTTGAGTTCATGCTCTTTATTCTCTTATTCCTACCTTCACTGATATGTGAGGCTATGATATCTCAGTGGGGAGGCTCTGATAGCTCGGTGGAGGTTCCGATAGCTCAGTGGTGAGAGCAATGGTTTTGTAAGTCAGGGTTTGTGAGTTTGTCCCTCACTGATGCCTCATTTCTGAGGGATGCTGGACAAAGTGGCGACTGTCTTCATTAGGGTAGACAAAATTTAAGAATTTCATGTATGTTACATTCTAAATGAAGTATTCCATGAAAATAATGGAACCTTTACCCTTTATGTTGCATTGATAGTATACCAGCATAGAAGCCTGACTTTTTAAACCTACATCCTAACTCCCTTTATCTATTCTGCACGTCCTCATCCCATTTCCAACCGCGGTCATTGGTACCAATGTGTACAGCAATTTCTGGCTGCTCATGCTCAGTTTTAAGAATGCTGCAGCCTCAGTCCAAAACATCCCTGACCAAGGCATGAAAATGTAAAAATAACAAGCCAGATTGGAATTTGGAAAGATTTTCTGACCAGACAAATTTATATCTTGTGAAAGCTCATAATTAATATTCTTTATGACTAATTCCTTTGTAAAGAACAAGATGAATTTCATCAACAAGTAGGGATTTGAAATTCATAATAATAATGATAGAATTTTGATCTAATTGATTGCTTTCAGGAACCTGTTGGCTGCAGCGCTACAAATACCGTGGGATGTCCTATTAAGGATGTTAGGGAGCTCTGGCCTCAGAAGATAAGATAAGACATCAGGTGGCTATTCTAGGGTTTTGCATGATTTAGTTATCAACAGTAACAGATAAACCATTTTATTGGCATGAGTTTAAGTAGATCGACCTGTGTCAAGGTAATTGTCTAAATTTTGTATATCAGTTGATCTTTTCAGTTCAGTATTTTTGTGTTGTGAAATTTCCATGTCATTTTTCATTATCACTCTAAATCTAAACATACAACCATCGAAGTTTATGCCACAGAAAGTAGTCTAGTCAGTGAATTCTCTATTATCTATACAATCAGTGAGATCTATACTATCTGTAGATATATACATTCTCCTTTTCCAGCTCTTGGTTGAAGATAATGAAATTCAGGTACTTTTAAAATGCAATGGGATTTCTGCCTCAATATTTTCTCCAGATCTCCTTCACGTAGAAGTGAGTCCCGAGGTAAGAGAGGCTAAATCTTGAGAGCATAGTTTTAAAGTGAGAGGGGAAAGATTTAAGCAGGACCTAGGGGGCAATTTTTTCCTACAAGTAATGAGCTGCCAGAGGAAGTGGTACACTTCTAACGTTTAAAAGGCATTTGGACAAGTACATGGATAGGAAAAGGTTAGAGGGATATGGGCCAAGCGTAGGCAAATTGGACAAGCGCAAATGGGCAACTTAGTTGGCATGGACACGATCGGCTAGGGTCCTGTTTCCATGCAGTGCAACTCAATGACTATGTACAGTAAAACCCCTGTTGTATGGAATTCATGGAAACCGCAGCCTCAAGCAAATGGCAAAAATACTGCGGAAAATAAATAGGAAAAAAAATACGGAAGTTTAGAATTGGCACTACCCACCTTCAGTCCTCGCAACACAAAATCTCAAGCAACTGCAAAATGTACTTATCCGGCATCTACCAAACCCCTTAGGTGCCGGATGCCAGAAGTTTTACTGTACATGATCCCAAGTACTTGTTCCCTCCTCCTCTTTCTTCAAAAAGATGTACTGTCTCCTCTTATTCTCTGTCGTGCTTAAAATATAAGATATTGTGGATGAACCCCAATGGATGTCTGCAATTAGTCCAAGCTCAAATGCAACTCCAGCAGACTTTGAAGTCACTCAAAGTCAATTAAGCCGGAACAGTCTTTCAATATTTTTTAAACCCCACTACAATGAAAATCCAATAAATGTCCTTGACCAATTTTCTTCCCAATCCATCTGAATAAACCTGCAAATCTCAGAGGGCCTCTTACATAGTATGTGTTGCAATCCCTGCATATGCATGAGTGATGTTAATTGGAAACTTTAATACCTTTTGAATATAGTTATGCAAACAAGTAGGAAGATGCACTGATTACAGTTCAATACATAAAAGTGGTGGAGAAACTCAGCAAATCACACCAGGTTCCTTACGCAGCAAAAATATGTAAGCACCGTTTCGGGTCTGAGCTCTTTGTCAAGGCATGAGCAAGACGCAGGCGGGTGCCTGTATACGATGGTGGGGGCAAGGGAAGGGGGTTGCACAGGCCCACAGACAAAATGTCATAGGTGGATAGAGGTGGGAGGGCAGAAGAGTTTAAAAAAAAAAGGTAGGAGGAGGATGAGAATGGGGTAGAGGATTGGGAGCTGGAGGAAGGGGGACAGAAGAATAGGAAAGAGAGAGAGAGAGGGACATAGGAGGGGCCAAACAGAAAATGGAGGTTGACGTTAATGCCGTCTGGTTGTTCACGATGTACATAAATGATCTGGAAGAGGGTTCAGAGTGTAGGGTATCTCAGTTTGCTGATGACACTAAATTGAGTGGACAAGCAAATTGAGGATACGGAGCGTCTGCAGCGAGATATAGATAGGCTAAGTGAGTGGGTAAAGGGTCTGGCAGATGGAGTACAATTTTGGCAAATGTGAGGTTGCATATCATTTGAATGGCAAGCGATTGGCATGTGGAAGGACTTGAGAGTCCCTGTGCATGAATCACAAAATTTTGGTTTGCAGGAGCAGCAGGCTATCAAGAAGGGAAATAGCCTTCATTGCTAGAGGATGGAATTTAACAGCAGGGAAGTTAGGCTGTGGTAAATCACGAAAATCTGTTTACACTGTGTTTGAAGTAAAAACACAAAATGCTGGAGAAGCTCAACAGTGTCCTTTGTGTAGAAAAGGTTAAAATAACATAACCGATGTTTCGGGCTTGAGCCCTCCATCAAGGCATGAGGGAGTGCTGACAGGCATCCCTACAAAAAGGTAGGGGGAGAGAAGGGGTGGCAAAGGAAGGAGGTGATAGGTGGAGAAAGGAGGGAGGGAACAGCAGCAATGAGGGGGAGGAGGGACAGCTGGGTGGGTAAGGGGGAAGGGAGGGGAGAACTGAAAAGACAGGAAAGGGGAGGGGAAAGACAAGGTGAGCAAGTTCGGCAGAGAACAGAGAAGCCAATGTTAATGCCATCTGGCTGGAGAGTGCCCAGACAGAAAATAAGGTGTTGTTCCTCCAATCTGCAGGTGGTCAGGGTGGGATAGTACATAAGGTGATGGGCAGACATGTGAGTGTGGGAGCGTGACTCAGAATTGAAATGGTTGACTACTGGGAGGTCGCTGTTGTTGCGGACAGAGAGAAGGTGCTCAGCGAAGCGATCTCCCAATCTGTGTCTGGTCTTTCCAATATTGAGAACATTACAAAGGGAGCACCAGGTGAAGTAAATAAGTACTATGGATATATGTGAAGTGCTGTTTCTCTTGAAAGGTCTGTTTGGGGCCGCAGACCATGGTGAGGGAGAAGGTGCAGACATAAATGTGGGACCACCTGCGGGCACATGGGAAGGTGTCGGGACTGTGATAGGTGGGGAGGGATGAGAGCATAAGGGAATCACAGTGTGAGCAATCCCTGTGGAAGGTTAAGAGGGGAGGAGAAGAAAAAATGTGCCTGGTGGTGGGATCCTGTGGTAAGTGCTGGAAATTCCGGAGGATAATGTGTTGGATGCGGAGGCTAGTAGGGTGGTAGGTGAGGGTGAGGGAGATTCAATGTTTGTTGCATCTGGGGGCAGAGTGGGCCAGGGCAGATGAGCAGGGAATGGAGGAGATATGAGTGAGGCCTGAGTTGATGGTGGTGGAGGAGAAAACATATTTGCGGAAGAAGGCAGACATTTCAGAATGTCTGGACTGGAAGACTTCATCTTGGGAACAGATGTGGCAGAGATGGAGAAATTGAGAGAAGGGGATAGAATCATTGCAGGGGACAGGGTGTGAGGAAATGAGGTCCAGATAGTTGTGGAAGTTGAAGGGTTTGTAGTATATGTCAAAGGAAAGCTTGTCTCCCAAGGTGGGGACAGAGAGATCCAGGAAGGGAAGAGTGTTATCGGAGATGGACCAGGTGTGTTTGAGATCAGGGTGGAAGTTGGCCACCAAGTGGATGAAGTGAACAAGCTCATTGTAGGTGCTTGAGGAAGCCCGATGTAGTTACCGTATATTGAAGGAAGAAGTGGTCTTGCCTGTGTAGGCTTGTAGCATGGATTGCTCCACAAAGCCCACAAACAGGCAAGCATAGCTGGGACCTATGTGAGTACCTATGGTTACACCTTGAATTTGGAGGAAGTGAGATGAGTTATGCTGCATATGTACAAGGTACTGGGGAGGCCTCATCTGGAGAACTGTGTGCTGTTCCAGTCTTCTTACTTGAGGAAGGATTTACCCACTTTAGAAGCAATGCAGAGGAGATTCACTAGGTTAATTCTAGAGATGAAGGGGTTAGCTTATGAGGAGAAATTGTGTCACCTGGGACTGTACTCACTGGAAGAATGAGATGGGCTCTTATAGAAACATATAAAATTATGAAAGATATAGATAAGATAGAGGTAGGTAAATTGTTTCCATTATTAGAAGAAACCAAAACTTGAGGACATAGCCTCAAAATTCAGGGTAGTAGATTTAGGATGGAGATGAAGATGAACTACTTTTCCAAGAGGATGGTGAATCTGTAGAATTTGCTGCCCATTGAAGCAGTTGAGGTTGCCTCAGAAAATATATTTAAGCCAAGGTTGGATTGATTTATACATAGTAAGGGAATTAATGAATATGGGGAAAAGGCAAATAGGTGGAGATGAGTCATCGGATCAGCCATTATCTCATTGAATGTTGGAGCAGGCTTTACGGGCTTAATGGCCTATACTTGTTTCTATTTTTCATACCTTTTAAATATGTTCCTTACTGTCATGACTATCTTCCTTTGGTAGTTGCTTGGAGAGATTAGAATGTTTTTGTTGTTTCTGGCTCATTCAAAGAAATCCATACTAAAGTTGAGTTAAGTTTTCCATGGTTTATTAAATTATTAAATCGGTTACTATATTATTAAAAAACTTTTTTTATACAGTACTAAAACAATGATTAAATGATGCTTAAAATGAGCAATAAAATTTTCGGACCATTCCAAGTCCCTCCATCTTTGCAGAACAAAGGAAATCCAAAACTGACCATTTATTTTAAACATAGAGAGAGAGAGAGAGAGACCTTGACTAAGAAGACGATTCTATGTAGACACTTATCAACACTGACTGCTTGCAACTTGCATTTTAACTCTTACAATACCAGCCCATAATTATTATATCAAAATACCATTACAAAGTAAAATCAAACAGAGTACATAGTATATATCAGATAAATATTCAAAAGAAAGTGAAAATCAATTATCAAAACTTTTTTGCTTCTTGTAAAAGTCAGATTTTGGCAATTGGTCTGTTCAGAAACCTAGTTTTAGTCTCAATTTGAACTTGACATACAAGTCCTCTTTTGTCCTGGATGGTGCCAACAATCTTCCCCATCAACCAGGAATTTCGAGGCGCTGAATGGTCCATGATGATCACAACATCCCCAGCTGTGAAGCCATGTCTGATTTTAAACCATTTCTGTGCTCCTGGAAAATATTCTTCCACACATGTTTTCCAGAACAAATCTGAAATATATTGCACCTGTTTCCATATATGCAGGACGCATGTATATCTTCTTTCTGAAACTTCCCTGGGGTCAACAAAGGTTTACCTTTAAGAAGCAAAAGATGATTTGGAGTTAAGTGCTTCAAAATCATTTGAATCTGTCGAAGTCTTAGTGGTCGGATGACGGTTAAGAATAGCTTTAACTTCACATAAAACTGTCTGAAGACTCTCCGCATTAAGATTTTGTCCATCTAGGATGGAATTTAGTTTTTTGCTCTGATATAATCAATCTTTCCCATACTCCTTATCATATCTAGTAGTTCCAGACCCTTTGGTACATCTGAACCAATCAGCAACTCAATCTCAGTGTTGACTTTGTGCAAACAAACATTTTTCAAAAAGCATCCAAGGTTCAATGTCATTTTGATGTGGGATCTTTCCCTTATGCACAGGATAGTTTTCTGAGTGTATACACCTGGGAGTTCACAAAAATCGTTACTCTCCAATCCAGCGATCTCTAGGCCCAAAACAACATTAGTTTCAATGGGTTTAACTTGACATAGTTCTCATTAGAATTTTTGTACTTCTTCCTTGAAGATTAAGCTTATTCATTAGCGCCATGGTGCAAAATGACGCAGTGCTTTCTGGGTCATGAAATGCATAAGGTTGCACTATTGCACTTCCTTTCTTGGCCTTGGCCTGCATAGGTATTATTAAAAGTTTGCAGTTATTTTCTCTGGCCCCAGTAAGACCATTTGTCAATAGCAAGGCTTCAGCAGTGTTTTCAACTGCTTCTTGTAGTTTGTTCCTTTTCCTGGAAGATATGAGGCATTTTGGGATGCTCTTGACTACGTATGTCGCAGCGGAGTCGCTTTTTGCAATTTTTGCTGATGTGTCCTTTACAGAGGGAACCAAAACATAATCCATTTTCCTTCCAAAAAAGCAATTTTCTTACTATGTGTCCTCCTTTCCATCTGTGCACACCTTTCCAAATCATCCTTTATCATTACAGAACAAACTGTAACTTCACAACAGGCAAACTTACATTTTCCTTAATTTTTTTTATCTGCCACGGTCAGAGAGGTGGCAAAAGTACGTTTTTTTAAAATTTGGTTTGAGGATATGATTTGGACCTCTTACTGTTTGTGTGCCTTTGATATTTCCATATGCTGGATCTGTGCCAACAAACTCTACCAAAAGTAGATGTTTCATCACATTTTTCTGATAGTCAACAACTTGATTTCTCCATAGTACTTTCATCCAGTGGGGAAATTTATTTATAATGATTAGCATATTAATATGTGCATTAAGCTTTCAAAGATGGTCAATATCTGTCATGATGTTGCAACATCCTCTTAGAAAGAGGCTGTAAGCTTGTAAACCCTTTGTGTCATCAGTGTTATTGACGACCATGAAAGCTGTCGAAATTTTTATCCATGTTGCTGTAATGCTTCTTTTGTAAAAACTTAGCCTGTTTGAATCCTTCGTTCGGAGCCTAATGTTGGCACCTCTTTACAAGATCTTGTGGTTGTCCAATTGTGAACTGCTGCAAATAATATAGACAATCCTCGGAGTTTTGACACTTTATTTCAATACTGTGTTCAAAGTTTTTCATAAATGCTTGGAAATCAAGTGAGTCACCATCAAAAACTGGAACCTTTCTCTTGGGCGGAGAAGAGAGAGTCTGCAACTGAATTAACGATGCAGCCATTTCGTCTTGTCACGCCTGGGCGCAAGTTAGTTTGTTCACCCAGATTTCTATCACCTGCCGGAAGTGGGTGGTTTTCTGCTACATAAGATGGCATTAGACTCACACCTCTGTCTAGTTCAGGACCAAACACGTCTTGTGACCGTAGCACTGACTCAACTTCGTGCCTTAATCTATCCAGTTCATGTGCACTGGCTCACCCTTGGTATTAAATATTTTATTTTTTTTGTTGTCCTTTGACAAAATGTGACACTTTACATCATTTACTTCAAGCAACAGATACCACTGAGCCTTCTAGTGCCTTCTACCTGGCCTGATTAACAACAATTCTTTTGTCCAGATCCAGTAGCTCCTTTTCCCTTTTTTTAGCTCCACTTCCTCCCATCTTAGCTGCTCCTCCTGCAGCTACTTTTCCATCCACAGCTGTCCTCATTTCTACTTCTCTTCATAGCTGTTCCTGATTCATCTCCTCTTCTCTCCGTAGCTGCCCTCGTGTTATTCTTATCTGGGCCTTCTGCTTTTCAAAGTCCAAGTTAATTTGAAGCATTGCTTTTTCCAATTCAGGAACTGCCATATCTGCCTGAATCCTTAGATGGTTAAATTCAGTACTTGAAGCTCTGTTGCCTACTTTTGAACTCCTCTCCTGGTTCCACTATCCTTAGGTCTCTTTTCAGCCTGAAAGTCAGATTTGCCTTACTATCTGACTCCATCTCCATTTGGGATTTGCCCATCCTCCTCACCACCATCTTTTGGCACAGCTTCAGCCTTGTGGCAAACATTAGTTTCTATCAATGTTATTTTCAGTAATTCTGTGGGATCTGTACCCCTGGCAGCTGAAATCTTCTGGTTTTCTATTTCCTCATGCTTGAAGAGTCACTTTGTTTCCACTTGTATCTAATTGCTGCCTTTTTAATTCTTCTTTAAGTTCCTTCCTCTTCATCGTCTCGACACATAGCTCCCTAGGGTCAGCAGCTTCACCGGCAGCTGCCATCTTATCCATTAAGCCAAATGTTGTCCTCAGACATCAAACATACACAATTTAAACTCCAAAACCAAAACAGCCCTCAGTGGGTAACTTGCAATAAACACACATAAGGAATACTTTAGTAAGGATTACCACTCCTTTATGGCCTTGGTAATGCTGTTGACATTTGTGCCTCTTTCCTTGAAATGCTCTAAACAGAGCCCAATTGATCCCGTCCAAATTCCAAATTCATTTCCAAATTTATATAGTTTTAATTCTCTCTTTGATTGACTAAATGTCGTGACTATCTTCCTTTATAGTCACTTGGAGAGATTAGAATGTTCTTGTTGTTTACAATTCATTTAAACAAAACCATACGAAAGTTGAGTTGAGCTTTTGATGGTTTATCAGTTATTACATTATCACAAGCCATTAAAAAAAGTTTGTTATGCATCATTTTACATTTACATTTCTGCATGTTGCAAATATTCACCAACATACAAAAATATCCCCACCCTTTCATTGTTTTGACAGTCGGTTAAGCCTGGAGATTGCTTGGAGATGGTAGGTGATGTAGTCTCTACCTGGACAACTGTGAAATGCAGAAGTTTGCTGACCAGGTTAGAGTTTGTGTCGACCAGGTGGCCGCTGCTTGCAGATCTGACTTGATACGTTGGACCCAGCCCTTGAGAAATGGTGGGACCAGGCAATTGGCAGAATTAAAGAATTCCAGGCAATTGAGATCAAAAGCTGTGCAGCCTGGCTGTTTCTGTTCCATTTATTTTGCGCCATTCTAGCTTTCACTTTGAACTGAACGATTTTGGCTAAAGGTGTATTACTTGCTAAGCGGTTTCAAAATTCACCTAAAGAAGCAATGGCAAAAAAAATAAATTCCTTCACAAATGGAAACCTTTTATTCCCTCAAAACAGCAGTCGCACAAATTAACTCTGGAATGCCGGTCTATGTTGAAATGGAAATTTTGTAGACATTTGAGAGAAAATAATAGTTTGGAAAATCATCTTTAATCTTGTTGTATGAAAAATGGCAACTGCCAACAAAAAGACCAGTGAGGAAATTTTGGACTTGATATTTCACGAACACTGCCAAGGATGCTCAACGTCTGTTTTCTTATATTCTAGTATGTGTTTAGTATGAAGTCAAAGGTTACTTTTTAACAACTTAAAATTAAAAAAAATGAAAGGTTCTTTATTGTGATCACCCTCCAAGATGATTTGATCGTCATTCATTGACTCAAGTTTAATGATGCAGGCTTAGTATGATTGATTGGAGAGCACCAAGAGTTTGATAGATGAAGGGGGAAAATCACTGTCTTCAAGCTTGTCCTAGTTTATCTTGTTATCTGTTCCCTAGAGAAACTTTATGTCGGGTTTAAGATTATTATGAACACATCTGCACTCAAATCATAGCTTTCAGACAAATAGGGTGGTGCAGATTTTTATTTGAAAGCATCATTGTCCAAAGCATCTGTCATCTGAAAGTAGTTTACATTGTATATATGAATAGTAATGTACACATCTCCAAGGAAACTTGAGAAAAATCATCATTACCTGTCCTGTGCTCGCAGTTGACTTTCGTTAATGTTGGTTACAATTGTGGTCAAAATTTCTGACTGCTTGGAAAGTGATAAATGCAGTGCTTTCTTCATCGAGCCAAGCAGCACACACCCTTTCCAGGCTTGTTCCGCAAAAATTACACGGTCATTTACATCCCTAATTTGGTTAGTTAGGAAAACACTCTGCTCGACGCCTCTGTTGTTAAAATTGCAAGCTGGGGTCTATAAATTAAGTCTGTCATGCTTCCCTTCTCAGGATAATCGGATCCAAGATCAATCAATACGTTTCAAAATTGGACCAGTGACCTTATGTTTCATTCCATTTAATGTGGCCTTTCAACCTGAGCAAAGACTTCCAATCATGTTTCACCTTGCATTGAACTGACATCATTTTGTGGGAACATGCAGGAGTGACAGTGAATGAACAGACAGCATTCACTTCCAGAATAATCAGGTTTTATTAACTCAATGGTGAAAGTGGCTCTTGATAAACCTTGGCTTACTAAGCTCAGCACTACATGGATCTGACCCCCACCCTACCATCTGCCCTGGCCATCTGCATCACTGTGTGGCATATTTGCTGAAGAGAAATAGATCGAAGGTCAATCCACAGGACCATAAGAGTAGCAGAAAGGTTCACTGGAGATCCCCCCCACCCCCTGACGTGATCTACCGCGATCATTATCTGAAAAGGACGCACAAAATCATTGAGGACCCCTTCCACCCTGCACAGAGCATTTTTCAGCTGCACCCATTAGTAAAGAGATACAGGAGTATCAGAGCCAGCTCCACCAAGCTGAGGAACTGCTTCTTCCTACGGGCAGTGAGAATGCAGAACAACCAAAGGAACTGCTCACATGAATCATTCGAGACACTTATATTCATGAAACCATATTAATTAATTTATTTGTATATATGATTACTTGTCCAGCATATGCATTGGTAGTCTGGATACGTGTTATGTTTGGTTGTGTGTCTACATGTTTTGTACCAAGGACTGGAGAACACTGCTTCGTCAGGTTGTACTTATGCAAACAAATGACAATAAACTTGACTTGACTTGGCTTTCATGCTATGACACTTCTCTTTCAAGCCCTCAGACCCTGCTTTTTGACCAACCCTCAGATTGCTGATCAAGTTCTTGATGCCCTGACCCCAAGAGAGTCAACCTCCTCTCTTCCCTCTGGCACCATGGTCACCATGAATCCACTGCTCCTATCTCTCTTCTGAAGTTCTCTTGCTGGGCTTTTGATCCACCCTTCCTTCATCCCACAGCTGCTACCCCACTCCCCCCTCCCATAACTCTCTCCATCCCCCCCTCCCCACCCTCTGATCCAGAGGATGTTGGATGTACTTCATTTGATTCTATCACTTATGTCCGACATTGCAGTGGGTTGCTTGGGGACTTACCAGGGTTTTCTTTTCCAATATTTTTATTGACATTAAAATTCCACTTTGAAAAATGCAGAGTACATAAACCAAATAAAAAGTTTAAAATCATAGCATTACATCCAAGGTATCCGCATTCTCAAACGACAGATATTATACTAATATTTTATTATATAAATAAAGAAAATCTAAACCCACTACTAAGAAAGAAGTTGTTGGGCAAAAATAATTTCTTATCAAAGTAAGAAAATACCTTATTAGTCAACATCTCTAAATTTAGGCCAAATCAAAGATTGTGGAAATAATTCAAAAAGGAACACCACAGTGTTTGAAAATTTAAATTTTAATCAGAGATTGAGCATCTAATCTCTAGATTTAATAGGAGTGAAATCCTAAAATGCTGGTGATGTACTGTAAGTCAGACAGCACCAGTGGAAAAGGGACCAGAGTTCATGTTTTAACAGAGGGGGGCTATGTGTTGGTCCTTTATGTATCCCATTCAGATTTAATCTTGAATGCCAGTCCAACTTCAAAAGATGATGCTGACTGTCCTCAGCAAGAAGCTGGTAAGTGCAGGGTGGTTAAGATGAATGTTTGCCTGATGGAAAGTGCCTTATTTATTATATCAGTTGACTGTTTCGTATCAGGTATAATGCAGACTATTATGAATACATTTCAAGTTAAATACATCCTTGGATCAGTAATACCTGGATTATACCTGGATAAATAATACTCTCAAAGTCTAATTAATGATTAAGTACAGGCAGTGATTTTCTGCTTCAGAGAATGGATGACATAACAAATACTTAGTTGGAGGAACATGAAGTTAGACAACAAAACTGACATAAAATAGAATGTAGATGAATAATGGATAAAGCTATCCAAGTTTACTTTCACAAAACTGTCAAAGAATATCAGTCTTTTAAATTATTTACACAATCAAGTACCTTTAAATAACATCTGTCTGCAGCCCTTCTGTCGTGCATGACAGATAGCAAGACCTAAAAGAGGAAAGTTCCTTCCTCTGTCATCATACATAGACGATGATTTTTTTTTTTAAAAAGTGCTCTATAAGCCATCACCATGCCCAAGGGCTTGCGGGAGCCGAGGCGAGACCTCTGGATGACCCCAATGAAGGGCAAAGGTAGTCAAGGAAGTCTGACAAGAACTCATCCACTCAGGGTGAAGAGACTGGCCTTTCCAAACCCCACAGTGGCCAAATGAAAGAGAATTAATAGTGAGTTCAGATAAAGAAGTTACTGCTTTTTAAAAGATATCATGAAGTAAAGTTGGGGTTGGTTTAGCTATCTCAAGGAATTTTGTAGACAAGAAGTGTTTGTTTGGAATTTTATAGAGGTTTTGGATGCATGCAACGTTGGAGGTTCTTTAGCCAAAATGGAAGTACAGAATTTAAAGAGGTGCCCCAAAATGTAATTACTCCTGTCAGTAACATTGAGAATGGATCATCACCGAGAGCATCATTCCAATTGGGCCTCACATCTATGCCAGTTGGGGAAAAAAAAGTGCTATATGGTGTATTTCTAAATTTATTTATTTTAGAATTGAAAATAAAATGTTAGGGTGTCCGCCTCCAGGGCTCAGGTCAGAAATGTTGTCCGGCTTTTATTTCCTATGGATGCTGGATAGGCCAGCTGAGTTTCCTCAGCACTATTGTGCATGGCATTAGACTCCAGCAGCTGCAGATTTTCTCCAGTTCTTCCTTTTCAGGCATTGAGCTCCTCCACCTGGCTGGAGAAATGTTTCCTCCTCTCTCCCACACCCTCTGATCTTCAACCTGCTGTTTTCAATCTTTGATCCTTGGTTTTTAATTGCTCTGCAGAAACAGGCCTTTTCTATGTATCCACACCCCTCATACATACGTTAGTTCAATCTCTACGCAGCTGCCGTCATCCCAAAAAAAATCGACCGAGGTTTCTTCTGGACTTTCCTGTTATGTCATTTTAGGGTTTGATTCCGGCCAATTTAACGATACTGCAAGAAAGATGGACATAAACTTGAAGGGGGAGCAAGAGGGTAAGGGAGGCGAATGATTTTTTAAAAATAAATGCACAATCTCCTGATGTAATGTTGGCAGGATGAATACCCTTGTGAGGTATGTGGACCTGTAATCCCAAATCAATTCTTTTTAAAATATTTTTATTGATGTTTTATGATATAAACAATTGTGCAGTACAATTATACAATGTGCTACAAGATTCGAGAAAGAAAAAAATTAAACCATGATCCAATATTATAATAATAAGGAAATCCAGAGCACAGAGCCCAATCATAATAAGACAACAACAAAAACGGTTGACAATTCTCTTTCCTTCTCCTCTCCTTCTATAGCAGTGGGTCCCAACCTTTTTCTTTCCACTCACATACCACTTTAAATATTCCCTATGCCATCGGTGCTCTGTGATTAGTAAGGGATTGATAAGGTGATGGGTGGGTGGAATGAAAAGGTTTGAAAACCACTGTTTTAATCATCCCTAATGGACTCGTTACGTGCACGGTTTCACTTCTCCGAAGGAAATAGGCCAATGGCAATTTTTCTCAATCAAAATATTTCAGTAACAATAGGTTATAGAGCAGTGATCCTCAACCTTCCCTTCCCACTCACATACCACCTTAAGCAATCCCTTACTAATCACAGAGCACTGATGGCATTGGGATTACTTAGTGTTCTGTGAGTAGAAAAAAAAGGTTGAGAACCACTGCTCTACAGTATAATAATTTTATCAATGTTTAAATTATTTGCAATTGAACAAAACAGTTATCTATTATATTAAACTTAAAAGAAAGAGAAAAAAAAGGGTGTTTAAATGCTCTAGTGCTGTGCAGTTTGGTTCCAAGTTGGTGCCACCTGATTCCCAAGTATCTTTTTTTCAACTTTGTTTAGTGTTGGGGTTTTGATTTATAAGTTTTTGCTTTAAATTACAAATCATTTCTGAAAAGTCAGCCTGATTCCAAACCTGACCTGGATATTTGGGCTTTCGGCAGCCATTTTAACATGCAAATCCTGCATAAACACATTCATGTCTGAGTTAGATCGTGCCCATGGGAAAACTTGCCCAGGCACTTAACTGCTCAGTGTAAGCTTTCCTGGCAGGAAAATGCAGCCAGTAATATCACAAGCTGCTCTAACGTCAGCATCAAATGGAACATTCCAATGAAGCCTATGATTTTTGAAGAATTTTTATTAAAAAAAAAACTGAGAGGAATTTGCACTGCAATCACCCACTGCAATCTTCTGGTGGCCCACTAAAGCGGAGTGCTTCTGTTTGGACCAGTAATCGTAATGCATGCAAACCCTTACAGATTTTAGTTTAATGCAGATGGTGTTCCTCTTTTTTGGTTTGTAGAGTTCTTACTGAGGAACCATTGTGCCTGGGAATTTTATGCAACCATACTTGATGATGCATTTGAATAATGAAAGTTTTTGTTTAATGATGCCAGCATAGTATGTTCAGAAGCTATGTCAATAATTTGTATCATGGATGACAGATAATTTGGTAATACCCTTCTCTGCCTTTATTCTGTTACTGCAGTTGTCTTGATATTAAAATTATTCATCTATAATTAAATATCATTTCTTTAGATGACCATAAAAACAGCTGTCCAACAATTCTTTCTTGGTCATTCTTTCACCGCAGTAGGACAAGTTCTTCTCTTTCAAGTGTTTATCCAATTCCCCTTTGAAAACAAGCATTAAATTTGCTTCCAGCAATCACTCAAAGTCACAACAAATATCCCATCTCACCTCTTGTTCTTTACTGAAGTATCTTTAATCCTTGATCATGTGTCATGATCTATTTTGCCATTGAAGTTAATTATGTATTGTCATGTGCTGAGGTAGAGTGTAAAAATCTTCACTTTGCATGTTATCAGGTCAAGACAACAGATAGAGCAAGTAGTACAATAATAAACAAATAAATACAGTAAACCCCCCCCCCCCCCCCCCCCCACCCTCTGTTAACTGGAATTCAAGCAACTGCAGCCTCAGGCAACTGGCCAAATATTTGAGGAAAATACATTTAAAAATTAAAATAGATAAGAATGTATACATGTAAAAATAAATGCTCTCAGAAGTAACACATCAACCTCTGGTGAAGATGGGAGCAAATATTCAGCCAGTGGAGGGCCTTGGTTGTGCTTTGCTTGTAGTAGCTGTTTGAAAAAAGTTAGAATAAAGCTGTGTTTGAATAGAATGGTGTTGCCCAGGATGAAGACCTGGTTAATGCTGCTCACCATTGGGGTGACTCTCTTCAAGTGTCTCATTATCCCTGCTTAGTAAGAGTCATCAGAGGGGTGGAGTTAATGACCTATAATGTTATTAACTACAAGGACTTTCAGGGGGCTCCATGGAGGAGGAGGAACCTGCAGATGTAGCTACAGTTAAATGTTTTCAAAGAAGGTAACGGAGCATAAAGTAAAATGCTTTATGGCAGTGGTTCTCAACCTTTTTCTTTCCACTCTCATAACACCTTAAGTCATCGCTTACGATGCACAAAGCACCCATGGCATAGGTTGCTGAAGATACTCTGGTTAGAAAGCAATTACTTAAGGTGGAAAATAATGGTTGAGGACCACTGGTGTAAGTACAATGAAGCATTTTTGTCTTTTAAACGGTTTATTTTATTCTTAATTCTTCAATGTCAGTGCTGCTCAATTGCTTAGCAAGAGGAGGTATTGGGCAAGTTACAGTACAGTGGTTCTCAACCAAATTCCTTCCACTCACATACCACTTCAAGTCATCCCTATGCCATCGGGGGGGTCTGTGATTAGTAAGGGATTGCTTAAGGTGGTATGTGGGTGGGAAGGGAAGGTTGAGGATCACTGCTCTAGACCCAATTGCTACTGAAATATTTTGCTTGAGTAAAATTGTCACTGGCCCATTTCCTTTGGAGCTATGAGACCGTGCATATAATGAGTCAATTAGGTGCAATTAAAACAGTGGTTTTCAAACCCTTTTTTTCCACCCACTCACCACCTTAAGCAATCCCTTACTAATCACAGAGCACCTATGGCATAGGGAATACTTAAAGTGGTTTGTGAGTGAAAAGAAAAAGGTTGGGAACGACTGGTGTAGTACCCGTTTAGTCTCTCAATCAGGGTCACGTGAAAATGTTGGAGTGAAACACGCAAGTCTGCAGACACCGAGATTGTAGTCAAAACACAGAAACGATAGAGGAACTTAGCCGGTCTCGTAGCATCCATACTAGGTAAAGAGACATACAGTCATTTCAGGCCTGAGCCCTCCTTCAAGGTAAGCCTCGAGGAAACTTGAGTTTCTTGAGCTGGGTCAACTCATCACTGTAAATTAACCCTAGTTTAAGTGGGTGGTGGGAAAATGGTTGAGTTGATAGGAACATGAAACGGAATATGTTACAGGGAGATAAATAAAAGATTGAGATTGATGGGATTTCTCAGATTGTTGGCAATGAGGTAAGTGGCCTCCCAAATCATTGCATCACATGAATTAATTTTCTACTGAAGAAAAATGTATACTTTACTGTATATTGTATTATCACAATTCAGAATAATCCAAAATGTTTCACAATCAGTTTCGTAATGTAATGAAACACAGCTGCCATGTTTCCATATGAGGTCCCACACACATCAATAACACTAATAACAGTAGGATCCATTTTCTGATGCTGGGTAAGGAATAAATACAGGCCACCATAAGAAGAAAATTCCACCAAACAAATAACTCCTTTTACCAAAACCTTGATAACACTGCTTCAGAATAGTTTCTGTTGGAAATTAGCAGAACACCTGCGAGGAAAGTATAAAGCTTGTAGATTTTAATCATAAAGAGTAAATCCTCCTTAATTTATGGATTTACACAGGGACATGCACATATCTTTTGATGGATCAGGAGGCTTGCTCTGATCCTTGACTTCTTCAAGGAATGAATTAAATTTCTAAATTTTTCACCTGCAGAGAACATCATTTCAGGACAAAAAGAGCCCATTAGAATATAAAGACACAGGAATTAGTTGTATCCACACCACAACTTTATATTTTTAATTACCAGACACATCAACAATAGACATTTTCACAAATTATGAAACAAAATTAATGTAAATTACAGTTACCAGTAATTACTGGTAGCTACCAGGGTGGCGCAGTTAGTGTAATGTTATTACAACATCAGGCACCCGGGTTTTAATCTGGTCTCTTCTGTCAGGAGTTTGTACATTCTCCCTATGTCTGCATAGGTTTCCTCTGGACACTCTGGTTTCCTCCCATCCTTCAAAACGTAGATTAATTGGGGTATTTAGTCGGCGCGTGCTCTTTGGCCGGAAGGGTCTGCGACTATGCTGTACATCTAAATCTTTAAAAAAATTTAAAGTTTAATTAGAAATTCTGCCTGGCCTGCAGGGGGAAAAAAAGAATCTCAGGGATATATGAGATGTACTCTGAGAGTAAATTTAAACTTTGAGTGAACAATAAACTCAGTTGTGACCTGAACATCATATGATAGAAATCTTTGTGAACCAGCATGTTCTACTGACATATTTTGAATTACCAAAATAGTTAAGGAACAGGTCCCCTGAGTTGAATTTTTGACCTCATCTGTCCACTCCAGATACCTTCTGCACTGCAAAAAAATGTGATAAGTAATGTCTTCACAACTTCATCTTGTCTTTTGAGACCTTGGTGACTGATGTAAATAATAGCTTTAAAGTGAAAGGAGTTGATTGACCACCAGATTAGCAGCTTGAATGCTTCATTATTTATGTGAGGTTGATTAAATAATAATGAATTCATGTGTGCTTTATTTTTCACCAGTGGTAAATACCTCAAACTCATGAATTAGTCAACCTTCAACTCAGGAGTAAAAAGGCTTTCATTGAGGTATCTGCTGGTTCTCGAAAATATCATGCATTTGTAATAACTCAATTTACTTTTCATGATTTAAATAGATTTGAATAATTCTTATTTAGCTCGACCAGAGATATTTAAACGTGGTTAAATCTTTACAGGTTTGCTGGCTGGGGCCAGGACATGGATGGGTTGCCCAAGCCCAACCCAAGGCAGGGAGTCTGCCCTGCTCTGACGTTAGGTGCAGAGACTAAACTCATCCATCGACTGCATGTGGAAATTGTCAATGCAGCAGGACCAGAGCAGGAAGCAGGTTGGATCCAGGGTGATTATGTCCTTTACTCTGGGTATTCTGGTTTTAAATCTGTTGGCCTGCATGTGAAAGTCCAGACCCAATACTACCACAGCACCAAGTGAGGGTTGAGCTCTTCATTTTTCCTCTTTCAATTCCTTTGTTTATATCCAATAGCTATTTCAAGAAGCCTGGTGAGCCACACTTGTGGACCTCACTGACTGGAGGGTAAAATAAGATCGAATAACAAAACCAAAGGAGTAATTGATCTGTTTGATTTTGAGGAACCTTGTGAATATTTAGGCTCTAAAGGTTGTCATAGCCGAAGGAAGGGTGATAGTGGGGACGAGGTCCCACTGCAACACAAATGCTCTTCTTGGCTTTCTTTTCCAACAGCCTCTAACAACCAAGTCCAACTCCTGGTCTTCACGTGTAGCATAGTTCTTATGCCTGGCAGAGCTGTTCTCACTGACAGAAGAAGGGGTAAAAGTGAGCCACTGGTGCCTTGAAACCAGTTGCTCCGGTTAGATGGGGCTTGTTAACCATCTTTAGGAGAGGGAAATCTCCGACTTCAAACCTCTGTTGCCTTGTGGCCATACCTACTCATGGGAAAGGTTTTGAGAGTAAACTCAGAGTAAAAATCTGGATTTAGAGACCCAAAGGCGACTGATTGTTGTACCCAGCGCCGGCATGGCAACTCCTGTGATGCTGCTGGCACCAAACAGAATCGACTTTTGTCGGTCCTTTGGACGTATCATTAGCATGGAGTTGGGGGGGTGGGGGGGCCCACTGCATAGGCAACAGACAGATCTCTATATCAACTCTGTCCTGGTTCACACCCTGGAGAGGCCACTCCAGCTTTGCTTTAGGTGCAGTGTGCATGGTCGACCATGACCAACGGAGACCAAACGAAGAAGTGAATGTTTGGCTTATCAAATTAGTTCATGCTTTCATTTTCTAGGCAAGAACAGGCCTTTGCATGGGGGATGTCCTTGCCAAACCTAATGTGCACAGAAATATGAAACTATTTAGTACAAATCTGTGAATAAGAGACAACTCCTGGTCTTCACGTGTAGCATAGTTCTTATGCCTGGCAGAGCTGTTCTCACTGACAGAAGAAGGGGTAAAGGTGGGCCACTGGTGCCTTGAAACCAGTCACCTTGAGTGAGGCATCCATTGCAAATTGTGCTGGGTTCGATCATTTAAGCTGCCATCACAAGGATACTCACAATAATAATAGAGGTACGCAAGATTATGGGGGGGGGGGGGTAGATAGGGTGGGCAGTAAGCAACTTTTTCATGGAGATGTCAGGGGCTGTTTTTTTTTTTAAACACAGAGTCTGGATGGATGCCTGAAATACTTCGACTGGGGTGGTGGTGGAGGTTGGTAGAATAGGGATATTTAAAATACTTGGAGATAGTCATGGATGAAAGAAAAATAGAGGGTTATGGGTGCAAGGTGGCGAAGGATTAGGTTGTTTTGAAGTAGGTTTACGTAAGTTGGCACAATATCATAGGCCAAAGGGCGTGTACTGTGCTGTAATGTTCCATGTTCTAAAAGAGTTGAAACTGAGAGCAGAATTGAAATGGGGGATCCAAATGTATTCAGTCTTTTGTGAATTAAAATGTCTTCCACGATCACCTTTTCTCTTTCCCAATCCTGGTCATGCATAGTGGTTGCATCCACATGGGTGCTGCCTGGCCCAAAAACCTCACTGAATTGTTACAAAAATGGGATCAAAATGCCCCATTCAGATCAATAGACCTAAGAAACCCCTGTGGTTTGGGTTATTATAGGGCCTTTCCAAGTTGCAGGAGCCTTAGGGAATTGCTTCTACGATGCCAAATAACTTGGCTTTATTAAAAGGGTACAAAGAGTGATTATGCAGCATGTAAACAACCGTTTTGATTTGGGAATACTGTATGCAAAGGAAAATACAATGATTCCAGAAAGGGCCAAGGATTGAGTGCAGCAAGAAGGGGGTCTGGAAGTACCTGCAGTCAGAGGCCAAAACTGGAACTTTTTTTGGTGATTAGCAAAGGAATGGGGAGCTGTGGAAGAGTGGCATTTCTAAAGAGAACTGATTTAAACTAAAATAATGAGGCCCTACTAATGCTGATAATGGGGACACAGCAAGAGTCCAATTAAAATTGCATTGTACCCCCTGCAGATTTGCAATGAAAACCTGGCTGTTCCAGACATGACCTCTCTTTGGATCTGTCACTCCTCCTCAGGCCAACATAACTTAATTTTGCAGGGTTTTCATAGAACACTAGAACATAGAACACAACAGCGCAGGTCAGGCCCTTCAGTCATCAATGTTTTGCTGACCCATATATTGCTTTAAAAAATGTACTAAAGCTTCCTTACTCCATAACCCTCTATTTTATATCAATCCATGTGCCTGTCTCAGAGTCGCTTAAATGCCCCTAATGTTTTGGCCTCTAACACCATCCCTGGCACAGCACTCCAGGCCCCCACAACCCTTTGCGTTTATATTAAAAAAAATCTTCCCCCTGACATTTCCCCTGAACTCTTCCCCCCACCACTTACCCTTGTACATATGTCCTCTAGTGTTCGCGATTGCTTCCCTGGGAAACAGACACTGGCTGTCCACCTTATCTATGCCTCTCATAATCTTGTAGACCTCTATAAAGTCTTTGCTCATCCTCCTATGCTCCAAAGAGAAAATTCCTGGCTCTGTTAACTTTGCCTCAATGACTTACTTTCCAATCCAGGTAACATCCTGGTAAATCTCTTCTGCATCCTCTCCATAGCTTCTACATCCTTCCTATAATGAGGTGACCAGAACTGAACACAATGCTCTAAGTGTGGTCTCACCCCAGATTTGTAGAGTTGCAACATGACCTCTCTGCTCTTGAACTCAATCCCCCTTATCAAAGCCCAGCATACCATAGGCCTTCTTAACTATCCTATCAACCTGTGCAGTGACCTTGAGGGATGTATGGATTTGGACCCCAAGGTCCCTCTGTTCATCCACACTCTTAAGTAACTGACCATTAACTCGGTACTCAGCCTTCTGGTTTGTCCTTCCAAAATGCATCACCTCACACTAATCTGGATTGAACTCCATCTGTCACTTCTCCACTCAACTTGGCATCCTGTCTAAATCCTCTTGTAACCTTCGACAACCTTCAGCTCCATCCACAACTCCTCCAACCTTTGTATCATCTGCAAACTTACTGATCCACCCTTCCACCTCTTTACTCAGGTCATTTATAAAAATCACAGAGAGCAGGGGTCCCAGAACAGATCTTTGCAGAACGTCCAGGCAGAATACTTTCCTTCCACTACTACTCTCTTTTTACCTGCAAGCCAATTTTATATCCACACAGCCAAGGTTCTATGCCTCATGACTTTCTGAATGAGTTTCTCATGGGGGACCTTGTCAGAATTTTTAAATTTAAATTTAAACACAGCATAGTAACAGGCCATTTTGCCCCACGACCCTATTCCACCCAATTTACACCCAATCAACCTACCCCATGACATCTGTACATTTTGAATGGTGGGAGGAAACTGGAGCCCCTGGGAAAAACCCACACAGACACGGGGAGAACATACAAACCCATTACAGCAGCGCGGGACTCAAGTCCCTGTCCCGATCACTGGCGCTGTAAAGGTATGCTAACCGCCACACCACATCTACTGCCTTACCCTCATTAATTTCTTTTGTTACCTCCTCAGAAAACTCAATTAAGCTCATGAGGTATGACCTTCCCTTCACAAAGCCATGCTGACTATCCTTTGAGTAGACTGGACCTCTCTAAATGCTCAAAGATCCCTATCCTTAAGAATCGTCTCTAACAGTTTGCACACCCCTGACAAAAGACTGACCTGTCTACAATTCCCAGGATTCTCCTTATTATCTTTTTTTAGGGGACGACATTTACCATTTTAACCTGGAAACCAGGTTTCTCTTTCCGCAGACGCCGATCTGGCCAGTAATTCCAGGTTCATTTTCTTTTCTTCCCTTAGATTTTAATTTCCAAAGTGGCTGTTGTCAGCCCTCATCTAACTTGCAAATTACATAACTGCGGCAAGGATGACATGCAAGGGGAAGGGCCCAGAGGCCAACTCTGCCGGAGAAATACTGTGTTCCCTTCTAATTTTTAGGTGTTCGTGATCAGGGGAAAAATGATGTGTAATTTAATTTCCAGTCGAGAAAGTTTTGATTCTTCTCCTGCCTTAAAACAGGTGCTTTTGAAAAAGAGTCACATGCACTCCAATTTATAGAGACAAATCATAAATTAAACAACAATTCATGACGTCCCATAATTGGGGGAAAAAAACAAGCAACAGGTAGCAATAGTTTCTATATTGTGAAATTTTATTGATGGTTATTGTTCAACTGATCATACTGCATGCACATATGATGACAAAGAGAAAGCCTGGCCACAACACTTTCCAGCAGGTTTTTAATCGCATATGTATATCACAGCTTGTGGATTGATAGTTACTAAGTGTACGCCAGGTAGCGCACACAATACACATGAGGAGTATAACTGCAGCAAAATGGCAGAGGAAAAAATTCTTAAGCTGCAGTATTACAAAAAACAAGGAGATCTGTGACAAACACTCCAACTTAGGTACTGTTCAACAGGACAAAGTGAACGGATTCTAGCATCTGCACAGACAAGCTGCAATTTTTCAAGGACGCTCAAGTAAGCTGACCCGACAACTTGCTCACATTGCACTTTTTAACACTGAAACGGCCCAGAGGCGGAACTGACTTTCCAACTTTTTTTGTGATTTATTCAAAGCATTGTACGTGGAATGCTTCTTTTTTAGTGTGAATGCTTTTTGCTCAGTCTAGTCCAAAAAAAATAAAAGGCCTCCTCAGAAAATAACGTAACAAAATAACGCGAGCTGTCAAGCAATGAAAAATTGCCGTTTGTTTACACAAAACAGTCATGTCTCAAAAGTACCAAGCCGACGAAAATACCATGATTATCTACACTTAATGATTGCAATACTTGTAAAATGCTTATATAAATCTGAATATGATTATCATGTCTTCCATAAAAATGATACAGCTTACAGTTGATCTACTGTGCTAATTCTAAGACATCATAGGCTGTGTAATCTATAACTGAGCATCTCCACTGCACTATTTGAAATTTATTTATACATTTTACTGGTACAAAGAATCGAGTTTATTACTTCCCTTCTGAAAAAAGAAAAATATAAACAATGCTTTATTACCATTTTTTGAATGTTTTCTCTCCCATAATACAAAAGTCAGCAATGATTATCAATAATTTATATACTGGAAGTAATATAAAAAGAATGTTCATTGATGGCCTAACTAGCAGATTTACTTAAATAGACCTATCTAGGGTTGAACTGCTGAATACTGCCTGGTGGAGTATCTTGTCATTGAATGGATGACCTTACTGAAACCCTTATGTACAAGTGCTGAGAAACATCCAAAAACATAACCTTTGGCTTGAACAAATAGTGAATAATTTAAGACAATTGATAGCAGGTGCAGTGGTGCCCTCTCAAATCTAGTTTCTGCAGATTAGCACCCTTTCCCATAATCCTCCCTCCTTCTGAAAGCAAATAAAATTGAAATGAAGAAAACTGACCAATTTAGTCACTTACATTTCCTACAAAATAGGTGGGAATCCCAATGATTTTTATTCCGCTTCTTCACATATAATTATCTGTAAGTGTGGCTCTCGTAGTTCTTGCATCTCAAAGACTTCACCATAAGAAAAGCAATTGCTTTAGCCGATAATCAAATATGTAACTTTCAGAAATCAAAACCCACTTTATTAAAATACACAGAACAAAATATCTGAGGTATAAAATTAAAAAATGTCATATTTTTTTCCTCTTTTTAGAGTTGCTATAATGGTGCACTACTGCATGTATTGCAATACCCAGGCCTTGGAATAGCTTCTTTTTTCCCCAGCAGAAGATTTAATGGTATGTCATTTAGTATGGAGCAAAACGGCTGTATCCCCCTCGGTATATACTAGCCTGCAATGAAGAAAGAACGAGACCGACATCATCTGCAAGGCTCCTAGTCTTGGCATCAGTCAAGGGTGCAAAAGCATTCTGAAACAAAGTGATGGATTTAATTATCAAAATGACTAATTATTCCATTAAGCCAAACGTTCAGCTAGGTGATGCTCAGAAAATTAGAAATATAATAACTTACATGCACTACATTGCCAAGAAATTAAGACATTCATCAAGTTTACTGGAAGGATTAATGTGGCATTTTTGCTGCTGTTAGCGCCAGAGACAAATTCAATTAAGTTAAACTGAGGATATGCCAGTGGAGCTTTTTTTTTTTAAAAATGGACGCAAGAGTGAGGCAGCAAGAAAGAAAATTACAGAATCAAGTGAAGCTTACCATGGCACCAACGCCATAGGTGGCTGCTGGAGCAAGTGTGTGGTGGTAGGGGTCTGCAGCATAAACTCTTCCGTAACTGCAATTAAAGGAGGGAGGGTCAAGTTAGAAGTGGAAATGGTCAAAGAAAGGAGACACAACAAAGCTACAGTATACTACAAGGATTCTTGTTAGAGTTTGACATAAAGTGCAATGTGATGCATACAGGTCAAATAATGCAAACGGAAAATACAACATGTAGTAAATTAAAAAGCAGAGTACATGTATTGCATTACATCTCACTGATGCGACTAACATTTCCTTATTGTGTGATATTGCATAGCTATGAGACTTTCACCATAATCTAACCCTGGGCGCCACCTTGTCGAATTTGGAAACATCACAATGGAAACAGGCAGAAGACAATGAATTATGTGGGAACATGCTTGGTCTTTTGACTTGGGCAACATGAAGAAGTCACCAAATTGTACTTTTATCATTTGTCCTGACCGTGGCAGCTTCATTTTAATTTTATAACAATGATTATTTTTCATTTAAATTTTAGAAACACAGCATGGAAATGGGCCCTTTCTGCCCAAGAGCCTGTGGTGCTCAAATACACAATTAACCTACAAACCCCATACGATTTTGGAGGGTGGGAGAAACTGGAGCACCTGGAGGAAACCCACGCAGACACGGTTAGAACATACCAACTCCTTATAGGTACCACTGGATTAGAACCCGGGTCACAGACACTGTAATACTAACCATGCCACCGTGCGGTTCTTATAGAATAATCCCATAACGTGCCGCCAGAACTTACAATTGAAGATGTAGTAAGAATTAAATTTCATGAAACTAAACTGCATTGTGGTTTAACTATTTCATTTTGTTTCCTATTGCCAATGCATGCTCTCCAGGTCCACAGATTCTAAAGACCAGCAAAAATGAGGGAGAGCAGACAATTTGGTGACCTTTGTTTTCTATCCGTGAATGCACAGAAGGCAAATTAATTTTATTTCATACTTAGCTTTATTTCTTTTGTCAAAGTCTCTGTTACGGTTAAAATGTCTTAATGTTAGGAATGGCAGAGAGGAACAGACTTGCTGTTGGTCTTAGCTTATCACTGTAAAGGTGGCCAATTTCCAGCAATTTCAGGCCAACAAGGCAACGGAATAATTCAAACCATTAAAATCAGCATTTCTTTTCTTCCACCGATCCTGCTGTTTTCACAGGGAATGGGAGTCTTTGGAATCAAGATGATGAAATGTAGAATGATTTTGATGAATGTACTTCATTTAGCCAACAGAAAATAAAATAGAATTAATTAACAAGGGTGGATCTTCCTTTAATAGCCACAACACACATTTGTTTCATATTTTAAAAAAACTAACAATAATTCACTCTTACTGATTAGCTGTTCTTTACATCCAAAGGAATTCATTGGTTGAAAAACTAAAATACTGTTAGTTTCCTCTAATTCTAGAAACAGGACTGAGCATTTTCAACTTCATAGCATAAACAATTGGAGATTCTATTCTCATTTGAAAATGGTCCATTAATTGCAGATTGTCCGATGTGTCGGCTACAAGTCTATCAGACTGAGCTACTGAAGGTGTACAACTTTAACATGCATAAATTTTATTTATTCTTTTCGGTTAGTGGGTATTTATTTGTGACGTTTTCTAATTTATTTGTGATTTCTTTTTAAAAAAATCTGTGATATGGGAGCAACACATCAATTATGATCTAATTGTGATCCTTTGCATGTTCGGGCCAAATGTCCCTTTGGATTTCATTGTATTTTAGACATACCTGACAGCAACCTAAAATCATTGATGGGTTATTTGTTAAGTAGGGTCTTGTATCTTTTCCAGGATCCTTGCGCAAAACTTGTTGCAATATTTTACTCTTGTATCTTTTCCAGGATCCTTGCGCAAAACTTATTGCAATATTTTACTCTTGTATCTTTTCCAGGATCCTTGCGCAAAACTTGTTGCAATATTTTACTCTTGTATCTTTTCCAGGATCCTTGCGCAAAACTTATTGCAATATTTTACTCTTGTATCTTTTCCAGGATCCTTGCGCAAAACTTGTTGCAATATTTTACTCTTGTATCTTTTCCAGGATCCTTGCGCAAAACTTGTTGCAATATTTTACTCTTGTATCTTTTCCAGGATCCTTGCGCAAAACTTATTGCAATATTTTACTCTTGTATCTTTTCCAGGATCCTTGCGCAAAACTTATTGCAATATTTTACTCTTGTATCTTTTCCAGGATCCTTGCGCAAAACTTATTGCAATATTTTACTCTTGTATCTTTTCCAGGATCCTTGTGCAAAACTTATTGCAATATTTTACTCATTATATATGCCAGCATAACCTATAATTCAGAAATGGATTGATCAAAGTAAAGGGTTGGCCATTTGAGACTAAAGGAGAGGAAATTTTTTTGCCTGGAATGCAATGAATCTCTAGCATGTTCTGCTCAAAAGGACTGTGGAATGTCAACAGTTCAGACTATTCAAAACAGAGATTTGTTGATTTATGCATGTTAAAGGAAATAAATGGAATAGTTAAATCATGATGGGATTTTTAAAATATCCACCATGACTATATTTGACCATGACCAATGCATGTGGAATCGTAAGGCTTTTATATTGTGTTTTATATTATTTTAAATCTGCTTTCCCTGGGAGAAGAAAATAGAGTGCCTCTGTTCAGCATTGCTTGCGGAAGACTACATGGCTAGATATGTCATCGTGGTCATAACTGGCCATCAGTGTGGGTCATAAACCTTCAACCTGCTTTGCAAATGCCACTGCCTATGTCCTCTAACTCATTGGAAGAAAAGATCACAATGGGTCCAAATTTTCTAACCACCGGATCTTTTCAAACGTTCACAGCAGATCCCAACATGTGTCCTGGACCCCATATTCACAAATAAATTATTACACCTCCTTTGATTTCTCTGAGTGTTAGGTGGAACCTTGAGCCCTGGGATTTGCCAGCATTGTTGGCTTCCTGTGGATGCTGGTAGCCTTTGACTGTATTCCAGTATCCATTACAATTCCTACTAGTAACCTGGACTTTTTCATCAGTTGAAAGAATTTCATTCCCTCAATGTGCAGAAAATTGTGGATCAGTAGGAAAATTTCACATCATCAATGCCATATGTCAGGGAAGTAAATATGAAACTTAAGAGGAAGTCTGCACTTCCAGACATTTTCAGTGGTCATCAGAGGGGGATGGATACTGCGGTAAAAGAGTTCCTCCTTCTGCTCTTCACATCAGTTCATAATTCTTCCACATGAAGGGATATACGAAAGCTATGCAACTACATGAATCGTTGTTGGAAATGCCCTAGGTCTTTTAAATCTGAGAGTCTAGTGCTTGCATTAGTTTGGGGTGCTCTGCTGTATGAGACTTCATTGTGATGTGCTGCCATCCACACAACCTGAAGACAACAGGTGAGGCCAGAGGAAGAGAACTTCAAGGACCTCAAGCCTATTTCACAAGGTAGAACAGGTGAACAGGCGGAACAAGATTTGAAGGAAGACAAAGGCAACTGCTGAGCTATGTCTCTGGCATGACATTCAAAATTCCATCACTCAGCTGAGCAAAGGTGGCAGGAGTCGTCTGCACAGAATGTGGAGGAGTCAACTGAAGCCACCTCTTGCAGGTTCTTCTTACGCTGGTCCCCTGAACCTCTCCTAGCACACCGAGTCAGCCTTATGGACGTTACCTCACAGTTGTCTCACACTAAACCCAATGGCTTTTTCTTCCAGGGTAGCCATTATATGTAACAACCAATTTTATAAAGAGAGCTTGAATGGGGGTCAGCATTAAACCCACTGATGGTTTAGGCCACCAAATATTGGTGAAACCAAATTTCTAGGCATGGTTGACTCTTGTTCATCAACCCCGCATTTCCCTGTAATAATCTGCTGCTAAGGACTGCAGCCATTGAGATAGCAGGCGCAAGTTTGATCCATACGCACAAACTCACCTCTCTTCTTCAAACAAGCAATATTTTTACTGTCAAATTTAGATTTCTGGCTTCAGTGAGCCTTCTATTTTGGGTATGAAAAGAAGCATCATACTAAATTCAGGGTAAATTTGCCAGTATATGATTTACAGGAATCTCTGACTCCTGGACACAGAAGTAAAATCTTTCACTTTATGTGTAAACTGCAAGATACTCTGCTATATCTTCCAATATTTAAATTGAGATTAACCAGAGTCAGTGCAGACATCCTTTCAGACAGAAAGTCTGCCCGCAGGTGAAAAAATAACTTTCAAAATGGATAGTGTCAAAACATGCACAACACATTGCAATATAAAAGAGCGAAAGAGCATTGAAAATGTAAGGTCTGTTTTTTTTTCCAGGATATCTTTTTCAAAAAGAGACTGACAGTTATTGGATTTTAAGATGACATGATGGAACTAAGAAAAGAGAACTGATCTAAAGGTCAGGTGTCACCAAGATGAGATTTGCTATAGGTCACATAAAATCAGATTGTGAAATGACATTTGTTGAAATCATCTTGAAATATTTTATTACATTTAATTCAAATCATCGTAAACCATTTTAGTAAGTTTTTTGTCTATTTTTTCATTACAATTCAAAGCTATAAAGAAAAATAAAGCCCACTAAACATTATTTATCAAACATTTTAATGTGTGCTTATTTATCTCATATGAAAGAGAAAATAAAACCCTCTTTATTCTTCATGTTTAGAATGTCGGTACTGCAAAACAGTGAAATGCAAATGTTTGGGAATTTAACACTAAGTTCTCATCAAGTACATCATTTCTATACTTTGTAGTTATTTTTACTGACTTAAGTTCAAAGGGCTTTGTATGGAGATCATTCTGACTCGAAAATAAAATACAGTGGATTGAGGAAGTCTGAAATAAAACCGAAAATGTTGGAGGCCTTTAACAGGTCGAGAGAGAATGCTTCTGCTGAATAACTTGTCACCAAAGCTAGTAGATTGGCTTCGAGCAAATTGGAATACAGTAAAACCACTGGTATCCAGAATTCAAGCATCCGGCAAAAAAATTGAGGAAAATACATTTTAAAAAAGAAAATAAATAAGAATAAAAAAAGGTAAAGTAAATGTAAGTTTAAAATTGTATAAGTAAATGTTATCAGAAGTAATATACAAATCTTTGTAAAGTTGGGAGCAAATATTCAGCCAGTGAATCGCCTTGATCGTGATTTGCTCATAGCAGCTATCTGAAAAACGTGTGTGAATTAGCAATGGCGTCACCCAGGATGAAGAGCTGGTTGATGTGGCTCGCCATTGGGGTGATCTCTTAAAGTGTCTCCTTATCCCTGCTTAGTAAGAGTCACCCCAGTTAGAGGGTTTATCTGTAAAGCTGGGGGAGGGGGGGTTAATTATCTACAGTGTTATTGTTCGTCCTTCGGGCGGCTTCATGGAGGGGGAGGACCCTGCAGATGTAGTGACGGTTAAATGTTTTCAAAGAATATGACTGAAAATAAATAAAACGCTTTAAGGTTCAGATATTCATGCAAGTGAAGTTTGTTCAGTGTAAGTACAGTATAGTGTATTTGTCTTTTAAATTGTTCATTTTTACACAGGAGTATTAGTTAGGTATTGTAAGAGTAAGTCTCAGCAAATGGAAAATACACTTATCTGACATTTACCAATCCCATAGGTGCCAAATACCATGGATTTTATTCCATTAATCTCATGACTGGAAGTTCTTCAAAATACGAGAAATCCGCAAAATCCATTTTATATTTTGTATGTAGGCAGTGCTTGGACAGTGACCACATCTCGAGTGTAATGATATGTCAACTTTAATAACTTGTTCATCCTACTTTAAAATGAAGCTGTGACGTTTGTTTTAGAAAGCAAACAAGGGCAAAATGGCCTGATATCCACAGTGCCAATTGGCCTACTCCCGCATCTATTGTCTATTGCTTTCTTCTGATTAAAAACGACTCAATCATTAATTGGAAGAATTGGTCGCAGACAGCAAAACTGCATTTCAAGTGTTACACCAGCCATCTTGGCCTGCACTTTGTGGAAGGAAGGCATTGGAAGCATTAAGTATTATTCTTCATTAGTGTTGGGTTCCTCTGGAATGGTTTCTAGTACGGCTGAGCAAACTACAGAAGAAAATTTAAGCAAAGCTTGTATAATTGACTATTTAAAAAGTCATTCAGAAGCAAATAAATGAATTAGGTGACTATCAATTAAAAATAGCCGAACGAATTTTCAACTTTTTTGTCCAGTGGAAATTGGTTAATGAAGATGTGGATTGTGTCCAATGCCATTTTGCTGATGAGTATTCAGCCCACAACTATTGCCTCCAGACAATCTGCTCGAATATTTAACTCGGAATGCAATGATGTCAACAGGACTCAATAGCATTTTCAGGCTAGACTGAGAGCAGTGCCCACAATCCCAATACGCAGCTGGTGGTTAGGACACAGTAGACTCTGAACATTAGCTCTCCCAATACATGGGTCTGCAAACCCATATAAGGCCTCTTGTCACCTGGCACTCTTCACTGGTTTTGGAGTCTGTGTTCTTGAAATCACAAAATGATCATTCAGAGGGCTTGATTGCTAACGGCAGCTCCATGACCAGACAAAATTGTTCCCGTGGATCTCATTCTACGATAAAAGTCCATCTCACTTTTTTCTTTGAGAAGTTAAAAGATTTCATCTATATTAAAGTCAAGATATTGGTTTGTCAACCTTCATTCCACAGTATATTTGTCATCATGGCACTCAAGTATTTTTCTGACAAATATAAGCCATTTTGAAAAACGATATTCTTTCATAAAAGCACTTTAAAATAGTACTGTGTTATAAATTTTACACAACTTTTCTACTTGCCTTTATCTTAACAGGAGAGATTAAAGTATGGATTAAATCTAATTCTGAAATTATATGCTCAGTTTCTGCAGAAGAAACCTTTCAATGCCTTACTCCCTGATATTACTGGAGAACACAATATCACATACCACCAAGAATATATACTCTAATCTCATTGAAGATCAATGAATTAATGTTGCAATGAAAGCAATACTTTTCAAACCTTAATGCACAATTTTATCATATAATCTAAAATAATTCATATTCCTACACAACAAAATCGCACAAGAATCACAGAACTCAAATATGAATGAATGAACTAACTAGTTGGATAAATGGAATGGCTGTATGTAATGGATATGATCCATTGTTCATTACACTCAGGTCATCTTCATATATGGTGATGGGCCCTTCCAGCCCCCCCAAACATTAAAATAACAATCATAATTTTATGTTTGACCCTGACATGAGCCCAGAATAAATCTGTACCTAACAGCAATCTAGTTTAAATTGTTCCAATAAGAAAAAAAAGGCTAATGATAAAGTACAAAGTTTCCAAATCCAGCAAATTACAGGATTATTTTAATTGAGGGAGGGGTGGGGCAAGTGATATTTTATATCTCGAAGCTGAATTCAATTCAGTAACAGAATTGAATAAATCCAATTTATGACAGATGAAGACCAAAGCAATCCATATAAACAACAGGGGAGGAAATGCTACAAATCTGGTTGGTTAATCAGTGGCTCGATGAGTTTAGCATCCAATCATAATTCCACTCAGCAATTTCAAGTTTTTTGTGTTGAAAGTGAACAGAATAAATTCTAAGTTCTCTTCAAGCAGAGTAACCGGTTTCCTACCTTTCTGTAGTGCCACATGATTGTATTCTGGTATTCACTTTTAACTTTGTGTTTATGTTATGACAGGGATTATTGATACTACCCACAAAACATATGCAATCATTTTGGCAATTTAACTTGGATTTTTTTTTGTTACAGTTGGAAAAAAGAGCAGAAAGTCTTTTCAATTCCTCATTTGTCTCAACAATACCACATCCAATATTGTAGAGTTTTGGAAAATTCTATCATTTTAGAGAATGCACAGCTAACATTCACAATTTGACAATAAAGCTTTGAAATCAAGAAATAAAATTGGCAATATAATACCTAACAGTTAAATCTTTCTATTGGGGCTTTGGAATTGGATTGACTTCAGTTTAACATTTCACAGAAAGCTTTTAATATTCAATCTCTCTCAGAAATAACTACCAAGTCTACTGCTAATCATTTTTGTCAAAAAGATAAGTGAGTTGCATCACATAAGGTATAAAAAGTTCAAATTTATTTTCTCCATTCAGAAATCATCCTCTGCAATGTTAAATTTTGGAGTTTTACAGTCAGTTAGATTTGACCTAGTATCTTCATTGACCTGGAATTGTAAGCATGAGCCAAACAAGTTGTCAAATGAATAACGTCATGAAACAAAGAAGGTTGCCACCTTTTTTATTGAAGGAAATTTAAGAATTAACACGTTGCTAATAGAAAGAGACAGATGTGTGCACTTTCTGGTGTTTGAGCTAATTGGTAGATTTCTTTTATGACAGGAAGATCGAAATCAAGGAACAAT
The DNA here is from genome assembly GCF_036971445.1 of Narcine bancroftii. NCBI lineage: Eukaryota > Metazoa > Chordata > Chondrichthyes > Torpediniformes > Narcinidae > Narcine > Narcine bancroftii. Next base: position 23,215,167 of record NC_091480.1, read on the forward strand.
CCATCTGAATCCCCATTGAGGCCAGTGAAATCATATGTGGTGATCAATGCCAGGTGTCAGAACTGACAAAATTGTGTCACAGGGAGTTGGATCCCCTCTCCTGTGCGATGCAAGTCAGTACCACTCCCCATCCACTGTACCACAAACACCATCTTCTAACACTACCACCACCCACTGCCACAAGTTACCTGTCAGAATGTCACCAATATCGATTAGGATGTATATCTGACATTTGTATGCTCGAAGGAACCCTTAAAAACTTAATGTTGCTGCATATTGTTTGTACATATTGTTTGTACATATTGCCAGCTCTTCAACAGTATCAGGCATATCATCCAGACAAATGGCACAACTTTCACTGAACCACTTTTCTCCCTCTTGCAGAAGAAGGATCATAGAGCCAGCAGTAGTCAACTGTCAGAGACAAATGTAGCTTATTGTTTTTTCTTGTTACCCTCTACTGATAACGCTTGAGGACTGACAATGTGGAAACCATAGAAGAAGATGGTATCTTCGCACCTATCCCTTCCTCCACTTCACATCTCTTCACCCAGTCATTATATTCTCAGAAGATCGTTTTTGGTTTGTCTTGAACAGAGATGGCCCAGAGAATGACTGCAGGATGGAATCAGGACACTGAAACCTGTCCGAACAATCTGGGCATATGGTCACACCCAAACTGCAAACTGAAAGAGTGCAATTGCTTCCAGCTATGGTACTTTCCTCCTTTGCCACGAAGCCATCATCACACCTCCGGTCCATGATCCTGCCACACCTGGAAGCCTGCAATCTTTTCAAAGCTGCAGGATTGTCTGTTCTAAGGTAAAAAGTGAAGAACACACTCTGAGGTCTCTTGGAACACGAAGTATCAATGGATGTGGAAATACAACAGTCAATGGCGAACTACTAAAAATAACTTTAGCTTTGATGGAATCAAGGTCACTTTTGACAATAGCTGGTAGATGGTCTTTACCTGTTCCAGTATCCTTGAGTAGTTGAAATATTCCCTGAAGGTGGCCATTGTCACCTGCAGAAAACTTGTGTGATTCCCTGATGAGGTCAATGTAAGATGGATTACCTATCACATACACTCTACATAATAATGTTGAAACCTCTGATGTAATGTGCAATGCAGAGCCGTTATAAATGTGTGTGCATACACTAACTATGTCATTGGGAAAAAAAAATTGCACCCCTAATATTCCAAACCCAAGTACTGCAAATGTTGCTCATGAGGAATCAGCACTTGGTAAATGATTCACTCCAGACATGTTTTAGGGCTTTACCCGAGGTTTGTTCTTTGCTGAATCTTCTTCTTAGGCTTTCTCTCAGGATTAAGACTGACCTGATTCCATTCTGATGCTGTGGATTCTGAAGAGATGGATGAGGCCAACGTGCGAGCAGTGGACTCTTCCACAGACAAATTGGTAGTGGGCTGACAGAGTGGGCAAGTGGTTTCTGAGGTGGTGCATCACTTTTGCTACTTACGTTGGGCTTCTTCTGTGTTCCAGATACATGTTTTCTCAATGTCATTCTGAACACACCTTCTCAAATGGGCATGAACTGCCCATTCCCAGAAGATAATAAGAATGTTACATTTCTTAAAGAAAGTCCTTTGAATTTTATTTTCTGTCCACTTGGTAATCTTTTCCCATGAGAGAGAATAGAATTGAATGCCTGTCTCAGTAGTCTAGTGTTAGACATATGAATGTACCCAATAATGGCAACCACATTTAATTCAAAACTAAGGATAATGGCTTGTGAAAGAAACCCAATGTTGATTTGAATGTTCTTTCAGCAAGTGTAGCTGCCGTTAACTTCTAAGCAATTCCCCTTCTTGTTACAGAACCTAAAGCTTTGACATTCACTCACTGATCTCCCTCATAATTTTATTTAAAATATTCAAATATTTTATTTTCTTCAATGAATCTTCCTTGGACCTCAAAAGTACAAGCTTCTCCAAAACAATGAAGATGTAAAACTAGAAAGGGAGGAGGTTTATTTAATTATCATAAAATTAGCCAATGACAAATTTATTGCCCAGTTTTAAAACTCATCAACCACCCCATTAAATAAATGATATTTTGACACAATACCTTTTCCAGTTGATTATTAGCCAAAACAAGATGCTGTATATCTCACTACATAAAGTCTATATTAATAATCAGAGAACTGGCACACAGCAAGACTTAGTCCTGATTAAATTACTAATGGATTGCCTTCTCATGAGTTGCCTTTTCTGTTCAGAAACTACCACAATAACTTCACCCTCATTATATCTATTTACACCAGGACTTTTAAAGCACAATGACACAACTCAATATCTTGATCCAATCACGCTTTCATCAATAATTGAACTGCAGCAATGTAAATTCTTGACTTTTCTATGGACTCATGAAGTTATTAAGGTCATTTTAAATCTCTTTTATTAAAATCCATATTCCATAAAGCATGATAATCATTTTATTTGCTTGCAGTTGCTGTTACGAATTTGTGGATTTGTGAAGTTACATGTCACTAAATTCTATCTGAACTAAACTAACAGAAGCATTGGAATGTTTTACTGAACAGATTAAAAAGTAATCAGTTCCATGATTAAACTAACAGGTAAGCTTTTTTTTCCCCAATGATCCAAAATTTTCATCTCTGCAAAAATAAAAACTTTAGACATTGATCTCAATGTAGCTTCAAAATAAATTGTTTCCTTCTCTGAACTTCTGTGATTTAATTGGCAACAATATTTACACATTAACACAGAAGAAATCAATGTGGTTCTGCCAGATCTGAATTTGTCCCAGCACACTTTAAAAGTGCTATTATCCACCATGTGATCAAAGTAAAATCTATTCACAAGCCTTTCAAAATGATGAGAAATTCAAACTTTTCCTCATTAAGATACTCTTTTCGTGGTAATGGCTGAACATCTAGCAGAATGACATTTCCTGCATATCAATTGTTCACCAAAGTGACCAATTCATGCACTTACAACAAACAAAAGTCAAATTTGTATGTGAAAATGAAGGATTAAGAACAAACTAGCAATGTGCAAGGATCTACAAACAGGAGTAATCCCCTGTGCACATGGAAAACCGATTCCTCCAGTAGCTGTTGTGATGAGTTAAATTCAAGATCATCTAAAGTTGAAGAGAAATGTACAAATGATGATATCAAAAGTTAAAAGACAGCTTGAAAATAAACAATGGAGAAGATTGATTGCCGGCACAGAAAGAAATGAGCTCCATTGAGTAAATTGCGGGCAAAGTCAGAGATAGAGAGAGAGGGACATATGAATTAAATATACATGGGCAAAAGCTGTGTGTTGATACAAAGGTCATATTGTGACATTTTTAACACTTGTTACTTGTAATATTTTAAACTATTTGTAGTTCTTGCATTTATATTAATTCATTCATAGTGTTTGCTGAGGCAAAATGAAATGTCAAAAGAATCCTGGGTGGCGCTGCTTTGTAATCCGTAATTAGTTTTCAGATAGATTCAGGCTGAATTCAGACAACGGATGCAGGATGCATCTGCCTACACCCCTCATGACCCAAAACTTTCCAGAGCTTACCTTGACACAATTGTAAGACACCACAATTCTTTCAGAGAGTTTTAAAAGAGGTGGTTTTGGAGATAACAGCTGCTCTAGTTATCACCTTCTAAACTTCTTTGGATTCCAAGGTATGGAGGGAAGAAAATATGATCCAATTAAGTTAAAAAAAAAGAAGGGAGATAGAAAACCAGGAACTAACAGGGGCACACAGAAAATGGACAGTAGAATTTTTTCTTTTAACCTATGGTAGATGCATCCAAAACGAGTGAATAAAGGTTGAGGATAAAAGGTTCAGAGGGATCAAACGAAAAACGTGCAGGATTTGTAGGGTAATTGGTGTATTTGGGCAGCACAGACTTGTGGAACTGAAGGGCCCGTAGCCAGGGTGTATCTTTAAATTAAAAAAAAGATTTAAGTGGAATTTGTACAGATAGGTACAAAAATAGATGTGACGGATGGTTTTTCAATTTGCATGATTCCAAAATTCAGACTCCAAAGAAGTAAAAAGAAAAAATGTTGTTATCTCGAAAGAGTAAAACAAAACAATAGAAATAAAAATGGATTTATCAAAGGAAATATAGCTATTAGAATAGACAAGCAGGAATCAATGGATGTGAAGTATCTATGTTTCTGCAAGGGTTTTGATATATTCAGGAAGTTTCCTGTGACCAATGGGGAGCTTGGGCTCCAGTTATTCATGGTCTTAGAGCAATGGTTTGGCAAGGGAATGAAATGTCAAATGTCCAATCTTTCTGACAATATTAAACCAAGTGGGATTTTGTGTGGAGAAAATGAAGGCAGGAGGCATCAAGGGAGCATGGTCAAACTGGGCGAATGAAATGTAATAGATAAAAACTGTGAGGTGATCCTCCTTGGTCCACATCACAAAAAAAAGTAGAGCATTCATTAAATCACAAGATGTTGGGTGATGTTGATGGTGGAAAGGCCCAAGGTATACATGTGCACACCACTGAAGATCAATTGAACGTACAGCAAGTGCTTAGGAGGGCAAATTGTATCTTGACTGTTTGATAAAAGGGTTTGAATAGAGAAGAAAGGAATACTCATTACAATTGTTTAGGCTTTGGTGCAACTTCACTCTGTGTATTATGCACAGTTTTTGTTTACCTATTTAAGAAAGGAAATAGGAGGGAGTGCAGTGAAGATTTTTACTATGTTGGTTCCAGGGATGGTGAGATTGGCATATGAAGAGAGATCACATTGACTGGGATTGTGGCGTAAAATTCTTAAAGGATTGATAGACTAGGTGTGGAGATAATATTTCCCCTTGATATTAGAGTCTATGAACAGGGAGCCGAATTTCAGAAGAAAGGGTATGCTGATTGGGACTAAGGCGAGAAGAAATGTCTTCACTGAGAAGGCATAGAACCAATGGAATTCTTCAGCCTGGAGAGCTGAGGTGATTCAGTCATTTTGTTCCTCCAATCAGAGATTAATAGATTTCTGGACTTTAAGAGAATCAAGGGTGAAGGGCTAGTGCAGGAAAAATAGCACAGAGATAGAAGATCAGTCATGATAGAGCAGGTTCAAATGGCTGTATGACCTACCTTTCTCATGTTTTTTAAGGAATACGGCTGATATCGCCTCAAACCGTGCATCTTGGCGCCTCACAGTTCGGGCGGGCAGCAACCTCCTTTGAAGAAGACCGCAGAGCCCACCTCACTGACAAAAGACAAAGGAGGAAAAACCCAACACCCAACCCCAACCCACTAATTTTCCCCTGCAACCGCTGCAACCGTGTCTGCCTGTCCCGCATCGGACTTGTCAGCCACAAACGAGCCTGTAGCTGACGTGGAGATTTACCCCTCCATAAATCTTCGTCCGCGAAGCCAAGCCAAAAGAAAAATGCTTATGGACTCGCCAGTAAAAGCCGAGTTGAGGAAAGATTCTTAAAACAACACTAAAGCTGCTCGTTTTGCCACTCATGCCTTGCTTCAGTGTTTCAAACTCATTCATTTGTGAATGTTATAGGGTGGTAGAATTTGCATAAGAATTGACATCAGTAGCACTTCTGGCACTCTTTGTCTATAAGTGTATTTGCAGAAATAGCCACAAAAATAGCTGATTATATTTGAACCCCAGGGTTCAGATAAAATGTACTTATATGCCAAATGCAAATGTTAAGGTGCACTGGGGATTTTCTAAGTCTCAGTATTGCCCAATGTAATTGAAAACAATTTTCAGATGGTCTCCAAAAATCAGCCAACTATCAATAAAAAAGTTGCGAGGAAATTTTTGTGATGAGAGAGAAATTTTTTTTAGCTTGGTTTAAAGAAACCAAAGGAAACGTGTGTTTTTGGCAAAGTTTATCCATCATTTCTGACCTCAACATTCCTTTTTTTCAACCATCATAGAAATCAAAACACCAAATATTCCCAAAAATTATTTCCCAGTGAAAATCTTGTGGAAGTCTGACATGTAATGCATCTCTTTCAATGACTGACAGAGAATTTATTGTCCACTATAAACAATGATTATTCTTTTGTTGATTCAGTAGATAAGGGCACCTTTTACCATTCTTCAACTGAACAATTCCTTTACACATTAAAAAAGTGATCAAGAATTCTACCATTTGGTACCAGGTTGGAGCCATTATCGACCCCTGACAGGTAAAGATTTCAGGTTTGCCTTCCGCTAATCATCGAGATAAGGTTACATGATGACGTTCTGATACTTGCATTGCCACCATTGGTGATGCAAGTTTTACCTTCCATTTATATGCTGCGAATGAGAACATTTCACTAAATGTAGGTCCATTTATGTGCTGGGTACATTGGCTCCTTCTGAACTTTAGTGGGAAGCCTCCTTTAGTGTTTCTCACTTCAAATATAATATTTCTATGCTTTCATGTCAATTTGCACATGATCATTTCACAGACTGCATAATTCAGGCGAACAATTTGGATATTTGGTCCTAGCTTGGCTCTAATTCTGTATCTATATTGTCCCAGTTGCCATCTTATGTTGGATAAGTTATTTCATTGCAGCTTAATTCTAGATCTTTATTTTAACAGTATTTTACAAATGAGCAATGGGGTGTACTTAATCATAGCATTCAACCGAGCCGCTGTCTTCAGGCTAAATTGGTTTCAATCATATTTGTGGATTCAATAGCAATTTCAGAACTCATTTTATTCTCCTTAACAAAAAGTACAAGGTAAATCTGCACGGAAGATGGATATCTCAAATGCTTCAATAACATAATTAAAAACCTCATTATCCACGTGTGGAAGTGTGCAGCTATTCTTGTGGAAAGTCACATTCCACAGCATTTTTGAGCAATCTGCTGGTACAACTGATGCAAGTAAAGCACAAGAAAAGAAAAATTGCTATTATTCTCTGCAAATCATTTTCTTTAAATGTGTGTTAATTACAACTCCATTTATCTTACCAATCCCATCTGAAACAAAACAAATATTGAAAAAAAGCAACCATGTCCAAGTGTCAACGAAGGACACAAAGTGCAAAGCAATCAAATTAGATTGAATCAACATTGAACAGGATGATGGATCTCTCCATCTGTCCTGTCAACCTACAGATTATGCTATTAAAATTTCACTATGATGAAATTTCATATTGTCTCTCTCCATATAGGGCAGCTTTTTTTCTATAACTCAGAGAATTTGCAGTAAAGAACTACTAAATGTTCATTGTGGATTAATTTCAGCTTAAGATAACAAGTCAACGTGAACAAACTCTTAATTTTAGCAAATATATTTTTGAATTATTCCCATATCTGACAACAGACCACATATATTATTGCTTTCATTTAAAGAGATTCCTTTGTTAATGTGAACTCAATTAAAATTTTACAGCCATTTATAAAAGTCTGTTTCAGAGTGTTCAAACATTGCGAGTTTACTCTTTGCCAAGTTAAAAACTTTGGCCACAACTGTACCGAAACCAATGAAATCAATACACGCCCTCAGGAATAATGAGCTGCAGTTTAAAAATTGCAAAATAAACAATTTCTGTGTGACGTTCCACAAAATTGTGTTTTGGGATATTTCTTCTTTCAAAATTTAAACCTCACCCTTTGGGAAGACATTTCTGTAATTCCTGGTACTGGCCGTACCTTAGTTCACGAATAAAACTGCTCGTTGTAGGGATTGAAGCTTGCTTGTTGATAACAACTGGGAAAAAAAGGGCCCACCCATTTTGCATATGAAGTACTGCAGGATACCACAAAAGATAGAAATATCACTGTGGATGCATCAAAAAGTATCAACAATTATTACCTGAAGAGGTGTTACAAGAAATTTCATCTGCTGCAACGAAGACGAACTGATTTCTGCAAAAGAAGATAAAATTGACAATACTGCTTGGTGACAGAGCACGTTTGATTGGAAGATGTGCTATCTGCCCATTAATCTGATGACTAAAGATATGGAGGGGGGTGGGAAATCTTTATTCAAATAAATATGCGAGAAAAGGCTTTGATAATTCAAAAGTTATTTGGTTAAATTTTATTAGAACATGCACTCAAGCATGTACATTTTAATTGGGTGAATGAATATTCGTTAATTTTTATTAATCAATCCAAGCAATAATTATAAAAATCCTACATTTAGAATATTGAATTCAAGTTCTTCTATACATTGATTAATTGGGCCTACAATAAAAAAAATTTGCTAAAATATTTTTATATTTCCACCTTTGTTTACAGGGCTGTTAATCTATGCATAAAGCCTCAAAGCAGATTGTGTGCTAACAAAATTGTGTGCTTAAAACATTCTACTGAACAAACTTCTTGCAAGCCGAAATAAGTATTGGAAGAATATTTTAGATCATTACTTAACATCATCAGTTTATATGCAAATCACTTTACTGCTAACTTATCAAACCTAGTTCTGCTTCTCCCTGAAATTACTGTGATAAATGTTCTTGCTCTGTTTTACAAGACATATAATCTGAATTTGCATTAGAATTTACTCTTAAACATTTTAATTGAGTCAATCAGAACCATTTTCCTTTGTAAGATATCATGGTTGTTCTTCAAGTCCATTTTCAATTTAGTACTGCATATAACCCTCTCCTTTATTAATTGGTTCTGAGGATGCAAAATGAATAATGAGAATGTAGTAAAATGTTAGCTACTGCCCTCATAAATTTAATTTCACCTTGTAAATTCTGTATTTAATACAGTAGAGTTTTAAATTAAATTAATCATAGTTTCTGCATTTGAGCATATTATTCCAAAGGAAGCTCCATTTTAACATATACATATGGATTTATGATCTAAAAAATATCCTTTATATGTATGCTTTGGAGCGGTGTGATAAGCAGGTAATATTTACTTGGTTGAATGACTGGCGTACATTTAATCATTTACTCCTCGGAAATAGCTAATTATAATTTTTAACCACATAATTTAAGATTTAAAAATATTTCATGTTGTATTGTGAATCAACATTATTCTTCCATGAAACAAAATTTGGGTACAACTCTTAGTTGTTGTTGAGGCTAATCTCATATAATTTTTTTTATTATTAACCCAATTAAATGGACAAAAACATAACTTAGGAAAGTAATGTACACGTTATTGATTGAAAATTTGCATTCCAACATTCCCCTATCTGGTTTTCCATAACCAAAATGAAGCATTTATTGCAAACATTTATGGGAAAATAGCTTCAAGTCTACACAAAATCATACCAACAGCATCTAAAAGCATACTGGTGTAGCGCATGCAAACTGGAGTTTATGATACTGCATTCAATGTACAAACTGCATGTGCATGGATATAGAAATGCAAACAGTCGTAGCCAAATTTATTCAATGGCATATATTTTGATAGAGTAATTCAATGATTTTGAAGAAAGGAACCCTGGTTGCAAGCTATGATATACAAGCCAGTACACTGTACACAACAAAATGCACCAATCAAATCAAAACCACCAGGCAGCCAACACAAGGCAAAAATCCTTGCCCTGGGGCTTTACTCAAGAAGCCACACAATGAACTTTTGTGATGGATCTATAAGAAGTGACATAAGTTTTACAGATAAACTGATTATTCCATCATATGAATATGCACTGACAAAATGACAATCCACCCCTCGTCCCCCAAACCAATAAGGTACAAAAGGGCTTCGGAGTACTACAAAGTGTGAAATGACAAAGGGTCAAATCCTTCACATTGCCATTAGTAATGACATACTCTTCAATGAACATGCTTTCAGCATACTTGGTGACAAATTTTTAGCTATGGACATGCATTATGGTTGAGTCAGTTGTTGCGCTATTTGTGATTAAGCTTAAAAACAAGAGTAGTTTACCTTTCTGAAACAAGTTTAACATATGTTAGGGGTGTAGAACTGATAACTGTGTGTTCAGTTAACTGTGTTCAATGATCTGTTGTTGTTTGAATATTCCATACAACCACTGACCCTTGTCATGTTTTTAACTTGTCCTGTGATTTGTTACCCATCTGTTGGTCTCAATTTATTTCTGTGCCATTATTCATGTGATCTTACTACATTTCAAAACTGCTTCAGATAAAATTTGTATGTAAACCATTAAAAAATGTAGAACATTGCAAAACAATATTAAAAGGCACACTTTTTGCATGTTCAGATATGCTTTTTGCACTCAAAATATTCAAACTCAGTCCATGATATAAAAGGCAATAGAACAAAATGTCAAAGAACAACAGTTTGAGATGAAGATGCCATTGCATTCGAAGTTTTGTGCAAACGTGCAAACAACATACATCCACCTTTCACATAACACAAATAAAACAATGTGTGGAGTGATTAGAAATTGGAAAACAATAGTATACTGTAGTTTCATTGATTCAAAGCATTGCTTACACAGGAAACTCTACGGCCTTAACACTCCTGAACCTTCCAAAGCAAAGATAAACAAGGCAATGAGTAGATTTAGGAATTCCAGATATTTATTGTTAAATTCAGTCAACATTGCAATTGAATTATGATGTTAGACAGCTGTAATCTAGTACCACTGTAATCAAGTCATGTTTTGTAACTATCCACTTTAAATATATGTAAATTTTAAATGACTAATTGCAATTAAAAATGCCCTATTTGCTTTAGCAATTTAAAAATTAAATTCAGCCATTACCAGGCATTCCATCGTTATATAAATGGGTATCACAATCACCTCTATATCTCATTTCTTAACCCATACAAGAAACTGTTCTTTTATTGCTGATTTACAAGACAAAATAAAAATTCACAGAGGAATTAGACTGACTGAATTTAAAAGAGACAGGAAAACATTCATGATTTTACAGAAAATTTCATCAGGTTTTATATAAAGTATTAGGGAAGATCCATCATATTCCCTGTGCCACAGCACAGCAGAGGTTGAAACAAACCTGAAACAATCCAAGCCTCTGCACGAACATTTATAGGGAAGGGAATGCACAATTCAAAGAATAACTGGATACAACTTAAAATAGGTTAACAGAGAACAATTTTCCAAAATATACAAGGTGACGTTATTGAATTTCAGTTAAAAATAACATAAATTACTATTTTAATGTCCACTCTGTGAAATTGATTAGTAGATCTCAATAAATGAGTAAATGGGTAAATGCTAAATTCCAGAGTGTCATTCAAAATTCCATCTGGGACCTGGAAAGTATTGATAAAGATACTGCGTGCCAATTATAAAGGTAATTCCCTCCTCCTCTGGCAGAAAAAAAATTGAGAACAGAGATAGAAAGTAACAGTGGTGCTAAGATCGATTACTCCTGCTGGGAATCCAAGTGACATATCAGTTGACATAAGTCGGAACACTTCAAGGGTCAATTGTGCTATCAAATTATGAAAGGGTAATGAGAACTTAAGGTTTAGTTTGCTGTGTTAGTTTAATTTGTTCTACAAGGTAGAAATCCAAGTCCACAATTAACCTTGGAAACTCCTACATTAGAGAGCTTTGTAATAATATGGTTTTAATACTATTGTCACCAGATGAAGGAATAGCAGGTTCAAAAGATTAAAATAATTTCATTTCATCAAAGAAACATCAAAGATAAAGAAATAATCTTCAGTAACTAGGCAAACACCAATGTCTCAAGCTATCAAGACAGATAAAATAGATGTAATTACCAATTGTGGGTGAAACTGTTTGATTAAATATAAGAACATCTATTTTTGAATGGTCATAAAATGTTATAAATTCTTCCAATCCAATTCCAGAGAAAAGTTGTTGCTTAAATACTGAAGCGATGAATGCTGTAAAGATACATTAGAGTGATAACTTTTACAATGGCTAATATGTCTGCTTCACATGGATGAGGTATGGCATCTTTAGAATAAGGGAATGTAGGACAACCTAGCTCTGTTTCAGATCCCCTGGACAAAGATACTTGAATGGATACATTCAAGTGGCAACGTGAACTTGGTTCACATAATAAAATAGTCTTCAATATTCTGTTGATAGTATTGTTAACACTTGTACATCCTACTGTGAGCAATGTAAACTGAAAGTTCTATTTTACTATTAATTATTTCGAACACCTGTTCAGGTCGAATCAATTATCATCCATCCAATCAACTTTCCTTTACGAATGATTAACACGAATTGCTCAATGTGATATAAAACATGTTTAATTCCCAGTTGAGATGCCACTGAAACTGCTTCTGAAATCTATCTTTGATGCACTGTCTATGATCTGATTGATTTATCTGAGTGATAAATTTAAGAATAGAACACTTTCTGACCAACATTGATCCACATCTATGGGCCCGTTTTTCAATTTAAATTCTTGCCTTCAAAGTCTTCTGAATAATTTTATTTCTAATTGGTTCATTTTGCAGTTAATAATAAATACAAGTAATTTGTTAGCTTCGCCAAAGGCAAGTGTGTGCACACATATCAAATGTGGTACAAAGGCCTCAAATTGCAACTAAATTATTACAAGTTGCATTAGAGATACCTTGGAGTTCTGATTCAGGATTGGTGTGAAAGCAAAAGCAGCCACCATTCCTGACCTTGATGGTTGCAAAATACTTAAGTCTGCAACACCTCATATTCCATCTGGACACCCTCGAAGTGAATGCTATTAACACGGACTTCTCCATTTCCCTCCGCCCCCATCTTTCCCTAGGTCTCCTCTGGTTCTGTCTTCCTCTAGCCCCTTTCACACTGGCACCTTGTCAGAGTAATTAACAGCCAATATACAGGTTAAGGGTCCAGTGTGAATGCTCCTCAATTGCCACGCAGGTGTCAAATTGTGCCGGGGCGGGGAGGGGGGGGGCATTAGATGCCTAGATAGGTAATATCATCCCTGGGGTCGTCAGATGCCTGCGTGCCGATTAGCCCAATGTGAAAGGGACACGGACTATCCAAAGCGAAGTAGTGACGCGTTGATGATGTTTTTGCGTGAGTGCAGGAACGTGAAGAAAACAAAAGATTAAAAAGAGGTATGAACTTTGTATTCAATTTACTAAATTCTGATCAATGTAATATGATCTTGTATTTAAACAAAATTAATTATGCCTAATCATTGTAACATAATTAAGCATTATGCACAACACAGCCCAGTATAAAACAATTTTATAAAGGACCGTGCGGATGTGGGAACAGCAAATAAAGCACAAGCCGCAAAATTTATAGAGACCATGGGAAAGTCGGGGATAAAATACATGCAGCAAGTGATGGCGGAACTGTCCTCCCAGAATTCTGTGTGGCAGAGAAAAGGCAGTATGCACGGAGCCCTCATGGAGGGGTTTCTCTGCCGCATGGAATTCTGGAAGAAATCGATTAAATTTGAAGGAATTTTGGATTGTATCTAAATGAACTGATTAATTACTCTTGGTGCCAATTTCTTACATTGTTTACACCAAAAATAATCAGGCCATTTGATTCATTTTGCCTCTGTTGTATCTAATTTGCTCAACATATCCTATTTTTCTTACTGCTCTCCTTACCCAATGTGATAGTACAGATTCTATCACCAATGTGTCTATGTACAGATGGTCGTGTAGGATGACTGTGATTGGCTGAGAGTGTAGCCACACCTAGATTCTATCACCAATGTGTCTATGTACAGATGGTAGTGTAGGATGACTGTGATTGGCTGAGAGTGTAGCCACACCTAGATTCTATCACCAATGTGTCTATGTACAGATGGTCGTGTAGGATGACTGTGATTGGCTGAGAGTGTAGCCCCACCTATTAGCAGGTCTTAAAGGATTGCTCCTAGCCAGACCAGGTCATTCTGGACTGCTCGACCTACTTGTGATATGCTCCAGTCTTTTAGTTGATAAAAGCCTTGGTTTGGATCAACAAGTCTTTGGTTCTTTCCACACGCTCTACACCCAGACTCCTCTTTAAAAAGACAATTTTTAACTTAAGAGATATTGACTTGCAAATCACTTGTGAGACTATTGCAAATTATATATGTAAATTAGTTTGGACATGCTAATGTAATTTAAAGTATCTTTTGGTAAACGAGAAGATCGCATATGCTGGAAAACTTGAGCAACACACCAAGTACTGGAAGGACAGAAGATCAGGCAGTGTCCACAGAAAGCAAGAGAATGGAAATCCTTTGCGTGAAATGTCAACAATCCATTGGTTTCCTTGGATACTGCATGGACCCACTGGGTTCTTCCAGCACTTTGTGTGCTGCTCAAATGATCTTTTACTGGGGGTAAAAGGCAATCATATAAGGTCTCAGACATTAATCAACAAGGAGTAAACTTTGTCACACCTCAGATATCTGCTGATTGAGATGTCAACATTGGCCACTGTTTACAGTATTGATCTGTAATCCAAGACTTGGCAGGGGAAGTTATTGAAAGCAATATTGTCATTCTAGTTTGCAATGTCTGTCAGTGGGGAATGGAGCATCAGTTGGTGGAAGAGGGAATGTCTTTGAGCGCTTGAGTGCCTAACAGGGTGAAGCTGGATTGAGCTTTGAGTCAACCCGAGCTGAGCTTAACATATATCATGAAGCCATCTTTAGGTTTGCCACAAATAAAACTGAGGTATGTTTCTTTTCCTTATCTTGGAGGGTGAATTTTCTATAATTTATATATTAAGGCTGCAAAAGGAATTGAGATGTTGCTTGAAAAGTGTTTAATTTGCCTCAATAAATTATTTGTTCTGCGCAGTTCAATTCAGACCGTGACAAAGCAGCCAACGTGCTCAATTATCTTCTGTAGAAAAAACACAAAGCTGGAGAAATTCAGCAGGTCCAAAAGTGTTCTTTCTATCGCAAAGGTGAAGATATATGACCCACATTTTGGGCCTGAGGCTTTCATCAAGGCAGGCGCCTAAAAAAAAATGGCAATGGGGTGGGTGGGGGGGGGGGATGTGAGGTAGGTGCAGGGGGAGGTGAGAAGACTCGGTGAATGGAGAGGGAAAGAGGTGGAAGACAAAGGGAAAGCAAAGGGAGGAAGAACAGAGAGCAGGCTAACAGAAACCATCCAGTTAGGAAGTGCCCAGATTGAAAATGAAGTATTACTCCACCGATTTAATGAGGTCTTGGTGTTTTACTTCTTGTTTCTACAGGACTTGTTTTGGAATTTCAAATTAAATGAGAGTAAGTCCATCTCTTTCAGGAGTGGCAAATCAGAGCTGAATCACTGGAAAATATTTTCCTTATATTGCCTGCAAATCCAGGGCTTCTAAATTTACATAACAGTGGTCTTTTTTTTGGAACAATGCCATTTACTCACTCAGGGTGGAGCAGCCCATATCACTCTCTGATGTAGTGGTTGTCACACATTCACAGCTCAATTATTTGTTGGGGTGATAATTAATCATATTTCCGAGATGCCATGTAAACCAGCACTGCATCACATAAACTACAACACAATAAATCAATGAAGGGATGAATTCCTTACCTGTCGCTGTAGGTGGCAGCAGTGGCGGTGGCAGGCTGGGCATACCTGTAGGCAGCATACCCACCCTGGTGGGGGGGGGGGGGGGGGAGGGGAAAAGAATAACCTTAGTCCATTTGCAATTTCATAGCAGAGGACAGACAGTATTTTCAACACTTATGGAAGCAGATCAAAATCTATGCCTTGCATTTGATTAACCAAATGACAAAAGAAATTAGAATGCTTATTTTGTTTGCTGCGAGACAGCCACAATTTTCAATGCTATTGAACTTGTATAGTTTTGGATGGCAGATCGAGCCTATAGATCGGATGTCAAAAGATGCTTTGCATGTGATGAAACCAGTATGCCATAAACTAACAGTTTCAACATTTTCAAGGAAGTACAAATCACAGATGAAGGGACTTGTATTTTCTCAATAAATAATTTGTCTTCTGACAAGTTAAACTTCTAAATTAGACACCAACATCATTCTTTGCGTGGATAAGCTTAAAGAGCTAAAGGTAAATGACATGGACAACATGGTGACGCATTGCAGTGGTGTACCAGTGTACTGAGACATTCACTGTTAACATGATGTGTTTTACTTCCCACATTTCGGATCCCTTGACAAGGTGAGATCATTAGTCTAGGATAGAGAAAGGTGCAAATATTTTTTCCACCGGAGTGGTTAAATGCATATATTAATAGGATTCTAAATCATTACACCTTGTTATGCCATTGATTTATTTTGTCATGTCCAAGCTCAGAACTGTTCTAAAATCTAACTTTTTATTCTTTTTGGCAATCCATGAATCAGAAATATGCCACATTAATGTTTTGCATTTTTAATGGCTTGGGTGATTCATCACACACACACACACACACACACACACACAAAAAAACATTTTAACTCCCAAACTATTTGCTTGAATTTGAGTTTTGTGATTGGGAAAGATAATCACATTCCTATTTATGCATTGACTTTGTTCAATGATAGCTCATGCTTTGTGCAAATAAATGAGCCACTTGCTAAACAAGTGTTGAAAATACTAGAAGATGCAATATAATCTTCTCAATATAACCCCAACATATTGATCATTTTGCATTTGTCGGCCGTGTTATCAAAATGAATTATTAAGAAATGTGTAAATTAGAATTAGGTCATCCGAATATAAATTATTTAATTAAATTAGCTCTTGATAATTTTTTTGAATTTTTGATCATTATGGGTCTTCAATTAAGCAACAGGACAAACAAATGCACATACAAAATAAATCGTGGGCAGTGATGCATTGATTGTCAAACTGTGAAAATGGCAGAGGCCTCCAGTTCAATGGGCCACAATGTTAGATCAACCAGTTCTAAATTATCTCAGCATGCCAATTAACATACAGAATCCAGTCTCTGTAGATAAAGCAAACACCATTTATGAACTAATTATAATGTGGTTGGAAGTGGCTATCCCATCATTCTTTGGGACAGCCTCCTCACTGTGTACACTTTCAAGTGCAGTGGAAAAAAACGTAAGAATTATGCAAGTCTTGATCACTGAGCATTCGGCCAAAATTCCCTGTTTGGCTTCATTCATAATAATTTTGCCTCCATTCACCCCAAACTCAAGTTGTTTAGCGAACCCGAACTGTCCCAAAAGGGCATTCATGTTCATTTGGCGTAAACCCTTCCTGCAATCAATAAATTCCCCTTTATTTTACAGTCAGTAAAAACATTTGGCAGCAATCCACATTCGCTGTGACAGTTCGCTCATCATACCTGTGGTAACTTATTGCCATACACAGGTTCTCGATACACTACTCTATAATGAAACAGAAATAATGTTTTGAATGCAAAAAGAATGAATAACTCATGAACCCAATAAGCCATTCCTCTTCAAGTTTGCCTTTGATTCTAAATCATTAAAAGCCTAAAATCCCTACAAATTAGGAATCACCAAATCATCAAAAAAAATTCTACGTGGAGTCTTTTGAGTTATGGGGAGAAATGTTCATGCTGTCTTTCACTCTCAAGTTGAAAGCGTTCCTTGCTTCCTATTTTACATAGCCTAATCTTTCATAGTCCAAGGAAGATGAATTGTAATGGCTTAGAAGCCAGAATGTAATTTATATTTCCTAATGTTGTCTAATGCATTTTTTATATTTGCATCAATTAAATTTAATCAATTTAAACTTAGAAGCTGAGCCTTAATTGTGCTACTTCTGCAAAAAAAAATTCAATGAATGCTACTTCCATGGGGAAATTGTAATGGCACAATTTTTCAATTTGATATAAAATGCATTTTTTTTTTAAACGCACAGTACTGATCAAATGTGTACTTCAATATATTTTGAAATGTGTTGATTTCAGAGAGAGAAGAAATTATATCAATTTCATTTGTATAAAGGGTATCCATGCATTAAAGTTGTGCCAAACTTGTTTTGGATTTTGTAGAACTAATAAATAATATCAATTGCATAAACAATGAGAAAAATAAAATATGGTTTATATGTGAAACAAAAGAGATGATTCTAAAACCCCCTCTGATTCTAAGCAACAATTATCCAATGATCTTTTCACTTAGCAAATTGCATTGACTCAATATCTTAAAAGAACATGGAATATGGAAATCTTGGACAACAAAATATTTAAAAAAATTCTTTTTACTGGATGATTCAAGCTTTTACAGTCCAACCTCTTCAATACGACTTTCTGATGAGTAACAGACAAGAGCCTCAAGACATCAATTCTAACCCAGTTCATCTGGCAGAATGTACGTTTCTCAATTCTTTTCGTGACAGCTTATATTTTGCTGCCAGTTCCTCAAGGAACTGTTGGCATTTTTCAGTGGAAGAATGGCTTCAGTTTTCGGACTCTTGGATCAATGGAGAAACGCTGAACTTTGCTTTGTGAAGTCATGGCTTGCCTGTGTTG
The DNA here is from genome assembly GCF_036971445.1 of Narcine bancroftii. Classification (NCBI taxonomy): domain Eukaryota; kingdom Metazoa; phylum Chordata; class Chondrichthyes; order Torpediniformes; family Narcinidae; genus Narcine; species Narcine bancroftii. Next base: position 23,233,463 of record NC_091480.1, read on the forward strand.
CGGAATGGCAGGAATTTCTGCCATGGCAGGTGTTTCCTAGCAGCCGTGCTGCAACTTGCTCTCAAATTCTGGCATGACATCCATTTGAGGAAGAGAGGTTAAAAAAAAAGAAGGTAAGTTGGATTCTTTTAATTTTGTTGTGGTTTTTTTCACGTTTCAAATATTTTAAATTGGTTTTTGTTGATTTGTTTTCAAAATAAGATTTTTGATTCATTGTTTTATAAGAGGCATTGATGGGAAGGAGGTGGAAAGAGTTGGAATCTACAAGTCCCTGAGAGTCCATATTTCAGAAGTCCTCTGCTGGAGTCAGTACATTGAGACATCCATGAAGAAGGCACACCAATGCCTTTACTTTCTATGGAGTCTGAAGAGATTTGGCATGCCATCAGGTTCTCTACCAGGTGCACTTTGGAAAGTATACTGGCAGGTTGAATCGCAGCCTGGTTTGGCAATTCAAATGCTCAGGAATGCAGAAGGCTTCACAGGCTCTGACGTCTATGTGAGGCGCCACCTTAAGATGGCAGCCAAGAACATTAGGGACACCATCACCCTTATCACAACCTCTTTTCAGTGCCACCTTTGGGCAGAGGGCACAGATGCCTGAAAAAAAAAACACCTCTCGATTCAAGAGCAGCTCATTTCCAACAAGCTTGGTACATAGACTGCTCTATCTCATAATGACTGCTTGAACTATTGCGAATCACTTTTTTTGCTTCTGTTTACTGTGAATATTTATAATCGCTCTTACAAATTTATTATTTCATTCAATAAGTTTACCGTGATATTTTTCTTTACAAGTACCTGTCAGGCTGCAGCAAGTATGAATTTCAGTTTACAAGGCATAATGTGCATGACAATAAACTCATTATCACGAGTTAATTATAATTAGCCAATGTTTCATATTTTAAAAACTTTTTGAACATCAGGCCTATTCAGAAAAATTGAAGGAATTGAGACAAGTCTCAACACTGGGATCTCAAAAGTTTTCGGGGTCAGTGTCCAGGGCCTCATCACTGGGCTCCGATACTGTCTGGACCAGCCAGAGAACCTGATCAAGGAAAGTTTGGGCGATAAGGAAAATCCCAGCCAATGACTGTTGAGGGGGCTGGAGCATTCCACCACTCCAAGTTATCATGATTTCACTAGAAACTAGGAGATTACCCATGGGAATGAATTTGGAATATAACTTAAAGAGTTTTTAATTTGGATTCTGAGGCCTAGCGCTGACTTCAGATCCAGCCTTACCATTCAAAGTATGAAAAATGCCAAGACCGCGTGAGGGAGGAAAACTAAGTAATGGGAATGCAAGCAAAAATAATATATTCTGTTCCGTATATTCTGTCACTATTCATTAGCAATAGAAACATTATTCTTATACTACAAAATCTACAGTTATCACACTCATCTTAACCACCAGAGAAATATGTGCACAACCTTCCCGAAATAGAAATGTTATGAAACTAAATGAAAAGATTATCCCCCCAAAAAAACAGCCATAATTTTATTCATTAGAAGGAAACAAAAACAGATAAATGTTGCTGCATATGACAATATTTTAATTATTCACCCTGTGTGTACTTTGAAAATGAGAGGCGTACAGCGGAACAAACTAAAATACCATTTCAATCTAATTGGGTGGAAAATATATGAGGAAATGAGCAATGATTTTTGGGATAACATACGGCTGTGTGCAATGCTTTCTGAAAGGCATTAACACAATGCAAAATCTGAGGTGCACAGCAGAGTAAACTTGTAAGAAGAATGGCTTTGGTAATGAGGACAGAACCTGATGTACTTCACAAGTACTTACATAAATGTCTGCACCATAAAATCCATCCTGGTAAACAACACTGCAAGATTCACATACAAAAAGAAACATTCCTGTTAGTGCATTTTTACATGCCAGGGCATATATCAAGTACTTCACCATAAAGATTAGTCCACTGAAAAAAAAAGTAAAGATGGCACCAAAGATGTTTAAGTATTTGAATATATATTTTGTGAAGCAGGTATTTGCTTGTTATGGCTGGAGAATTAATGAAACGTTAATCCTACTTTTGGAAACCAGCAAATAAATTGCTGGGAGCAATGACATAAAAACTACAGATGCTTATACAATATATGACATTGGTTCACAAGGTATGCTGCTATGTGGTCCTGTTCGTTCAGTCTGGGATGCTATCAAAGGGCTTTATCCAGGGCCTTTTGAAATGAAGTATCTTTGTGTCATTTTTAAGTACCTGCTATCTATATTTCACTGCCTGTCCTCCCATTCCTTTGCAAGGCTGTGAGCTTCAGTAAAGGAAGGACGATACCATTCTGCTACAAGCAGTGGTGGTCCGCTGTTGCCTGACAGGGAACAGCAAGAACACTGGCAGAAATTGGAAAACAAATAACAGACTGAAAACAGACATTTTGCGATCAAATCAATCAATGCCTCTCCCAGGGAAGGTCCATCAGCAATCCTAATGAACAGTTGGTGGACTGATGGCTGAGTGATCCTAATGACATGTACAACATGGGTGGTCTAAATCATGATAGTGACAGACTGAGCTTCAAGTACAGCACTCATACAGAGGGAGGCTTCTTTTGGTGCTTCAACAAAGGCTAAAACTTTAAATCAGCTAGCAGAGAATGGGAAATAATATATTTTGCTCAAAAAAACCGTGAATAAGCTTGTAGCAGGACAATCTAACAATCTACCTGTGACTTAATATGGCTCAAAACTCCCTGGCAAGCAAATACAGTAAAACCCCTGCTATTCAGAATTGCCTCAAGCAACTGGCGCAAAAATAAATAGGTAAAAATTACAGGTTTAAAATCGGAGTGCCTCGTCGTTAGTTGCAACACGTAGTGTTAAGCAACCGGAAGATTCACTTATCCGGCATCTACCAATTCCCATAGGTGCTGGATACCAGGGATATTAATGTACATTTACCAAACATTTCAATGTGCATGAACATCTGTGACCAATCCTATTCTGGTCCTCATCTGAGCCTCCTGCTGCAGGACACATTTATTAGGAAAGACAGCTTCATCATGGTCCAAAAGCAGTTTCCCTATGCTCCACACTATTGCAGTACACCGAGTGCCAGTATCTGAGCTATCAGTTGTGAGTGGGAGGCCATGTGAGAGGTGCGGTCTTTTCCCTCATTACCTGGTCAGCCAGGTGTGCATTCTTGAAAGGATAAAAGCACAAGGGTTGGTGAGGGTGTAGGGTTGGAACTGGAAATAAGGAGAAGAACTTTCTCTTTATTAAGCAAATATGTGAATCTTGGTGAATTGGGGAAAACAGCTGACCAACATGTTCTATGATTTTTATTATAAACTGTAGCTAGACTTTAATTTTCTTTTCCCCCCCATAGTAGGGTACAGCTGGATAAACGTTTGGCTCTGCAAGATGCAATTAATGATACATTATTTTGCCAAAATGTATAGTGTCAGTGATGGTCATGATTTGATTGGGAGATGGGCCAGACATGAGGGTTTGATGGATGGGAAAGTGTTCCCTGTGAGTCTTGGTGCAACACTCAGTTAATTGATGGCTCTTGTTAGGTTAGGACTGTCCTCAATATAAATTATCATTAGAAAATCAGACTCTTTTTACATACAATGCATGTGGTGGGGGAGGGAAATGAAAATCCATCTCTGAGTTTGATCACTTGGTGACATCAAATTCTTTGGGCTTCGTTTCCGGCATTTGCTTCCAGTGTAGCATCCTCCTACCCAAGTTTGAACACATGCCTTGGAGGCTTCCTGGTATCCTATGGATGCCTTACATCTCTCTACTCTTGTGGTCAACAGGGAAATGGGACAGTTGCTGTGTCAGATTGATTCCAGAGATGAGGGGGTTAAATGATGAGGAGAAATTGCGTAATCTGGGGCTATACACTGGAATTTAGAAGAATGAGAGGGAATTTATAGAAATGATTATAAAACAAATCTTTGGTTGGGAAGTCTATAACTAGGGGACCGAGCCTCAAGATTCAGGATAGAAGATTTAGGACAGAGATGAGGAGGAACTGTTTTTCCCAAAGGGTGGTAAATCTATGGAATTCACTGCCCATTAAAACAATGAAGACTACCTCAGTAAATATATTTAAGATAAGGTTGGATAGATTTTTACAAAGTAGGGGAATTAAGGGATATGGGGAAAAGGCAGGTAGGTGAAGATGAGCCTTTCATCAGAACAGCCAAGATCTCATTGAATGGCTGAATGGCCTACTTCTTCTATTTCTTAGGCTATGTTTTCATGTGTCGTGGTCCATCACCTTTACGCCCAACATGTCATTCCAGACACTGAAATGCACTTACAATACCAAGGCCACCAAGTGTATGGCAAGTGTCACCTCATGACAACAAGGAACAAACGAGTACTTTCTGCCCACCTCTCATCAACTCATGGACATGCATTGCAACTCCAACAATTGTTTTGCCACTGCTACCAATTTCTTTACCTTGAGCTTGAGACCCAGCTTTCAAAGAGTTTACCTTCCTGCTGCGATGGAAAACAAGCTTCTATACATGTCATCATGCATTGACTGCTATATACAGCAAGTCCATCAGTATCTATAGAGAGTGTAGAACAATAATTATTTGGGCCAATGACTTTTCAATCAGAATTAGGAAGAGCTGGAGCTAAACGGTTTGATTGAAGAGTGATAAAGCGCAAAAAAAATTGTAAGTTAATTGATAATTTCAGAAAATCATCTGTATTGACACTTTTGTAGTCTTATGGTCTGGTCTAATCAGCTCTTTTAATTTAGACTTTCCCTCAAGTTCTTACGTCTCTTCCAAGCTTTCTCTGCATCTTCGAGCCTGTTCTTGTCTGAGTCTAGTGACAGCAGAGTGACCGGAAATGGTAACAAAATTTCACACTGTAGATGTTGCCTGAGCTGCTGAGATTTGCATTTTTCTTTCTGAACTCTACAAATGTTTTGCTTTAATTGGAATACTGTAAAATAAGAAAACAAGAAGTTGGAGCAGCAGTAGGACAATCACCCTCTTAAAATTACTCCATTCGTTACAGCAGAAATAGTTATAAAGAGTCGTATAGGACAGGAATAAGCCCTTTGGCCCACTTTAACCTTTTTGGTTATCTGCACTCATTTCATCTATCTGCATTAGGACTATATTTTCCAATGTCAGACTGTCTCCAAAGGTAGAAATGGCATCTGATTCCATCTCTTTCTCTGGCAGTGAGCTCCAGAAATCAGCCATTCTTTATGTATCAGAACTTACCTAACTCTCCTTTCACATTCCTCATACTCGTCTTAAATCCATGGCCTCTTTTTTTCCTGATACCCCTACTATGGCAAAGAAATTCCAACCATCTAACTTTTATATGTCGCTTATAATTTTACATCGGACCACAAACAAATCAGCACCTTTTGACTCATTAATTATTTGTATTAAACACAGTGACAAATTAAACTAAATCTCTTCTTACTGTACATGATGCTTACCTCTCCGTCTATTCACATGTCTATCTAACAGCCTCTTGGACACTATTCTATCTGGTCAGGTCTCTCTGTGTTAAAAACATATCCCCCCCCCACACCACCCTCTCCTTCAATGCATCCTCTTCTAGTATTTAAAAAAAGATCCTGACTGTTTATCCAATCTATGCTTCACATAATTTTATGAACTTCTATCAGTTCTCTTCACAGCCTCTGAGGTAATGGAAAAGAACAAGCCAAGATTGCTCATTTTCCCCCAATAGCACATGTCCTCTAAATCAGGAATGATCCGGGTAAATCTTTTCTGTACCCTTTTCCAAAGCCTTCGATCCCACAGTGGGGTGACCAGAACTGCACACACAACTCCAAGGGCAGCCAAAGCAAACTTTTACATAACTCCAACGTTAACTTCCTTACTTATATTTTACTCAATGCCTTGACCAATGAAGGCAAGCCTTCCTTACACCTTTTTTTGGATGGACAAACCAGAAGGCTGAGTACAGACTTGTACTGTGCTGTAGTGCTCTATGTTCTTTGCCCCCTTATCTACTAGCTTGGCTGTGTTCAGGAAGCAATGGAATTGGATTCCCAGATCCCCCTGTATATCAATTTCATTAAGGGTCCTGCCATTAACTGTACCTGTACTTTCTCCTTAGATTTAACCTCCAAAAGTGCAACATATCAATCTTACTCAGATTTAACTCGATATATATCTCTAATGAACTTATCATGTTTCTGCAGTGTGGCAACTGGAACTATATTCCAAGTGTAGTCAAACAGTGTTTTGTAAAGATGTAGTATTATGTCCCAATGTTGATATTCTATGGCCAAATCTATGAAGGCAAACAAGCCAAATGCCTTATTCACCATCCTATGTGTTTGTGTTGTGATGCACCATCAATAATCAACAGATTGAAGTTGTGAAATGGATAGGCTTTTATTAACTATAGACTGGAACAGCTGTCAACCTCATTGACTGATCAAGGCAGAGTGGAATGGAGAGGCAAAGGGCTATGGGTAGGATCAGTCTCGGGAGCCATGTCCATCGGGCAACAGCCACTCGTAGCATAACAGTGGCCACATGTCGCTACTTTCAGGAAAATGTGGACTTGAACCCCAAGGTCCATCTGTTCATCAATAGTGCTGAATGGGTCATATCAGCCTACCAGACATAACGGACTCAGCACCACTTTCTTGGTTCTCCCTACATTCCTTGATGCCTTGCGGTTTAAATGATTCTCAATCTCTACCTTGGTTCTAGATCCTTTTGCACCACATCGTTGCAATCTACTTGAATAATATTTTTCCCTGGCAGAATAATTCTACACACATTCACTTTGAAGTTAGTTAAGACAATCCCATTAAGCCCTTTGGCAGTTAGATCACTTTCAGTTTTTTTTGATGAAAAACTGGCAAAAATGAACAAAAATAGAGCCCACACTATAATCATGAATGTCAAGGGTCAAAGCATAAAAGAAGAATCGAAGTAACATCAAGATAAACTTTATACCTCTGGACCTCCTGAAAATGGACGTTGAAATTTGTTACCAACCAAAGACCCGTCTTTCCTGATTGCTCCATTACCAACATGTAGGCAATAAGACACCTACCAAAATAAGGAACTTGCCTCATGATCTTATGCCAATCAAGCTTCTATTGTGTAGCTTGGACACTAACTGCTTGTTAAATTGGGTATGAAAAAATTAATATACCTTGCCTTTTCCCACAGATGAAAGCAGGTTGGCAGCTACTGGAAACAGCAAAGAAGTTCGACAGGTAAATCAGGAACTTTGCCTTTCAGGGGGAAAAACAGACCAGATCTCAAAAAAAGAGACTTCCTGCACCTCAAGTGACATGTGATCCTCCAAAGTGCTTCCTGCTTCTCATTTTGGCAAAGGAGGAAATTAATTCAACTTTACCACTGAAAACTCACAATACTAAAGTAGCATCGCTCGGTTTATTTCATGTGTGACTGTTCAACAGTTCAAGAGATTGCAATAGATGTATAAAAAACGAACAAAATTAAATTCTGGCAGCAGAAATAGAGAGGTAAGTCCCTAAAAGCTTATTTTAGGGGTTAAAATGAGATAAATAAATTCTTCCAGACAACAAGAGGGATCTGTGCAGGATGAAACTTCTAGTTAGAATAATGGTATGATCTTAAGAAAAAGACAGTGGATCAAGCAGAGGCCAGGATCTCAAAAAAGGTTTGATTCAAGACGCTCCAAACATTCTCCTCATTCATAGTTTTCATTTGCACCGTGTTAATGTAATTAAAATCTGTGTTTGGCTCTTATCTTTTGCTGGAGCTTTCACAGTCTCCAGCAGACACTTTCCTAATCCTTGAAATAAAAATGTAATATAAAGTAAATTTATACAAATAAAATTATGTTGCCATTGGTACTGTAACTCGAGAAATGGTTTGAAAAATTGATCAGATGCTTTTACGTTGTCTGAACCCTTTGTCAATTTGGGCTTGTAACTATAGCAACATAGCATCAATGCTCATGTAACATATTATACTTGGATCAAATAGAAGATAATAAATTTAACCATCTCAAACTCATTTTCAAAGGTAATGGGGAGGAGATGTTCTGATGGGAAAATTGTGCTCACACAGGGTATTCAGAGGAATGCTCTAATTGTTTTATTGAGATGAGTGCTCGCTTAGTTTCCTGGTGCATTATTTAGGCAGACAAAGGGAGGTTAGAATTAATTAGTTCAGAAAGTAAATGGATTTACAATTCTACTGGTGAACAGTCAGAATGCTTACTGGTCACTTAAGCACTACAATGCCCACCATCCTTTGCACCCCCAGGTGCTGTGACTCATGATCCATCAAACAATCACCTTTGAACCTCCCCCATCCTCCATGATCTCTTTTGCCATCATCCTGCCACTTGCCCATCATACTTATCACTCTACACAACCCAGACATATTTGATCCCCTCTTCTAAGTCCCAACACCACCATTCTGTTTAAACAATATCTATATCCACAAATTTAAATTCATTGAATGTTTTAAAGCCTTATTTCCATCCATCCTAATTATTTATTACTAAGAAAATGGTGGAAATGCATGATTTTCTCCTTGGTCACATTCATGAATTTACACTCCCTTCTTATTACCTGAATGAACACCTTTTTTAAATTAAACACCTGTAAATGTTTATAATTCATTGGTAAGGGGTAGGTGCTGATATTATGGGGATCCAAGTCTCAACGATATGATGAGAATAATTTTCCATTCTAAATTTAGGAAGCGGTTTTTACCTAACATGATTGGTGTGGAAGTGATGGGATGGAATCAGCTATTCATCTTCACAAGTGCTGTTTTCCACTGAAGCTGGATAGCTCTAGTTAAAACGTACCTGTCAACTTGATGTTAAATGAATTAAATTGCAGGTGTCAAATTCGCATGGCAGTGAACAAGTGTAAAGCTGGTCTCTATTGGCATGTAGTTTGAATCCGAGAAGTAGTGATAAAACTTGAGATCTAAAAAGGAGTCTCTTTGATGAGTAACTCAACGGGTTGTGCACCAATTGCTGGAAGAGTTTTAAATTTTGCATATTGCAGAAGACATGTTTAATGATATCGGAGATGGTGAGGTTAAGGTTAGCAAATATCTGAAGATTTTTTATTTCCTTTTTTAACTCTGTCCAATCTCCTCGAGAACTTGCAATCATCAAAAGGAATTCATACATGATTATTGTAACCTGTGTAATTCAGCCTCAAGCAGACCTTGTTGTTTTGGCATGTGTTATAAAAAAACAAATAAACTTAATAGGTGCGACACCACGATCACGTTTCACCACTTTAGGCAAGGCACATCACAGTGGAAGTTTACATGCTCTATCTAGTTTTCATGCCAAGCCAAGTCCAGCATTCACTCAACTGGAAAAATTCTTCTTGCTTTTCAAATTACTCGGACTTTTTTTTTTGCTCCTGCACTCACCCGCCGTAAGCTGGTATGGGAGGGGGTGGTGCAGCCGCACGAAACGTGTTATAGACCGTACGCCCCCGACCTCTCAGGTGTGCACCCCTGTAAGCTGCTGCTGCTGTGGCGGCTGGGTAAGGGAAGCCAGGAACTGAAACAATGAGATAAAACAAAACAGTTGAAGCATTAACAAGCTTCTCTGCCAAAGAATCAGCATGTCAGACCTTCTACTTAAATGTTCTTCACATGACAACCTTTGGGAGAAAAGTCACCTGATGAGTGTGCATGAAGCATCCTGGGCTAGAAAAAAGGATTTGAGGAAGCTAAAGCAAATCACAAACATTTCCATTTAAGTTACTGCGGAGTTCCCAGTAGGCCCCGCATGATATCACAGCGTCCCACATGTTAAAGTGTTGAGATGGAGATCTATTGCATATCATTAAAAATCATGTTAAAATATGTAAACCAGTCCATTATGATACAAATCAGTGTGATACATATGTACATCGCTTACTGTTAATGTACTGCAGTCCTGTTTTTGTAAAGCTTAAATGACATTTCACACAGAAGAGTTGGCATTCAGATTCTAATTTACAGAAATGGATAATGCAATGTCACTCAGCTGTGAGGTTTAATGGAATAAGACTGGATGCAAAGCTTAATTTTGATAAGCCATAAAAGTTGAGGAGAATGGCAACAGTTTTAAAATTGCAATGTTTCTGCAGGTGGCATGTGATCATTAACATCATAAAGGCCTGGAACCTGCTGTACCAGCAACTGTGAATGATAATGGAGATGATCTTTATTGCTGGGTAAGAGAACTATGCCATCACTGGCATACATAGTTCAAAGTAGAAACCTGGAAGTTCCAAAGGGCACATTAGTATAGTCTTTGGTGATGACATGAATTTAAGACCTATAGTATGCAGATTATGCCTCAGTAAACTGATACATTATTAATCCTTGAGGAGAAAAAGAGATTGCAATAACAGACTAACAAATAATTACACTGGACAATGAAGATTTTGCTTCCTGAACAATGTTTGGTGTATTTTATGCCTTATTACAAAAATCACCTTAAATTTTTACGATCACGTACCATTTTTTAGATACAACCTATTTGCTGTCGTATTTCAAGTCTACTAGTGTATTGCCCACAAAGAAAGCTGTTTTGGTCACTCCAAGCGAGCCTGGACATGCTTAGTCAGGATAGATGCAGATAGGCTATCAAAGCAGTGCACATACACAGATGCTGTGCATTACATCGATACATTACATGTTGCTGCACATGTTCTTCAGGAAATAGCATTGTGAGTGTACTTAACAAATAGCATTTATTGTCTTCAAGAAGATTCAATTCAGCGGAAATGTCTCTGTTCCATTTGTAGCGAGTATATGCTTAATGCTAAATTCAATAAAAGTTAATTTAATGTTTCTACAACTTCCTGTGAGATACAACAAATCTGAAATGATCTTTGTGTTCAACTTGAAGTCGTCCATCATAATCCCAAATTTTCTTTCAGGAAGCAAACCTTTTGAAAAATATTGTTATCCAGAGTTATTGAACAATTTCTTTGAACCCGAAAAATAATTTAAGATGTGATATTTCATAGAATTATGCTTTATGAAATCACATGTGGAGTATTGACTACAGTATTGTTTTCCTTATTTATTCAAGGATGTAAGCATATTGGTAGCAGAACAGAGATGCTTGAGTAGATTGTCTTTTGAAAAGACGATGGACTGACTAGGCTTGTATCACCCTGAGATAAAAAAAAATCGAGGTAACTTGGTGAACAACTTCAAGTTGAACATAAAGATAATTTCAGATTTTCTGTATCAAGTAGGAAGTTGGAGAAAAATTAAAGTAACTCTTATTAAATTTAGCATGTTTAATTCCATAATAATGCTGACACATTGCATTAGTTTAATTGATCTACAAATGTTTTGCCGCTGACTTTCATTTGCACTCAGTGTCTGATGCCTCGTGTCAGTGCCCAGCATCGATGGATTCCAGTTGCGCTGATACTGCTTTTCCATGGTCGCAACATCCTGGTGAAACCTTTCACCATGTTCATCACTGATGGCACCAAGATCAGCGGGGCAGGGGTCCAAGTCCATGAAACTGTTCACCATGTTCATCACTGATGGCACCAAGATCAGCGGGGAAGACGTCCAAGTCCAATGTTTAATGACATGCTGCACTTCGTGGTTTAATATGCTTGAAGTAAATATAAAATATGACAGGAAATCACAAAAAAGATAACATCCAAAAACCGATAAGTGATTGGAAAATTTTAAGGAGATTTTCATGATCAGCAGGCCAAAATCCATAAAATATATCCAAAAGTGTTCAGGAAGCTAAACCTTCTTTCAGAGTGTTATTGATATGCAAGGAAATGAAAAGATTTCAGGGGAGACAGGAACATAAATATCTTACAATCAGATACGTCACAGTCTCCTTGAAAGGTGGAGCAGATTGGAGTGGCCCATTTAATGTTTCTGTGTTCACATGATTCTTATCCCCTCAAAAGAAAATTAATTTAGCAGATTATAATTCTCCTTTTTTAAAACATTTATTAATTTCTCTTTTTGTGAATTTCGATAATTGAAGAAGGCGCAAGAGACTGAAGTTTTTCGAATTTGAAGCCTGAAACGATCTGCTGGTGGAGCTTCAATGGATCAAAGGGGGAGAAAAAAGAATTGTCGATGCTTTGGGTTGGAACCCTTCCTCAGGACTTGCTGATAAAGACAATTCTTCTCTCACTGTTGCTGCTGGACCCCGCTGAGTTCCTCCAGCAGATTGTTATTTGTTAATTTGATCTTTATTCATATGTATTTAAAATAGTCTTATTTCATTTTGGTGCAGGTTGTACCTTTTTTAATCCGGCCACTTTGGGACCTGGCGATTGCCGGAACACAGAGACTGTTGGAAAACAGAAATTGCCCCCTATGTAAACATATCAAAGGTAGATTTGCAAGGTTAGTTTCCGGGATGACAGGATTGTCATATGCGGATAGGCTAGAAAGACTGGGATTCCATGTGATGGAGCTTAGAAGGATGAGGGGAGACATGATTGAGGTATTTATAGGATTATCAAAGGGCTTGACAGGGTGAAATTGGAATACATATTCCCAATGATGGGAGAGAACTAGGACTAGAGGGCATAGTTTAAGAATACAGGGAAGGCCATTTAAGACAGAAATGAGGAGAATTTTTTTTACCCAGAGAGTTGTGGATCTGTGGAATGCATTGCCACAGAGGGTAGTGGGGACGGATTCGCTGAATGGATTTAAGAGAGAGTTGGGTAAGGTTCTTGTGGGTAGGGGAGTTATGGGGATAAGTCTGGGATTGGTTATTGAAAGAGAAACATCAGCCATGATCTGATAAATGGCGGTGTAGGCCAATTGGCCTACTCCAGCACCTACTGTCTATTGTCTATTAATAGGAAATTGTTGTTCCAGAGTTATCATTGAACAATTTCTTTGAAGCTGAAAAATAATTCAACGCGTGAAATTTAATAGAACTTTAAAACAGGAAACAATACTGAGGGGAGGCACGGTTAGCGCAACACCTTTAGAGCGCCAGTGATCAGGTCCAGGGTTTGATTCCCGCGCTTCCTGTAGCAAATGTGTACAAACAGCAGCAGATTCAAATGTGCTGGACCACAGAGTGCCGGGATAAGAAAGATACAACTTGTTCAATAATTTAAATGTTGAGATTTCTTGATTTTAACGTCTTGTTTTTCTGCCTCCTTGACAAATTGTCGCTCCTACTGATTGATCATTGCCCTATGCATAGGGTTCTCCTTAACAAGTCTGATAAAGATAAGATGAATCCTGAAAAGTGCTTCATTATTGCTTGCAGAAAATTCCTGGCCATCGTCATTCAACGGAGTAGGGAAACTTTCCTCATCACACTGGAAAAGCGTAGCATAAATCCCGATCCTTCCTCCTGTGTAAGATCATGTGATGAAAAACAATCATTCACTGAGGCGGATTTATTTTAATGTTTAAACCTTTGCAATCAGCAAAGGGATATTGCTGATAAAGATTGTACTTCCGCGTACACTCACTTCCTGATTATTATGCGGCCAGAGAAGAACCTTTTCTGAAGCTAAACAGATTGACTATTTTTATGTGACCCAAATCTTCTGAAGATATATTTGAAGTTGAATGATTGCACGCTATTAGAAGCTGAGCAAACATTTTGATAACTTCAAGTTACCATATATGTCGGCATACTAAGTGATACAGTGTATCAGATGACCCACAGAATTTCAACTTAAAATGTAGGTTTTATGTATAAAACTTATGGCTGAGAGCTTACTGCATCAATAGTCTTTTATCAGCCATCATACTGACCAGTGGAACGATGCTTTTAAGGACATTATTAAGCAACACAGTCTTGGCTATTTAAAATGCAGCCAATTCATTTCAAAATACAGTAAATTACCTACCATTATATGTATCAAACGTTCCCAGCTGGTGTAACATAAACACTAGTGACGTCACTTAGACATTGGTTCCTTTACAGGAACATGCATGGTGTCGAGCATATTTTTACCATTTACGTGAAATTGATTTTACTGCTTTGGCTGCTGTACTGTTATTTTAAGGTATGTTAGACAGGTTTATAATGCATTTTTATTGTTTTAGTATAACATTATTATTAATTCAGCTTCCCAAACTTGAGTTTCAATCGGAAAATATTTAGTGGTAGGAGTTATGCGAATGTTTTATGCTGTTCTCCATCACTCTAAACCACGAGATGTTAAGATTCAGAGACTATATTTGGCATATAAGCTGACCCTTAGTTTTGGGGGTGAGATTTTTAAGGTTTAAATTCTGTCTGGTATGTCGACGTATATGGTATATGTCAAAAATATAATAAGAGTCCATCATCACTGTATTTTTAAATCATTCAATTAATTATGGCATTTCAGCCACTGAGAAATATTGACAGTCGAGGCATTTCATGCCTCAGTTATATTCTCTTTATAACAATTAATTGACAGACTCATCTTCAACATTTAACTTTGGAAAGTGATAGGTGCTAATTATCAAGGCAAATTCCAAGCAGTCTTGAAAAATATAAATTCTATGCAGGAAGATGCTTGTGAATCTACCTTTGTTGCTAACTTCACTTAAAAAGAGTGATGGAAACTTTGAAAATACTATTTGCCTTCTGCAACGGATTGTAAAATATGTTGGTGTAATAATATTAGCTCAGAAGTTTGGACCAGTGTAAAAAAAAAAATAAAAGGTTAATGGGAACTATACATAAATTCCAAATTGATACATGACTGCAAGATTATATCATTGCTAATCTTGAGCCAAGTAACTTAAGCTACCTGTCCTTGGATGCTATTAGGTGGAGTAAGGTCATGGAGAGTTTGGCACAACTATTATGAAGGATTACAAAGGTTAAAAAAAACCAAAAATAAACAAATCACCATATGCACAGAAATCAGTTTTTTTTAGCACAAAGAACATTATTTGACAAAGAACTGATTTATATATTCTAATTTTATTTATGTTTGTCTTTAGGTTTGGATTTTGGCTCTCCACGGAATGTAGCAGAATACAGACCCTTCAGATCACAGTGCTGTGCTCACATTACAACCTACTCAACCAGCTGCCTAGAATTTCTGTGATAAAAACACTCCATTTTTCTCCATTCCATGCATCTATCTAATAGTCTTTTAAACAGTGTATACTGCAGGGATCTGCAGATCTTAGGATGCAATTTCAATGATGCACAAATGTTACAAAAATGAAAGATTTAGGCAGGTACAGTGAGCAATACTTAGACAATTAGGTTCCACGGAAAATAATTCTCACCAGCAAAAGAAAGCGGAGTAAACATCTGCGACAAAATAACTTGGAATCCATGCAAGAAAAAAAAAGTACAAATTTTATTTTTATAGCAATAAAGTAACTCAAACATTAAATGTTTTGGGTTGTATTTCAATGAATGGCCCTTTCTAACTTGAAGCTGACATCAAAAATGAAAAGCTAGATGTTGCAGTTGGCTGTATTGTAAGCCAATCCTGTCAAGATTCTGCCTCTTCTATTGGCACCTATCTGCTCCACCTTTCATTTAAAGACCTTGTAAGATCCTCTTTCATGTACATGAAAGCTTGACAGTAATCCTGTTAGGATTTAGATATGAAGATCCAACCTGCAGAAAACAGAATTACAGGATGAAAGAATGAAGACTAACCAGCCACACTCCAATGTGCATAGAGCCTAGCACAAGCGACCTGTGTGTCTAGCTCTGCAGTATATAAAGCTAATTTCACTTTCATCACAAAGAGAGCAGGTTGTTTCATTTATACAAAATATTGCTGCTTGCAAATGCGAAATTATGCATACATTGAAAACTAGTTGCATCACAGATAAAAATTGCAATATGTGAGTGCTGATGTTACTTGGAAAGCTGAACTATACAAAATCTGATCCAGTGTATTTTGCATTCTCTTCTTTGGCTTGGCTTCGCGGACGAAGATTTATGGAGGGGGTAAAAAGTCCACGTCAGCTGCAGGCTCGTTTGTGGCTGACCAGTCCGATGCGGGACAGGCAGACACGATTGCAGCGGTTGCAAGGGAAAATTAGTTGGTTGGGGTTGGGTGTTGGGTTTTTCCTCCTTTGCCTTTTGTCAGTGAGGTGGGCTCTGCGGTCTTCTTCAAAGGAGGCTGCTGCCCGCCAAACTGTGAGGCGCCAAGATGCACGGTTTGAGGCGTTATCAGCCCACTGGCGGTGGTCAATGTGGCATTAATTATGTCAGAAATAACTGGGAAATTTAAGGCACTCTGTCTAATATTAAGAGCTTCTTTTTTCTGCCTTTACTCTCCTGAGGTGTGGCAATGGTATTAACATAGCACCACTGTCTCATTCCCTTCTTGTCAGGATCCATTCATGTAGACACAGACCTAGCTAGAAGGTGAATGGGGCAGCGCCTGGGAACACCAGCTGAAGATGGTTAACTCCTCAATGAAGAGTTGATCCAGCAAGTAGGATGAATTCAAGTCCCAAGAGAAATTGCAAAGGAAAAAAAAAATCCTTTCTCCAGTGGTGCTGGGTAATAAATTTGGAATCAGAAAATATGGTCAGGCTTGTGGCTAGTGATAAGTGGCTTCTGGCAGATCTTAGATATTCAAATTCCAAATTACCAATGAGGAAAATTCAGCTGTGAATATCCAATTTCCATTTTTAAGTATTTCTGACTTCCCCTGAAGGCTAAGTCAGTAATGGCATCATATTTACCAACTAGATTAAAATACCACATTGGACTCTTTGGTGGCATCAACTAAGGTTTTCTTGGCAGAGGAATCATGTTGTGATGAAAAATCATCTATGTGAAGTATCAACTTTGTTTTTCTCTCTCCATTGAAGCTGTCTGACTTTCTGGGTATTTTCAGTATTATCTATTTTATTAATATATACAAGTTAGCTAACAGGTTTTCACACGGACTGAATCTCATTGAGATAATTTATGAAATTGCCACATGCATGTAAATGTATAAATCCAACCCATGATTTTGAAAATGCAAATTGAAGTTTTTCTCAATTTTAAATCATGGGTAGTTTTTAAAAAGGCTGAGAGAAAAGAATGGTTTTGATTCTTTCGCACTTTTATCAGAACTCCCGTTAGATGCAGTGTCCAATAAAACATTGTCATTTCAAAATGAATACAAATGCATCATTCTACTGTGATATGCAAACATTATTAACTATTCCAGATAGATTACTGAAAAGCTGGAACTTCTGAAAGTTGGCCAGCATGAGGAGATTTTAGAGCTTTCATTTAGATGCATCACAAAAGCTTTTCAGATCTTTAAAACTTCAGAATCCTCAGTTTCTGACTGGTTTAATTCCAGGACCAAATTCAAAGGTACAGAATGAATAGTGCGGAATTAATTGAGAAAGACCAAGGTGACAGTACTGGTGGATAGCACTGAACCAGACACAAAATCCTGGAACAAATAGACCATCCAACAACTTCACATTCCATATTTCATACTTCAAAAAAGCTTCTGGTTTGAATTGTACCATTTTCATTAAGCAAGCTAGTGATAAGTGGCTTCTTCAAATAGCTGTATGGTGAACGTTATTCAAAGCACTGAGAACTAAGGAGTTACAGGATTTTGATCAGGGAACAATGAAAGAACACTGCCATATGCCCACACCAGGACAGAATGTAATTTGGGGAAGATACTCTCCCACACTCCTTATCCTTCCTTATCTATTGAGTTTTAGAAGGTCAGGTGTTTATAACTACTATTGAAGAAATCTTAACGAGTTGCTGCAATATGACTTGTTTCAGAACATCAACGATCCCAGGATTTTGACAGGGTTTGACTGTGACAATGACATTGACTGACGAGGACAGATTCTTCCCTGTTGGATATAATCACTGTGCAACAAGGCATGATTTTGGCTGCTGATGTTCTCTTCATGATGGATGGAAAAGCTCTGAAACATGGAAAATTCATTACATTTATTTGTCCACTTTATTGATTTTCTTTTTTGTACTCTCTGTATTGCACCGTTTGTTAACATTTGTTATCGGTTTAAAGTTCTTTGTGTGATGACATGTTTTACGCTGGGTACAGTTTAATATTTGCACGACCAATTAGTGGTAATTCTGCCGCGCCCGCAGGGAGAAGGAATCTTAGGGTTGTATGTGACGTCAGTGAAATCTGAACATGGGCAGCGAAGGGTTGGCCAATTCATCTTTGTTACCAAGCTCATTGCTATAACATCCTACAATATACAAGGTCTGGAGAAGATGAGGGGAAGAGATGACCACACACTGGTGAATCTGCAGGAAGCCAGAGATGGACTTCAAGGGTCTGGTCAGAGTATGGAGTGGATGGGTTAACATCATGTGCTGAGATTTACCAGAAGGTTGATGTCATAGCATTCAAGATCAAACTTAATTTAGACATACAGTATGGTAACAGGACCCTTCAGCCCTTGAGCCCGTGCCGCCCAATTCACCCAAATAACCTACAACTCCCGGTACATTTTGTGAGAGGAAATTGGAGGACCCAAAGGAAACCCACACAGACATGGGGAGAATGTTCAAACTCTTTACAGATAGCACAGGATTCGAACCCCGGTCCTGATCACTTAGCTAACTACACTAACCATCTTTTGTGTTCAGCAAGCCATCATAAACAGCATCTAATGAATAAACAACCAATTTTTGTGATGTCAGTTGAGTGGGTAAATATTGACAAAGTGCTGGGGATAACTGCCCTCATGTCTTATTTTCCAAAATATTATCTGTTACTTCACCGGAAAGATTCAAGATTATGAATCAAAAATGTAATATTACAAAATTTCCTTTAATCTACCATAGGTTCAGCATCACCTCAAATTACTTAGTCAGAGAAAGACAAGCAAAAGAGAGTTTACCATGAGTCACTGAGTGTCCATGGGTTCACCTCTAGTGCTCTTGCAGCCTGTGCAGGCACACAGATTTCAGTCCAAACCATCAGCAACCTGAGCTCCACATCTGAACCTCAGGTATGATCCAGAAGCCTTCAGCTCCGTCTCACATCTGGTTCTCAGACCTTGATCGTAGCCTCTAGCAGCCCACAGATAAATCCCAGTTTATGATCTCATCCAAAAGGCATCCGTAAATGTCCAACACCAGTCTAGATATTTGTGCACGAGTCCCACGATTGGAATTTGGACCAAGAATCTTTTGATTCATAGCTAACCATGTTATCAATTGATACACAGCAGATACCATTGGTGTAGAGAGCAATGTAAATAGATTGCTTCAGAAGGATGAAGTAAAGTGGAACACGAGCTGTGAATTTTTTTTTATTCTGGTAATCTCTTCAATGCCGATCTCTTCAGAGATTTCAGAGATTTTATTTTGCTCTCTGAAGGAATTATTTAGCATAATGAAAAATATAGCAGCACTGAGAAAAAAGCTATGTTAGTGTTCTCTGCTGTATTTTCATTTTCATTTATATTTTCTTCAATAAAAAGATAAGATTTCAATTTTAAACAACTCCAAGTCTCCCAATATTTTATTATAAATATCCCTGAAGGTTATATATCAATTTTTTGAGTGCAGTTTTCTGCTTAGAGAGTGAATAGCATCTTGCCATTTACCATAACAGGTCACACATAGAGGATTAGCTTTCTCTCCTAACCTTAGAGTAACAGTTCTCAATTTGAGAACAAAATATTAAATGGAGAAACAGGCAAAGGAAAACTGCCTTTATGTCATTATCACATAAGAAGAAGCTTAAAGGAGACAAACCAGTAAATTGAAATACTATCTGCTCCCATACATTTCGGAGAAATAAAACAATTCTGAATGATGCAGTACATGAATTTCCAATCCCAAATTTGGGCACTTGAATCTCTATTTACACAGATTAGAAGAGTGAAACAGGAAACAAGTATACCACTTGAGGAGTACTCAAGATTATATTTAAATATTATTATTTGTGTGCATATTAATGCCATTCAAGCCATGCAAGAAATATATAATTCATTGATGATCTGAATTGGGTATCCTTCTGCATTCTACTTCAATGCAAGCTAAAATGGTCTCCTCTCTGAACACAACCAACTGCCGATAACCGATTAATACAGTAAATCATATTGAGTTAATGGTAACATTCAGTTATTTTTTTAAAGCAGTTGAACAGCTGCCAAAAAAATATCAAATTCATGAATTTTAATTGTGACAATTCTTTTCTCCTAACTTCCAAGACTGATGGACACATCTAGGTTTATTTGCCGAAAATAGATCGACAATTCTCAAAATTTAACAGTGAATAAATGAAAGAACATATGAAAATCTGGAGGGGATATAAATTGAGTATACAAGTTTGAATGCTTAAGAACAGATTAAAATGGGCCAGATGCAAAATTCAGCAGGGGGTAGATTTGAACTCCAAGTCATAATAGAATACAACTGGTTTATTGGGTAATTATTTTCAGCACTTGATTTCTCTTCAGAATCTGCATAAGGACCACATTTGCCCACAGGAAACAAACAATGTGACTTCACTATCAAAGCACCAGTATCAGAAGAAAAAAAAATATTTTCTTTTATTAATCTCTCATTCAAATCTGACAGGTTTCTTTTTAATATGCGCGAGGTTGTTTGCCTTCAGCAAAATTTGGAAATTACTTTGTGTTATAAATCATTAATTTACAATACGACTGAAATGGGTAGATGTTCGATGAACAAAGCACGAAGCAGTGGAAACACAAGCTAATTTGCGCACTTGTTTTATTTTAATAATTCGCATCTGTAACTTTAGCTCTGATGACCTTCTGCCAAATACTGTGTACAGTACTAATATGGACGACAAATACAATAAAAATAAATCAAAGAAAATCGCGCTCCTCAGAGTCTTTTTATAATCCGATTACCACGGTACTTCTGCAGATGTCTAAGGATGACAGATAATTGGTCATGTTCGGTGAATATGATTTTTGTAAAGATTACTTGTATGCCATAATGTATTTCACAAGTATGTGGAACTGAAGCTGGAAAACTTTGAGACAAAATACTTGAATGCTTTAATTCATTACTAAATTATTTACAGAGGCGTCAGGGAAAAAAAAATTCAAATGAATTCAAATTAACTAGAATTGCTTCAGAAACTAAATGAGCACAGTGCATTTGCATGATATTCGAGATATTTTTCACTGCATGTTTAGTTTAGGTGCAAGGTCAGCAGACAAGGGATCTTAATGTGCAGGTGGGACTCCCTTCTCTTACTTTCTCTATAAATTTATTTTCCCTTGATAAAAGAATCAGAGATGTTTGTACATCCATCTGATGCACTTGGGTTAAAGTCTCAAAGATTCTTTGATATTGGATTACATTTATTCCTTTGATTCTTATAATCTGTTCTTGCTTCATCAACTTATTTGAATATTGCCAGAAAACTTCTCTTTAATGCAAATTAGCAGATATTATGAATTGGTGCTGAACTAAGCGAAGGATGTATACCAGTTCCCCTCATTTGTGTTTGTTGAGAGAGCTGTGTCTGGGGAATTGGGCAGACTTTTCAATGGGAAGTATTGGCAGATTCTCTGTGCATTTTCCTAATTTTCTACAATTTTCACAGGATCAGTTCGAAATCGAAATGGTTTGAGTTCCGTTACAAGGTCAAAAACTTACGTCTTTTACTCAGCTGTCAGCGGTAAAGTGGAAAATTTACTAATGCATTGCCCAATTCACTCAGGTATTGTTCTTAATGGGTGATTTTGAAGATGCCTAAAATCATGTTATGACCTAATAAAGGATTGGATGTCCTACTGCATAATCCTTCACATAAATTTGTTAGCAAAGATGATCAGGATTAATCAACTTCTCATGCAACCAGCAATGAAAGGCACTTTTCACTTCTTTTTCCTCTCTTTTATCAATAAATCTTCTTTTGCACATTCCATTTCAACCTGAGGCTTTTTCCACTCTTTCCATTTAATCTTCCATAATGCTCTCCAACCTTTACATATCTCCCAATCTTCATCAATATCTCCTTTCTCTCTGTGTGCGTCACCTGCTCCTTTTACTTTTGCCATCTACTGGAGTTGTAAGATTCATTAAGATTTGAAGTGCAAGCCAATTAATACTTTTTCCTTGAAATAATGAGTTGAACTCGTCTGGCCTATGGAAGTTCAAAAGGACGTGCACATTCCAGAACAATGGAACTTGGCAAAGAATTTCACATCAAAATAAGTTTTCAGATACTGAAGTCACTGTTGCAATATTGGTGTAGAAACAAAGTAAAGACATGTCATCTCCTCGCATTTTTATGGCATTTTGATCCAGGTGATTCTAGGGCAGAGATCATGGGTACAAGGTTTAATGTAGAACGCTCAATATCAGTGGGGAGGAAGATTAGCTTCTAGTAATCCTGGGCATAATATTGATTTTATGTCCCACATCTTTGTCATTTGTCATTGTAGTTAATGGAGAGGAATATCAAACAGTTTGTAAAGTCAGTATTTCACCTGACTCCTCGGATTTCACACTGAGTCAACTTCTTTCTTTTAATTAGCCCCATAGGTTTTGATTTTACTTAAATTGATAAAACATTAGGGCAGAGTTATTTTTACATCCCAACATTCATGGGAGACAGAATATTGCTTGATAAATCTTCAGATTAGGAACAAACCTCACATTTATAACATCACCCTGGTCTTCAAGCTTACTCTCTCGCACTTTGTTTTGCCTTGAACAACCAAGAATGAAAAGAAAGACGAGAACTGCAGGTGCTGAAAGCTTCAGGAAATAATGAGAAGCTGCATGGACTCAGTGTGTCAGGCAGCATTCGAGGAGAAAATGGTTCGTCAACTTTTCAAGTCAGGACACTGACTACCATTCCACTCCATGGATGCTGTCTGACCTCCAGCTGCTCCTTGTTGACCTCATGAAAGATTTTGCTTCTATTACCCTGCCACTCCATTGCCATTAACTATTCCAAATGCTAAGTAGACTTTTACTTTTTGCAAAGAATATACAGTGCAGAAGCAGGTCATTTAGTCCATTCCAGTATCCAATATTCAAGGATATTGAGAAATGCAGAGTTAATGTTAGAGTGAGGTCAGGCCTGATCTATCTTTCATCCCCTTGCTTATCCACTGCTTTGAAAACATTCAAAGACTATGTTTCCACGGTCATTTAAAGGCTCACAAAAACAAAACATTAAAATACTCTGCAATTAGAATACTCCGCAACGCAGACCAGTGAGGGGAATATTCAGCTCTTATGCCATCAGTGAGATGAACAAAATAGTGGCTTAAATTGTGCCCTTCCATCAATTTGCATGCTCAATGCACATTTTTATTTCAGGTGCCCTGTAATTTTTAGCTCTGCTGGGGATTAACAAAAGCTTTTATTTCTCTGCCAAACCATAGTTCCATTTATTTGTGAAATGTAAATCAGTGTGGCATAATGTCAACTTAATTTTGATCTACTTACTTTAATGGAATTCATTCAGGCCAAAATTAGAGCCAATGGAGGGGATGCTACTGTAATTCCTTGTGGATATTCTTTGTAAATGAATCACGACATAGATATCAAAACCAAAAGACATATAAACTTGACTGCTTTTAATGTACTATATTATATCTCTTAATTGATTCGATCAGCAAAAGTAAGCTGTTAGCGAAACCATACCATATTCTTAACTAAACAGATGCCCCTTTTATAAAAATTCATAATGCCAAGCATCTTCAATTATTAATTAACTGAATTGATGCAGCACTGAGGTCTTCATTTAACGTGCTGATTTGGATATATAATGCATGTTAGCATGACTTAAAATGCACCCACATACCTGATATATTCTGTTGGTTATTGAACTGCTCACAATAAAATGGAAAGCCTACACTATTCTCAGTCAGTAAATTGATTTCAAAACAGAAATTGAATTCAGAAATGTAAAACTAGCTATCAGACTTGGCATATGAAAACCTGACATCAAAATTCTAATTAACATACTGGTTTAATCACAGCACTCTGCATGTAAGGATCATTTTTCATCATTCACTTTCTGTGTGTAATCTCTGAAGTGCCAACAACAGCAAAGAAATGGCCTATAAATCCAGGCTAATTTGTTTCTCTAATATTCAGCTTTCCTATACCACAGCTGCTAGAGGATGCAGTCTATCACAGTCTATGCAATAATCTCAATAATCAAAAATAAAATCAAGCTTTCTTCACGATGGTAGAGCTGATATTATTTACAAAAACAATAAGATACAGACTGTATTGTCTACATGCTGCTTGCTGGGCAAGTTGTGATGAATTACCTCTCTGCAAATTGACGTGGTGCAGGGAAATTGACATAGCCTTCATTAATTAACTTTTTTGTGTACAGTGGTAACCAACACATTGTCACATGTGGCAAATGAACCTTAAATCCCAATGCAGCCAATCCTTGTCCCACACTGTTAAAAAAAACAACACTTAACTGTGCTGAAAGACTCCCACCCCTTAACTGGCATAAATGAAACCTACACAGGTTAGAGAGTGTGAACAGACAACAGAAGTAGCAAATGTACTGAAAATCCTTTGACAAAAGGGATATTTCACTGCATTCTTTCACCAAACCCAAACATAATAAGCTGTAAGGAGAGACTGGACACACTTGGATTGTTTTCTCTGGAACATGGGAGGTCGTAGGAGCAGACAGGATAGCAGCATTTGAGAGGCATTTGGATTGACACATGAACAAGCAGGGAATGGTGTGATATGGAATGAAGTATGAAAGTCTGCAGATGCTGTGACTGTCGTAAAACACACACAGAGAGGTGGGAGGAACTCGGCTGATCTCGCAATGTATAGAGGCAGTAAAGCTATATTACCTGAGCCCTTCTTCAAGGTTTAAGCAAAAAACAGGAAGGCAAAATAAAATGGTGGGATATGGACCATGTGCAGGCAGATGGGATCTGTTTAAGTTGGCAACATAGTTGGTGCAGATATGGTTGGCTGAAGGGCCCATTCTCCTACTGTGCTGTTCAGTGCAAAAACCAACATGGTTGGGAATTTCATTTGGCTCTGTGCTTCCTTCGGCTGTTTTCCAGCTGCTATCTTTATCCAGCAGCTTTACAGCCTCCCAGCATCTTCCACAAAGGAAGCTGAGATGAGTGGAACATGGGCATCTTCCTGGCTTTGGCAATGTCCTTCAAAACTTTGACCAAATTGTTTGATAAAATAAATGGAAACTCAAGATGATCCGCATTGTTGTAATAACAGGAGTTCATTTCTATACACACTGCCCTCCCAGTACACATCTTAGACAGGCCACAGGTCCATGCATTTGTCATAGAGCTGGCAAAGATACTGATACTTTCAACTAGAGCGCCTCATGCTTTTTTGATCATGAAGCAAATTTGTTTATAGATTAACAACTAGTTCTTTACCCCAAGACATTATTTTTTTTTCCAAAACATAAGTGAAGCAGCTAATCATCAAATAAACTGATCCTGGGAATTTCTACTTTCTCATTTCAGACACATACCTGTTCATACTTGAAATGTGAAATATCACACATTGGAACAGTGAATGTTCAAGAAAATCCTAATCTTCAGGTCTACCATTGAGAGCCACAACTGTTCATATCAGAGATGATGGACTTCATGGCAAGGGCCGGGAGAAAGGGCTGAGATGGTTAATTATTTATGTTAGACAGAATATTAGAGAAATTATTTATACCTGTTGCTATCAGCTGAGAATCAGAAGTTCCCATAATTTCATTGGTGATTAATGTCTTGCTCAACCTGAGATAATGAGATCATAATGACCAAAAAAAATTGTGTTGGATTTCCTTTTCTCAAAGCAACCTCCATCAAAATACTTAGAACTATATCTGCTTTGCCTTGGCATTGCTGCATAGTTACCAATAATTTACTTGTAATATCTTCCCATGGTAATATGATTTATCTTTTTAATATTTCTGCACACACAAAGAGCTATCCCATGTGTCTCTTTATCTGTCAGAGAAACATACTACTGTAATTTAAAAAAAAACAGCATTGTCTGGGGTGAATCAGGAACAACAGAAAGGATTGTCTGCATTCCATTAATTTGGCAAGTTTTGAGTCACAGACCTGCTGATTATTTCAATCTACCTGCCATGATTTAAAACGAGTTAATTTTCCCTTTCACAAAATGCCTTATACTTCCATGCTGAAGGGAGAGATAAAATACTAAAACTCTCTACCATTTGGCCCACGCTATGGTTAACTGTTTTCTTTGCTGGTAGTAGCAACCACTTGGATGTCTATCACTGTTCCTTCACCTGGGTTAACGTTTTGGAATTCCTGATGCTTGCAACAATTCAAGGCAATGGCTCATCACTTCACTCTCAAGGACAACTAGGGGTGGAAAAAATTCTGGTTCCACTAGTTATACCCAATAACGGGGTATGAATTGAAATCGGAACAGTTCCTCTTTTAGCTCAAGAAACAGGAAAGGAACAATTTTGGAAGATTGCAAGGGAAATAAACAAGGTAGATGAACAACAGGAAACTGTAAAGACAAATCTGAGTGACTTCAACACCCTTTTAAACATTTTCAAGAAAATACCATTTGAAAGATATCAATAATCACCATTTCCATTGAGAAATAATCATGAAATTATAGATCAGGGGCTTTGCTGTGGCATTTATTTCCAAGGTAACACATGCTTAAAGTTCATGAGTAATACCCGCACAGAGGATTTTAACATCTCTTTCCAGCCTTGTATAAATTCAACCTCAATCTATAGTTTAAAGCTATCAGATACCGATGAAAGTTTATCTTTGACCAATAGTACATCACTAGAGAAATAAATAGATAAAAGGCATTGTAGCACAAAGCTATTTCATGCCTCAAATGAAAAGCAAAATCAAAATCACAACAGAACACTTTGCTTGCAAGGATCACAGTGGGAATGGGAATTGGGGCTGGGGGCTCATCAAGTTTGCAACTAGAAAAAGAAGATGCAAAATATCCTTGTGGGGCATTCCTGCTCCTCCCTGAGCTGAAGGAAATTTTAAGATTTAAAGGGAAACATTTACCTTGTCTCCCTTTGCCAAGGTATATGTGCATCATTAAAATCCCTCACATAAAATGGCACGTCCATGTTGCTGATTGCAACTAGGGCCAATTAAAGGAAGGAGATGAGTCAGCGTACAGGAAGGAGCTTGAAAACTTGGCTGAATGGTGCAACAACAACCTTGCACTCAATGTCACCAAAACTAAGGAGCTGATTGTTAACTTTAGGAAAGCCAGAGGTTTACAATCCAGTGATCATTGGGGAAATCAGAGGTGAAGAGGGTGAGCAAATTTAAGTTCTTGGGAGATACTATCTCGGAGGATCTTTCCTGGTCCAAACACACCAATGGCATCGTGAAGAAAGCACATCAGCGTATCTACTTCCTCAGGAGTTTGCGGAAATTTGGCATGACACCAAAAACCCTGGCACATTTCTACAGAAGTGTGGTGGATAGTGGCTGATAGGCTGCATCACGGCCTGGTATGGGGACACCAATATGCCTGAGTGCAAAGCCCTCTAAGGGGTAGTGGACATAGCCCAGGATATCACAGGCAAAACCCTCCCCACGACTGAGCACATCTGAAGGGAACAAACCCGTTGGAAAGCAGCAGCCATCATCAAGGACACTCACCACCCAGCACATGCTCAGTTCTTGCTGCTGCCATCAGGAAAGAGATCTTGGTGCCACAAGACTCCCACCACCAGGTTCAGGAACAGCTGCTACCCCTCCACCATCATACCCCTCAACAACAAACACAACCAGACTCATTTAAGGTCTCTTACTTGTGCCCTTCATTGATTTTCTTTTTGTTCTCTCTGTATTTCACAGTCAGTTTGTTTACATTCATTATGTGTTTACGGTTCTTTATTTGTTTACATGTTTTACGCAGTGTACAGTTTATTTTTTGCTCTCCCAATTAGTGGTAATTCTGCTGCACCCACAGGAAAAATAAAGAATCTCAGGGTTGTATGTGATGTCATGTATGTACTCTTTGACAATAAATCTGAAATCTGAATCGAAATAGCAACTGCAAGCTAGTAGAAATAAGTGGAGAATTGGTAGGTTGCACAAAACCCTTCTTACATCTTCAATATCCTCATTTCAATCCTGACTGGCAGTTAAAGGCAGTGCTTATTCAAAGTAAGCCTTCTGATCAATAACTCTTGCATACCTCTTTATTAACCTAAAGAAATTCCGAAGGAATTTGCAATCAGTATAGTACCTGAAGGAAATGATATACCATAGTAAGTTCCCACAAACAATAGACTGTGGAATTTTAATGCTATTGATTAAAAGATAAATATTGGCTGGAACAAAGGGCTCTCTTGCTGAGTAGGATTCATTCAGTACTAATATAGAATGCCGACCTAGAATCTTTTATTTGACCCTCTGAAGTGAGATTTGAATATATAGTCCCTTATTTAGAAGTGTGAGCCACAGCAAATGCACATATGTGAAAAACTTCTATTTAAATGATCTCTTTAACACAATAAGATGATCTAAGGACCACACATGAATGAATTGCAACAAAATAGTATTAGAATCTTTTATCAAATATTTGGTCCAAGTTAGGTTTAACGAACATCTTAAACAGCGATGGAGCAGGCGATGGCTGGAGAAATTTGGTAAGTTATTCCAGAGTTTAGGGCCAAATCAAATGAAATATGGTGGCCTACGAAGAACGGATGAAGACAGGACTTGCATAAAAGGCTAGAGCAGGACTTCAGGAGGAGTGTGCAAACTAAAAGGAATTTTTATGATTAAAGATTAAAGATTGCTCGCTGGTCTTGGAGCTAATATGAAACTTTGTGAGCAAAAGCTTTTCTTGCTCCACACTGTAGAATAAGAATTTGAATAATTTACCTTGATAATTTTCCAACCAGTGATCCCAAAATTAAGTGCAACAATTTTTTTCCTCAGTTAAAAAGAAAAACTCTATCATTTGAAGTTCAAAACTAGAAAGAAACCAGTTCTAATTTGAAAATGTTTTGGCAAAGATTCAAATACAATTCAAATAGCACAGCAATGGTAAAGCTCTTTTCACAATCTTCATGCTGCAGAACCAAATCTCCAAAGTGCCTCATTTGTTCTCATCATTCTCGACTCAGAAGGGAAAAAAAATGAAAAACACTTTTCATTCTGCCCAGTGTCTTTGAGTCATTAGTCATGACTAGCATTAGTTCGAGTGAAATTCTTGCTAGAACCTATCTTCTCAGATGAGTTGAGATACATTTAGAAACAACATTTGAATGAACAACATTCTATATGCTTTAAGCAGCGCATAAGACTGAGCTTCACAAAATGGCATTCTTGATGTACCTTATAAAGATAACACCTGATACACAAACTTCAACAACAAAATACGGTAATCGCAGCCTCAGGACATCATCGCAAGAGTTCTCCAGTGCAGTGTCATCACAGTTAATCATCTTCAGTTGCTTCATCAATGGCCTTCCTTTCATCCATCATGAGGCCAGAAATGTGCATGTTTGCTGATAATTGCTCAGTGTTCAATTCCCTTTCTAATTCCTCAGCAAGTGAACAGAATTCTACCGCACTCCTGACTTGTGCTTTGGAGACAATAGAAGGCTTTGAGCAGCCAAGAAAGGTGACACATGCTACAAGATACCCCAGCCTCTGATCTGCTCTTATAACCTGTAATAAGACCTAGGTGACATTCAGGTATAAGTTGAGAAGTGGCAAGTAACATTCATGCCATGAAAATGCCAGGCAAAGGCCATCTCCAACAGGAGAGAATCCAAGCTTCTACAATTTGACAATCATATCTTCTGCCATTCGTATCTTGAGGGTTAGCAGGACTAACCATACAAATACCATGAGCACAAGAGCAGCTGAAAGTGTGGGTATTCTGTAGCGAGTGACTTACTTCCCAACACACTTTCTGGAGGGTACAGATCAAGGGCATGATAACATTTTCTCCAAAAAACCTCAAAGAGCTTGCAGCCTATTTGATTAGCACACCGTCAGCCACCCAAAACAATTAATCCCTCACCAGAGCTGAGTGGATGCAGTGTACGCTGACTGCAAATGCACCACCTCTACCACCAAGGGCAACAAGTACACGGGAGCATCGCCTCCACGTTTCCATTTCCATGTTGCAATTTCCCCTCCAAGTTGTGTCACTTCTTGACTTAAAAATACATCACCACTCTTTGTTGTCACTGACCCCCCCATTACGCTTTGATTAAAAAGATTTTTCTTCAACTTTCATCTGATCTCTCCAGTAATTACATTAAACCAATGCCCCTTAGTTATTAACCCCTCTTCCCTCTGAACCAACCATAATTTTACATAGCTCGTTATGTTTCCCTCCGCCAGAACAATTTTTTAAAAGTCCATCCCATCATGACCCAAAGCAACAATTTTCCTTTCCTGACAACATCCAGGTTAACTCCTTTGCAACTTCACTAGTGCCCTTTCCTCTTTCCTGTAATGTGATGACTAGAAATGCGCATGGGACCTCCCTACCTGAATAGTCTATGCCTCAGTTAACAATGAAACAAAACATTCAGCTACCTTTTTAAATCAATTTCTAGACATCCTGGATTCAGATTTGTGCAATTATATTTCAATGTCCCTCTGTTCCACCACACAACGCAATATCCTCCAATCATGTTGTCCTTTGCTCTATTGCACCTTCTAAAGTATCCACACAGTTCCTTGTATGAAATCCATTTTTAATTTTCTGATCAGACTATTGATTTCTTCACTGTCAACTACAGTGATACTGTCATCAGATAGTCAATGCTACTTCACATGGTTCTGCATAGACGATGAAAAGAGGGCAAAAAACATGATTGATTCAGTGGGGTGGTTAGTGGGAAGAGGGTTGATGTGAAACTTTATCAACAACTGATAGTTTACCACCCATGGCTAAACTAAAAATGACTTTAATTGAGAAAGAAACATCATGTACAAGGGATAGTGCCGGGATCACCAGTCATCGATGACACTAAGCACCCTACAGTGACTCTAATCATAACTAATTATCAATACCTACCGTAAATGTCTGTGGTGAAATGCTCATCAAGGGAGTGTATAAAGTTGATGTAAGGAGAAGAAAAGAAAAGAATGGACTCAGTAGAATTTCTGGTGTATTTTTGTTGAATGACAACATTGTCTAACTGAATTAATGCAACCTAGATTGTATACCTAAAATGGATGAGGGGGGGGGGGGTGGGGGGGTGGCTTGGGAGGAGGGAGGGGGGAGGGAGAAAAAGTCATGGTAAATGTGTGGAAAAGAAAAAGTGTATATCATGGCTATTGTGATTTATGGTGTGAAAAATAAAAAATTTAAAAAAAAAAGGGAGTGTATAAAGGCATTCCCAGGTGCTGTCAGAATTTAGTTAAAGTGCAAATGTGGGAAGATATCTGTGGCATGATACAACATTGTGCATAGGTAAAGCCTGCCATTAAATGACATATACAACCCCTTGAAATCCATTCTGTTTGCATTCCATAAATATTGGAGTTGGGAGGCAACAGAGAAAAGCAACTTGTCTAAGAAAAGAATCAAAGCAAGAGTGTAAAATAGACAATAGACAATAGGAGCTGGAGTAGGCCCTTCGGTCCGTCGAGCCAACACCGCCATTTTACAGATCATGGCTGATCACTACCATCAGTACCCCTTTCCAGCCTTATCCCCATAACCCTGAAGTCCTTTGCCCACTGGAATGTTGGAGACAAAAATATATCACCGATGTTTCAGGCCTGAGCCTTTCTTCAAGGTAAAATCAGAAAGGCAGGATTTCTCAGAAAGTTTTGGAAGTCAAACAACAGGGTGGGGGGGGGAGGGGGGGAGAGGAATCCAGACCAACAAAAGGTGTTAATTGCATGTGTTAAGGGACTAAATGAGAATTTATTATGTCTGTGTGAAAGGAGACAGGGAAAGGAGAAATGACAGGGGAAGAAGGGGGGCGGGGGTGAGGTAGGGGTTTTTAAAGAAAGCCAGAAAAGTTGATATTAATGCCATCTGGTTGGAGGGTGCCCAGTCGGAAGATGAGGTGTAGTTCCTCAAATTTATGGGTGGTCTCTGTCTGGCAGTGGATGAGACCATGGACAGATATGTCAGCAAGGGAATGGGGTGGGGAATTGAAATAGATGGCCAATGG
Organism: Narcine bancroftii; assembly: GCF_036971445.1. NCBI lineage: Eukaryota > Metazoa > Chordata > Chondrichthyes > Torpediniformes > Narcinidae > Narcine > Narcine bancroftii. The sequence continues at coordinate 23,265,532 of NC_091480.1, forward strand.
GAGATCCACACTATGGGTGGACAGAGCCGAGGTGCTCAACAAAGCGATCTCCCTGTCTGTGCCCAGTTTTTCTGATGTAGAGGATGCGGGGACAACAGACGCAATAGATGACCCATGCAGATTCATAAGTGAAATGGTGCTTCACTTGAAGGACTGTTTGTGGCCCTGAATGGTGGAGGTGTGGGCGCAAGTGTAGAATTTCCTGTGGTCACAGGGGTAGGTCCCAAGGGGACGACTGGTGGGGAAGGAGGAGTGGACAAGGGAGTCCTGGAGGGAGCGGTCCCTGCGGAAGGTGGAGTGGGGGATATGTGTCTAGTGGTGGAATCATGTGTAGGTGGCAGAAATGGCGGATGTGTTGGATGTGGAGGGTTGTGGAGTGGTATGTGAGGACAAGGGGAATCCTGTCCTTGTGGCGTGTGGTGGACGTTTCACTTGGAAGGACTGAATGGTGCTGAGGGAAGAGGTGTGGACGCAAGTGCTAGGTCCCAAGGGAACGATTAGTGGGGAGAAGTGGACAAGGGAGTCACGGAGGGAATGGTCCCTGTGGAGGCCTTTCACTTGGAAAGACTGTTTGGGACCCCAAATGTTGTGATGGGGAATGAATGTTTGGGGCCCTGAATGGTGCTGAGGGGATGAGTGCATGAGACCATTAACGTGTCTGTGCACTGCCAGACTGAGACCACCTCATCTTCCTTCTGGGCACCCTCCATCCGGATGGAATTAATATCGACTTCTCTGGCTTTGGCTAACCACCCCTCCTTCACCCCACCCCCTTCTTCCACTGTTGTTACTCTTTTCCTGTCTCTTTTGCACAGACATAATAAATTCTCATCTAGTCCCTTATCACATCCAATTAACACCTTTTGTTGGTCTGGATTCCTCCCCCTTGTTTGAATTCCGAGATTTTCTGACATATCCTCCTTCTACCTCTTCTGATTTCTCCTTGAAGAAGGGCTCAGGCCCGAAACGTTGGCGATATATCTTTGTCTCCTTTTAGATGCTGAAAAGACCGGTTGAGTTCCTACAGCATTTTGGTGGGTTTACTACAATCACAGCATCTGCAGCGAATCGTGTTTCACTAAGAGTGTAAAAGAGTTTGTTATGTTTCATGCATGACACTGGTTTTAAAAAAAAGTCCATAGAGGAAAAGATCTGAACTTAATGCAGCCCAAACAATCCTTCAGCACGTCACGCCTGAATGCTTCAACAAACTCAAATCCCCTGTAGAAAATAACGAAAACCAGCTTGAATTTGTTCAGATATTTCACTGGTAACAAGGACATTTACATTTTCATGTTCAGTCCAATGGTTCTGGAGTTGAAGGACAGGCACTTTGTTAAACCTGCAGTTTAAATAAAAATGCCATTTGTTTCAGGTCTTCGTTTACATTTCATGAGCCTTTGACAAATCTCTCTTGAATGTTCACAATGTTGGGTCTATCAGCCTCATATCTAATCAAAATTCACAGTAACCAGGGAAATCAGCCAGTGCTCACAGAATTGAAAGGTCCAAATTAATTAATTATTTCTCTCTCGTTCTCTCTCACCCTCTCTCTCTCTCTCCTTGCTTCAACCATAATTTTGTGGGTTCTGAGATGACTAATACCAATGATAATAAAACTGCACAGATCCTTCATGGGGGAGCAGATGGCAGGTGGGTAGATTATGAGGTGGTATGATCCTGCTGTCGCCTACCCAGGATATCTTTGCGTTTCTGATGTTTGGCCTTGAGATTTTTTAGTACCATCCTAAATACTTCTTCTCCACTCTGAATGAGCCTGAACTCAAAAATTCCTACACATCAGCAGAGATTTTTCACTTCTGCAAGAAACCTTTGAACACTTTTGAATCCTTCTTTCCACCGGGTAACCTCCTCCCATGTCAATGCCAGAGACAAAGGGTCTGCTTTGGGTGTCCATTGCCAGATACTTGCTCGAGACTGAGCTAAACCTGCAGTGTCAATTGGGAGAGGAGGTGGACGTGGATTCGTTTATCTTTCTAGTAAATTTTTGTGGAGGTAGCTTTGGTGGCATTTTTCAAAGCCATGAGATGCCCCAGAAAAATATAGGTATGAAAGTCCTTGAGTTTTGCATCATTTCTGACATCTTGTTCTTGAAATGTCCTTTTCCTCAATTGACCCAAAGCATTGAAGGTGGGGGTGAATTTCATCATGAATGTCAGATTTCAGCAAAAGGTGGAAGCCAAGATTATAGGAATGGCCAGTACTGTTCTCTGTATTTTATTGGAGTCAACACGTTGAAAGTATCATTACCTCTTGTTGGGCAGAAACAATTTGGCTACCTGTCCATCAGTTGGCAAATCCAAGTGGAGGTAAGAGGGAGAATGAAATGGAAGCAAGTGGTCATGGGCTAGAGTACTGCTGAAGAGGTACATCAGAATGTGAAGGGCTGTAAAGAGCTCATTATTTCTTGGAAGATGCTCCATCTGCAGAAGTTGAATCAGAGTAGTGCAAACCCAATACCCAATCCAGACTTTCCTTCTCTTAATGCCTTATTTTCTGAGTTCAGGTGGCTGAGAGGAAAAAGCCCATATCTGTATAGGAGATTCTCAGGGTGTGAGACATTATTTCATAGAAATGGTCCCTTGTCCTACCCAAACCCCTTCCTCACAGCAACCCTTTCCTACTGCCTTGATTTTACACCTGGAAAATTGCTCCAAAGAGATACAGTCAACAAAAAAGCCTTTGAAACAATCTAATCAAGGGTGGAATCCCAAAAGCCAAATCCAAAATCAGAAATAACTGATTGGAAAGGGAATAACTCTTCCTCTTGAAATAAAATCGATTAAGATGATCGATAACACAATAGAGTTTACAAATGATTACCAAATTTCAATTTGGAGAATGTAGCACTTACTGATTGCAGTCCCAGAATTCATTGTAATATTTTGCAAATACAAATTAATACGAGTTGAATACCAATCACAGCATTGTATAAGGAAAGAACAGCTATTAGGTTTTGATTCAATAATTTTCTGCATAAATACCTCTTACAAATGGAATGATTCGAATTGTCTTGACATTTTGTTTCATTTTCATAATTCAATAATTTTTTTTCTTCTTTCCAATTGCGCTCAACTAACTAAGATACCCTGAACAGAATTTTAATCTGAAGTTAAATTTGCCTTTCATCTTAATTAGTAGAAATTCCTAAAACTAGGAAATATGAGGTTTTTTTTTTTAGGTTTCTACGTAGTAAAAGCAAGATTACAGGCACCTCTGAAATGGAGCACAAGAAGAATCACAGCCTCCAAACACCTCCACTATCTCCCCCACAACACACACAAACTCGTAACCATTGATCTCTCCATTCGTCCAGCTGCTTCAACCACAGCATCTCCAAAAGTGATATACAGAGCAATGCTGCCGAGATAATGAGCGCCACCACAATGCTATTCAGTATCCTGTAGTGTTGACGTGCTAGTGTTGTGCATTTCATTTTGTACAATGCAATTTTAATAAGAATATGAATGCATTTCCTCTTTAAGGTTGCCCAGAGTTTTGAGCATGCCATTTATTTCAGGAGTGGCAATAAAGAATACAGTCGTTAGAGTCAGAGTTCAACAGCATGGAAACAGGCCATCCAGCCTATTACGTCCACACTGACCGCAGGGTCCTCATCCACATTAACCCAATGTTCCAGCACTTGACCTGTAGACTGGCTGCTCATTGGGCTCTTTTTAAATGCTGTCAGTGACCCCGTTTCCATCAAGGTATTCCAGCTACTATCAAGGCAACAACAAAAAAAAACACTCGAACTCATTGTTCAGTGAGACCGCATCATTAGTCACAGGGTACAAAGTCACAGGACGCCAGTCCATAATGCAATTGTTTTGAACTGGACAGAAATGGTGCTGCCAAGTTTTCAGTCAATATTGGCTTGGGCACAAGGAGCAAAGCCCCTCTGCACTTTTGACTTCACAAACACCAACCTGCACCAGTCCTGCTCATAATCTGGCCTGCGTCAAAAAGGTCCAGCACCTGATTTGGACCCAAAACCTTTCTGAAGAATAAGATGTTTTGTCAGATCCCTGTCTGGATACAAGCGAGGCCTAGCTTTCACAAGGGATCTGGTGTCCTATGGATGAATCCTTCTCCCAGCAAACTTGAGGGATGCATTTCCCCTCAAAGTGTGGTGTGGAATTCAATATTCAGCAGGGCAGATCATTACCTATGGATATGCAGGCAAAAGCAGATAAATGAGTGCAAGGTTACTCGAATTGCAATACTGAAAGAGCAGTATTTGCAAGTTGGAAAAGAACGGATTTGTTGCAATTATCGATCATCCACTGAATGTCTCCTGATAATGTAGAGCTTTTATCAATAAAATTAATTAAACACTTATGTGCACCTTGAAGGCATTATTATAGAATTAAAAGGAATTTAACCTTATATGGATTGTGCAGAGGGGAGGCATAATAAGAACATCTTTGTGGTCCTTCACTGACTGCATTGATGTGGCTTTGAGTCCTGCTTAAATGTTGAATCATTTCCATTCATTGAGGATTAAAGTGAATCGTGCTGGAAAACATATTCCACGACCACGATGTTTGATGAACATATGTTTGTTTATCAGGGTCAAGCTGAACACAACTCAAAACCAATACCTGCAGCCAAATAATACGTCCATTATAGGCACATCAGTCTTACAATACACTCAGTCACACACAACATTCTTCCCTGCAGAAAACAAAAATAGTAAAAACTGGCACCAGCATATTCAGCCCAGCAATTAATCAATACATTACAGCCTCTCACTCACCGCATCCTCATCCCTCTGGATCGTCTGATGGAACAGGTGTCTCTGTGGCTGCAGAGGATGTGGGAATGCTGAGGCAAATCCAGCAAAAGGGACCCACTTTTGCCTCTCTTTCTCTTACTGTGGGGGGGTGCTGAACAATACTACTGGTGACTCTATCTTGGCAGGCTAAAGGAAATTTCGTATAATATTATGTTTTCTGTGATGGGTCCTGGACAAAGTAGCAAGTCTCTGAGTTCCTTGCAGTAGACAAACAAAGAATTTCATGTATGTTACATTCTAAATGTAGTATTACATGAGAATAATGGTACCTTTACAGTAGAAGAATCTTGAATCATTCACCCTCAGAGGGAAAAATCCAATCAAAAAATCAGATGTCATGGATAACATCAAAACTAAAAGTTATGAAGGTTGAGGTGAGCTCAAAACTCAATGTCCTTCTCACATTGTTCTTCATACTCAACCCTGATTTACAAATTGTGAATGGGATCATTATACACCTCTCCGTTTCCACGCCAAAAACACACCTTACTCTCCCCTCCTCTCATTTTCGCCGAAGCCGTAACGGTGAGGAGAAACTGGACAAACTTGAATTGTTTTCTCTGGAAAGAAAAGCTGAGGAATAACCTGATAGAAATATGTAAAATTATGAGATGCATAAATGAGGAAGAAAGTCAACATTTTGTTTTCGCCAGGATGGCAAAAACAAATATTAAATGCCATAGGTATAAGGAAAGAGGAGAAAAGGCATTTGCAAGGCAAGTTTATTGACACAGAGCGTGGAAGTGCCTGAAACATTACTGAGGAGCAGATATCATAGCCACCTTTAAGGAGCATGGAGGGAAAAATATGAAGATGCAGGGAAAAGAGGGATATGAACCACAGAGCATAGAACAGTGGAGCACAGGAGAAGACCTTGCAGCCCACTTGAACGTGCCAACAGAATGTCCAAATCAAACTAAAACTGTGTTACTTGCACCTGATCGGTAACCCTCCATCCCCTTCATATTTAAGTGTCCATTCAGAAGGCTGTTAAATGCTAGCTATTGTATCGGCTTCCACCACTCCTCCAGGCAGTTGGTTCCAAGCATCTACCACTCGCTGTCTGAAATAGTTGTCTCGCACATCTCCTGTTGTGGTAACCAATGCAGTGACCATAGCAGAGAGCACACTGCTATGACCGGTGACCTAGGTTTGAATCTGCTGCCATTATTTGTAAGGAGTTTGTATGTTCTCCCTGTGACTGTGTGGTTTCCTCCAGGTGCTCTGGTTTCCTCCCATGCGCCAAAAATGCACAGGTTCAGTCACTTAATGGGTCACAGGAGTGGTGCAGGTTCGTAGGCCAGAAGCGCCGTGTTACCATGCTGTATCTCCAAAATTAAATTAAACTTCATCAATCTCACCTTAAACACAAGCTCCCTGGTGTGCGAACCTTTTACCCTGGGACAAGCGTTTGACTGTCCATCCTATCAATGCCTCTCATAATCTGAAAACCCTTGTTTAGATCTCCTCTCAGCTTTCTACACTCCAGAGAAAACAACCCAGGTTTGTTCAACCTCTCTCCATAGATTATACCCTCGAAACCAGGCCATATGCTACTAAACTTCCTTTGTACCCTTTCCGATGAGCAGGGGCAAAGGCTCATTGAAAGCAACTCGAAGCGTATGTGCAAGGGTTTTTTTTTCCCCACTGATTGAATATAAGTCCCGTGGTTTCGATGACTGGTTTGGCACTGAGTGCTATTTGCCAATCTTGGTCATGCTGATGTTGTTCTGGTTGGTGTGTTTGTGTTACTTGATTAATAATCACAGGACCTGACCACTAAAGAGTTCAAAGCCAACCACGGCAGATGTAGGACTTAAATTCCACTCATTAAAAAAAATTAAAAGATAATAATGGTTAAGCGTGACTGTGAAGCAGCTACTTCAAGCCAAGGCCAGCACTTGGTGTTCATCTGTAATTGTCTTTGAACTGAGTTGTTTACTCTAATATTTCAAAAGGCAGCGGGTCTATAAAGACTGAGTAATGATTTATGTACACAGCTCAGTAATGATTTCTTTCTCTAAAGCACATTGATGAATCGGGTACTTCTAAGGCAAGTCTTGAGGTCACTCTTACCAATAGTTACTTTTTAATTCTTTAACAAGTTGATTTTGAATTCTTCTGCTACCTTGATGGTATCAGTTTTGCCCTCTCAATTGTTACCTTATTCAGCAGCTGCCTGCTAAATTGATTAAATCCATTGTAGTATTAAGCCTGTGCAGATGGACACAGTCAACCCATTCGTTCACTTTGAATCTACATTCTTTCTGTTACATTGTGGGAAAGCATTTCAAAGCTGATTACAATAAAAATGTTAGATTGGGCAGCAACTTGTATTGGACAATAAATAATACTTGTCTGTGGCCTGGCTGCAAAGGCCTAGTCATTGAGAGATCCTAACTTTCATTTTTCACTTTAATACAAACAGGATATCAATTTCAAAATTCAAAAGATTGACTCATGCACTCGTCATTTCACAGATCCAATCTGGTTTGATACTGAAGGGCAATTTTTCCAATAATTTCCCTCATGGGAAAGGGTTCATGCTCCACTGAACCAGGCCAATTGAGAAGTTTGTGGCATTAATCCACATGCTGAGTCACACAAATCATTCTGGCTGTCGTACTAGAGTTTCAGAAATGCAAGGGAAGAAATACCGACACTAAAAATACCTTTCTCTGTGGCATTGTGGCGAAAAGAATGACAACTTTAAAGAAAATCATCATTATTCTTAAATACAGTAAATCCCAGGTATCCGACACCTATGGGAACGGGTAGATGCAGGATAAGTGAATTTTCCAGTTGCATGAGATTGCATATTGTGTGGATTAGAGAAACTAACAGTGAGGGTCGCTAATTTTAAACTTCCATATTTTTACCTATCTATTTTCATGATTTTTATTTTGCCGGTTGCTTGAGGCGGCTGGTTGCTTAAATTCTGGACAACAGAGATTTTATTGTAATAGGATAAACCTTTCCAAATATGAGAATTAACCATTATTTATCATAACATTAATGTGGATTTTCAGGGATTCTTTTCACTGCAAACCAGCGAAAGTAGGTAAGGAGTTGTCACTGAAATTTCATTCATCTAACAAGTTGCTGTGGTATTATAAATATTTATTTTTGCTTGAGTTAATGGTTGCATAGAGGTTACCAAGGTAAATCTACAACTTATATGTTGTATTACTGCATCCTCCAACTAATCATACATCAATGAATTATTTCACCCACTTCCAATTTTCCCTTTCCCTTCTCTACATCCCCTGTCACATGGAAAGTTCTATATCCTTAGAAGTGAGTTATACATCTTCAAGCAGTGCATCACAGGCTTCTTGCTGAGCTTTACAGCTATACAGCCTGCTATGACTGAATATTTAATCACAAAAATGAGCTGGCAGATATGATGTACAATGTGGTTAAGCCTTGCAGCGTGTGTCTTCACCGGCAATTGAGAACTGTTGAAATCACCATACATCAGTGACATCCTGACAGCGTTGTATAACCTTCTGTGTTTTTTACTTATTTATGAAGATTAAAGATGTTTTAAATCAACAGCTTTTCCTCAAGATATATTTTTTTTTCTTTCATTTTGTGTCAGTGAATTTTTAATTATTTAAACAGGTGAAAAGCTCATTGGAAATCATACGAAAATATCACGACTACATGTATGCAGAATAGCTTTCTGCACATGTAGCTAACGACAATAAACGTCGATTTAAATACTTCTTCACCGACTCAGTTGGTAGGACTGTTTTATATTGCACTAAATCATACAGAAGTTCGACAATACTGTGAAGTAAGAGGGCCTCCAAATAGTGTCCCAGCATTTGGAGCATGTGAAATGGGAAAATGTGGGACCTCACCCTTTCAATTACAAGAATAGTTTCAGCTTTCTTGTTGGACCTGTGCTGCGTTAACACATCTCAAAAGAGTCTCCGGGGCAGGCAGGAGAAAATTTAAACGGAAATTTGGTTCCTGAGGACCTGGCAAGTCTTGCTGTGAAGTACACGAACATGAACAAAGTCGTTTTTAATTATTTATGACGGAGTGCTCGCTTTGCAGCAATAAAATCTCACGTCATCACTTGGTCTTCCTGCAAGAGGGCATCTTGGGGAGCACAACTCCAGAAAAGGGTAAAATAAATATATAGACCATCCACATCTACTGTCCTCCAATAATGATTAAGGAAGAAGCAAAACACAAACACAAGGTCCGGAGTGGACAGGTAGTTCCATTTCTTTGCACACTTGCGATATTATGCCTGATATCAATATACTTGTACAAGGTTTTGCTCTGGATTAATTCACGTCTTAAAATTTGTACATTGCATTCATATCTAATTTGACTTGGAGTATTTATATTTCAGTATTTAACTTCTTGCAAATATATTCATGACATGGTGAAATTGTTTACACAAATTCTTGATGTGTCACACGTTGCTGCCAATTAGATACCAACAACATGCAACTTGCTGGATATCAGTTTAATCACCATTGTAGATAGTTATCAAATTACTGAGCAAGAGCATGGACAGCCAGAGAGTGAAAAAAATTAATGTACTCATTAAAAAAGTGGAAATGTTCACCGATGCAATCACTTAATAGGGAAACACAAACAGCTGTTGGTTTTTTTTAATATTCAAGGTGTAACACTGAATAAAAATATTCAGAGACGAAGTATATTGATTTTGTTTTTATAGTTACCTACCTTATATTCATTAAGGAATTGCATAATTAAAATCCAGTATTTTCAGGAAGACAAGCAAGTGGTTTGTTTATCAGTGAGGAAATATCACTCAGATTTTTATTCTTTACAAGAATTTTAACTCTGTTACTAACACCGATTACTAAAGTTATAGAGAACAAGTTCAGATGCCATTTAAACAGTCTGTTGGCAAAGATCACTTAATTGGATTCCCAATAATAATGAGAGTGTAGAAAGGCTGGCAATAATAATTCTGGAGCCATTAAATGTTCATAACATGGAGGGAGGAACCTAGTACGTTATGTATGCAACAGGATGATTAAGTGTCTTTGAGCTATCAAAATGGGAGAATGCTAAGAGAAAGGTGCTAAACTATTATAAGCGCATTCACAACGCTTTCCATTATTTTTACCATTCGGCTGATTGACTTGGAAAAATGGGGAAGAATTAAGGTCTTTCTTTTTTAAAAAATCAGTCTTTATTTATGAGATATCACAGGTCAAACCAGTACATACTGATTGCGGCAGAGAAGGAAGTGATGAAACACTTAGCAAAGCAGCTGGAATGGTGTAACGAATATCACTTAAGAACAACAGCGTTCCGGGATTTTCTCCCAATAATGAATAGCAGTCCTCATCAAAGTGAGGGCAATGTGATTTGGAACTTGAATTCGAAGCTGGTGTCTTTATCCTTCAGGTGATAAAGACCAAGCATTTAGAAAGTGCTGTAGATAAGGATCTGGCAACGGTCTCTGCAGGGCATTTTTAAAATGGAATGCACTGGTCATGTGCCCCAGGCAAGGGGACAGTGAAGGAGGTTCTGCACTGTTTGGACTGGATAGTGCTAAATCTTTTTTTATTTCTGTAGTTGCACCCTTCCAGGCAAGTGGAGAGAATTAGGGTGATTTAACGTCGAGATATACGAGTCACTTACCACTGCATATCCAACATCTTTCTTTGGCTTGGCTTCGCGGACGAAGATTTATGGAGGGGGTAAAAAAGTCCACGTCAGCTGCAGGCTCGTTTGTGGCTGACCAGTCCGATGCGGGACAGGCAGACACGATTGCAGCGGTTGCAAGGGAAAATTGGTTGGTTGGGTGTTGGGTTTTTCCTCCTTTGCCTTTTGTCAGTGAGGTGGGCTCTGCGGTCTTCTTCAAAGGAGGCTGCTGCCCGCCAAACTGTGAGGCGCCAAGATGCACGGTTTGAGGCGTTATCAGCCCACTGGCGGTGGTCAATGTGGCAGGCACCAAGAGATTTCTTTAGGCAGTCCTTGTACCTTTTCTTTGGTGCACCTCTGTCACGGTGGCCAACATCAATGTGGCATGATTAGTGCAACACTGTGTTACAGTGCCAGTGGCTGGGATTCAAATCCGGCGCTGTCTGATCAGAGTGTACATTCTCCCCATATCTGTGCGGCTTTCCATCCTCCCAACATTCAAAAATAGATTGGGGATTTTAGGTCAATTAGATGTAATTGGGTGGCATGGGCTTCTGGACCAAAAGGGTCTGTTACCGTGCTGTATGTCTATAAATTTTTAAAATTTAAAGATCAACCACAGCTTTTACCTGATTGGCCCAGTTAACATTCTGGTTCCATTAGTTCAGATGGTGACGACAGTGAGGGAGTCAAGATAAGAGTCTATTGTTAAATTCGCTCATCAGAGATAGTTATTGCTGAGGATGTTAAGGGTGTAAATCCTACGGCATAGGTGCTCTGTGGTTATTAAAGGATTACTTAAGGTGGTATGTGTGTGGAAGAAAATGTTGAGAACCTGTGGTGTAAATGTTACCTGCCGCTAATTCACTGTTGTCCAGGTTGGCTGCATCTGGATTCATTATCAAAAGAATTGCAAATGAAGATGAGCATTGTTGGTCCTAAAAACATTCCGGCTTTAAATACTCTGAAGCTGTGCCTTGAGACTCCCTCTTGATTGTGTAATGAAATTGTGGTATTTGTCTCCTTAATAGAAAAGAATATTTGCATTTTATTAGACAATCGATCATTTAGTTTGTATTGTCCCTGCTCATGATGTGATTTGTGATCGTGAAAGAAACTTGCATATTAATCTTGCCAGTCTAGATTATTTCTAGACTTTATAATTTTTAAAAAATTTGAGCCATTAATTATCTTTGCCTCTTTTCCAAATGCCGAGTTTTTCCTTCACTACCTTTCTCTTTTCAGTTTGACACTAATTCACCTAATTTCCCTTGTCACTCATTAAATCAGCTATTTTATATGTAACTTTCATTATTTAACCTGAGGATCCTCATATTGATGCTCCATAAGACTTTGGATCCCCTGTTGATCCTGTTCAGTTCAGAGTTCCAGCAATTTGCTCCAAAAGATAAAGTTTGAAGTGGGGGGGGGGGGAGAACAATTCTAATTAATAACTGCTTTGTCTTCACACCACACCCTTTTCTACACTTCATCAATTTCTCAGCCTTTATCTTTGAATACTTTAGACCACTTGTTTTGTAAACATTTTTGCTCAGAGAGATTACAATCTCATTGTTCCTTAAATTAAATAAATTGCAATGATTTCTATGATCTAATTCATTAAGGCAAAAATTAGAGCAAGATTTTTAACCACAACTTACATTGGTGAACTACTCAGTATTTGCAATGGTCGAAGTGGAAAAACACAGGTTACTTCAAAGAAGAGTGGCCGTTCAAGTTTCAGTAAAGCAGCAGTGTCAATAAAAGTTTCAAGTACAGACCTGTTACTCCTATCAGATTTGAAGTTAGTTAATCAAAGCATTTTTCCAAGCGTTTAATTTTAAATATAATTTGAGAACATACCAGTTCATACCAGTTATTTAATGCTAACCTGCATTAATTTATGCAGCACTGTTGATTCTCAGTTAGATGAGCATTAATACAATTTTGGCAGAGAGGGCTCCATGTAGACAATGGTTTTTAACTGCCTTACAGGTCATGACCACCAGATGTTCTCATATAGTATTACAAAACATTTCAAATTACAATCATGACTCCATCTACAACTATAAAATCTGCTTTATTCCTTAATCAGCATATTTGACATCTGGTTTCAATATTGATGTCCAAGGTGAAACCATCAATGAAACAACCTGCGAAGAGCTAATACACATTAAATATCCAATCAGTATCCTTGTCAAAGTATAATGTGAAATCTCTTTGTTCTCCATTATGCTTGTAAACTGGGCAGAAACGATCTTTCGGCATCAAGAAATGGAATATTGCCCAAATTGTCCTTTATCCAAAATTTGTGAGAACACTCCTGTGTCTGTACACAAGTTATGTGAAAGTTACATGCAGCAGAGATCTTGTGTAACACGAGGAGTAACCAAAACTTGATTTCAATTGGATGGGTTTTAATGAGAGTCAAATCAGAGGTCCCTTTTACACAGAGCTGTAAAGCCAACTTTTATCCGCCTTTCGAGGTCTGTGTAAAAAATAATCAAAGGTGGATTATTTCCTCGTCTTCAATCCTCGGCAAGGGTGGGGGGTGGTAGTCTCAGCGGTGGAGCGTAGTGTTGTGGGACCTATCTAAAACAGTCGACCTGTTTTGCCAGGTCAAAGTGCCAAGTAAGGTAACATTGTGATGTTGGGTTCTGAAAAGTTTTGTAGTCAGTAGTGAGTAGAGCAGTGCACTACGAGGTGAATAGTGTGTGAATGTCAGCTCGGTGGGTCTGGACACGAGGGTTGGCAATCACATGTAGCTTTTATTCACACACAACAATTTGTAGAAGAGTGTGGAAAAATGTTAAACAGTACACAATTTCTGCTCCTCTGTATTATGGACTTATAAAACTGTGCTAAAGGGGTGCTGAATACAATTAGCCTTAGTCTACCCTTGTAACTGCCAAATGAAGTTGGCAAGAAAAGTATATTTCATGCATTAGTTCAGATTACAATTTGATTACCTATATTATCAACAATGGAACCTTTATAGACACTTAATATGCTGGCACGCATTTGTTGACAGATACCTGCAGTTACTATAAATGCAAAACTATTCTGTAACCTTAATTTTGGCAACAATAATAATTGTATTTTTTAGGTTTGAATGTTTGTGAAAATTGCTAAAATCAATTGAAATAGTCAACCATTTATAAACTATGCATAGCATTATAATATTTTCCCATGCTCCATTACAAACTGTGTGTGTGTGCTTTATTCCCGTTACATTTTCCCACACTCCTCTATAAATTGTGTGCATGTGTGCTTTATTCCAGTTAACATTTTCCCATGCTCTTCTATAATTGTGTGTTAATAAGTGGTAAACCCTTGTAAACACAACACAACGGCACACTGGGTGCTACACGTCCCACCTCTTTTGCTTTGGGAAGTCAGCTTGCTGTGTAAAAGGACTCGCGGAGCTGGCTTTTCCCTGTCCTGTGTGAACAAGCAAGTCGGTTTCCAAAGACAGGTCATACATTATGGCAACACCGCGGCTTTTCAGTGTAAAAGGTACTATAGAGAAAACTGCCACCTCCTCCAAAAGTTTCCTTTTTTGACCATGAAGGTTAGGATTAAAATTATGAAAGTGATTTGTTTGTAGATTTTAACATTAGGAAGTTTTTTCACCTGTAAGTTTGAGCACAAAGTGTTGGAAGGTATAAATAAGGAAAAACAAATGTTCTTCTTGCTATGATAGAGTAAAAGATAAATATCAATGTACAACAAGAAACAAAATAAATGCTTACCTATGGTGGCATTTAACCTTCGAGGTTGAAAAGAAAAAATGAGACTGGCAATATAATCCAAAACTTATGCAAGTTTGATCCTATAATAATAATTGCAGGACAGTTGAAACACGGGTGGTCCAACAATTTAATGCAATGAGTAACCCAAGAACACAATTATACAAGTGAAATTGATTCTAATAATAAAGAATATACCTGAAAAATGAACAGCTGCACAATCTCATTCTTCATCAACGTTCAGCCAGAATATGGGCAGAGTTGAATGTACAGAAAATTCCTCGTTAAAATCTCAACCATTGTAGAGCAAAATACAGTGGGTAAAAATGTCACTGAGTGCATTCCAGACTGAGGAATTCAATGACAAATAATAAAATGACATCACAAACTAGCCAACTAACCCTTTAAGATCCACACCAGATTTATACATACACTATTTCATAAAATATAAACTTTCTCTGCCAGTAAATATGCAGCAGGTGGATATTCTCCATGTGCACATTCTTTTTCCAGGACCATTTGATTAAATATCAAATACAAACAATTTCTGTAAATAAGCATTCTGGGTCCTCCTACTTACAATGGAATCAAAGTAAGGCTCTGGAATTATTTTTGATTTCTATTTCATCTCACATCAGTCTGACATGTTCTCTTATGTAGGTTGCATGGAGTCAAGGAATTGTACCACAAGTAGAGATGTGCACAACTCATCCGTGTGAAACCACAACTGCTGGAATTAATTTAATGGACACCAGCATCTTAAGTGATAAACTGTGGCACTGGCAGATTTTACAAATCAATGACATTAAAATATTGGTTCAAGAATGAACATGGGTTGTCTTACCTGCATAGAATTCAGGGCTGTATACTGCACCCACAACTGGGTTTAATTTCCACCCTAAAATAGAATGAATACAATTATATTATGTCATGCATTCAGAAGGTTAAACTCCTTTTGAAATTAAATTGATTTATTCTTTATTAATAAAACAATGCTATATTCTTTAAAAAAAACCTTGATTTGTTATCAAGGTAATGTCAGACCAACATATCTAGCACAATTTAAGTAAAATGCTCAGCAAGATCAGTTTAAGATGAATTTGTGACAATATAGAAATCTATATGTGGTTGCCTCAGAAACAATGGTCTATTGTTGGTGTTACATGTCCAGGCCTTCTGGGACACTATGGATCTGCATTAACCAGGGATATAAAATCTGAATCTTGTCTATCTCCTCGTCTAAGCACCTCACACGTTAATGAATGGGTCCCCCCAGCAATACAAATTAATGATTAAATAGGGAGGAGAAATTTATCAAACACAGAGTGCAGCATTTGCATGAGGCAAATTTGCATTTTTGGCTCGGAACATTTAATTTCCATTCACTAGCAATCTTCACAAGAAACCTCTCATGTTTATTGCACCATTATTGATTTGGCATCTAGAAATGTACTGCATGGCATCACTGCAGGTCATGGTGATCCTGTAAAGATGGCAGAAGTTGGAAAGTCCTCAGATGCTGTGGAGAAAGTGTGGAGCCAGCTGCTCTCCTTGATGTATAATATCCCCCAGCTCTGTGCATAGTATAGATGAGGTCTGAAAGCACACATCTCCCATCATGGAAGAGCAGCCCTGAAAAACCCAAAAGAGAAAGAAAGCCTCAGCAGCATGCTTTGTCAGCCAGGGCTGAGCCTTTGAAGTGCATCATGGAAGCTTCTGATCCCCCAGCAGATTGGACATAGAGCATCAGCAGCTAAATATTGCTTCAGTGGCAGGCTTCGGCTTAGGGCCTCACATTGGGCCACAGGCTGCTGGCCACTGGAAACCTGAGATCAGATCCAGGACTTGTGCAGGCCTCTGAAAGACCTCGGGCTTCCTCGCATGTCAGGTGCTTTAGGATGTGCAGTTTGGATACTTAAAGCTCAGGTTCACCATTGAACAATAATAGGCCGTGCAACTAAGGAGGTCACGGGGGTGCTGAGTTCAGAGAAGGCGGTGAGATCTATGGACCCTCATTGTCTCTGAAGGGAATCCCTTTTGCTTCTCCTCGCTTGAATAATGGTACTGGATTACGTGGCCACACTTTGCTGTTGTCGGGCAAACAAAGGAAAGATTGTTGTGTATTTTGTGTACATGACTGTAAATGGCATCTTGAATCTCAATGCAAAATGCTATATAGCAAGAAATGTGAACAGACAGGCAGGAGGAAGTTAATAGCTTCAGTGACATAAAAGAGACCTTTCCATGCTCTAACCAGCATTCATAACTATTATTCCGCTAATGACAAATGCAGTGGAACATTCAAATTTCCAGCTCTGCTAATCATTATTTCTTTCTTTTAAGGCGACGCCATAAATGGTAGGCACATTAATGAGAACGTTTGGAGGTCTGTGTTTTCAGCCTGACATATTTTCTTACCTTTTAATGCAGCTTTACTTCTCCTGCTCTTGTGAGCTTTCTATTTCTGCATCTTGGTCACAATATAAATAATGAACATTATCACACAGAAAGTCGGTTTCCTTAAACCCATTCTCTGCTTTGCCCCATGAATCTGATTAAAGCTGTTGCCGTTTGAAAGCATCATTGATTAGTTTCCCCAGCAGAGATTCTGGTGTAAGCTATTTCAATGTATTTCATATGCTGTTACCATTGCCATCAAAGACCTGACAGATTTCTCTCAGACTTTAAGTTACACTAATGGTCTCTCAATTTGTCCAAGAAAAATCCTCTGAGACCGAGATCGATGCTCACAGCTGAAAGGTTGCCTAATTTTTCATCTCTTTTCCACTCCCTCTCATAGCTGGATCATCAAACTTTCCAGTGCTGGTGTAAGGAAGACTTCATTTATCATGAAAATAACATCAATTAAACTTTGCTTTGTCTTGTCTATGAGCTTTGTGCTGGCCCATAATTGTGTGGGATAATCAGGTTTGATGACAGTGGGTCACAGTGAGCTTGTAGTTGTCAAGGTGCCATTCTTGGCACATTGGAAAGGAACGTGCTGCCAAGATCACCAAGGGCCACCTTTTGACGGCAGTTCAGTGGATATCGTCGTTGGTCTTTGCTGATTTCTTTATCTATGCATTGTGGAGTGAAAGTTTGGGAAAAAATGGAAATCAGATACCAATGTATCTTACCTCGTTCTCTGCTAACATGTGGAAACCATACATATTTCTGAGCATTTGTATTCTCTGTACATTCAGCCCCCAACTTGGAATTGCTAAACTACATTTAAAATGATAGGGGCAATTTTATTTTTCTTTGATTCGCAGAGCCTTTGGTCACTGAGTTCACACTAGGCCATTTCATGTTTGGCCTTCGCCTTGAGACCGGCTACAGAGCAGATAGAAAAATGGGAACTTACCTTTCAGACAGCTGCTCCAGCATCCCATTCATATCCAGAGGCACCTCGTAGCATCCTCCGGATCTGACGGAGGTGGGGCGACTGGTGCCGTAGTGCCACCCTTCATCAATATGCGGCAGAGCAATGGCCGTCTTCCCTACCCATAATCCCCCATGCAGCTGGAACTGCTCTATGGTTCCTAGAACAGTTCCAGCTGCGAGGAGGATTAAGGGAAGACGGCCATTGCTCTGCCATGTCTTGAGCTGCAGGGAGAGGCCCGGTGCGACTGTCCCAGCCCACACCAGCCTCCCCCTGATGACTCCCACTGCCCCTCCAGTCCCACTGCCCTGCCGACCCCCCGCTGACAACTCCCGCTGCCCCGCCACCCCTGACTTGGAGGGAGAGGTGTGAGTTGGGTGATGGGTCGCGGGCTGACGGCTTCATCAGCCCACCCCTGAATAGCCGCTTAGCATGGCTGTACATTCAGATCGATCAGTGAAGGGCTGCGCTGCGGAGATTATCCCTCTCAGAGAGGGGTTGGAATATACGGCTCAGAGACGGCCTCTGCACATTCAGAAGGGTAGGTGATTATGTGTTTTGGCAGAATTTCTTTGCCTTTATGTCTCAACTTTTGGGCTATCTGAAATGCCCTACTGACAATCAAGCAAAATATTTTTTACCTCGATCCTTTTAATTCTTCCCACATTCTTATCAACTCCCCCCCAGAATCAACACCCATCTACATCTGGTCAACTAATCTACCAAACAGAGCATTCAGAGGAAATCAATGCGGTCACAGGAAGAACACGCAGAACCCCACACAAACAGTGCGAGAGTTAAGGATTGAAGTTAGGCCACTGGAGCTGTGAATCAGCAAATCCACTTGCTATGTCATTGCGTCACCTTATTTAATTTAATGTTTTAAACTAATTGATAGTTAAGTGTTTTTAAACAATATTTATATATCTTGCATTTATTTAGATAATTACAGATGGGACGGTTAGCCTAGTGACCCAGGTTTGAATCTGTAAAGGGTTTGAATGTTCTCTCTGTGTCTGTCGGGTTTTCCCTGGGTGCACCGGTTTCCTCCCACCTTTCAAAAATAGTCAGGGATTGTAGGTTAATTGATGTATTTGGACAGGATCAGGGACAGTTTCTTCCCCTCTCTGCGTTCCGTAGGGACCAATCCCTCAGTGACTCCCTCATGCACTCGTCCCACCCCCACCAATCCCCCCACCCCGGCACCTTGCCAGCAGGAGGTGCCACACTTGTGTCCACACCTCCTCCATCACCTCAGTTAGGGTCCCCAAACAGGCCTTTCAAGTGAAGCAACACTTCACTTGTGTATCCGCAGGATTGATTTACTGCATCCAGTGCTCCTTTTGTGGATTTCTCTACATTGGAGAGACTGGGTTCAAATTGGGAGATCGTTTCACTGAGCACCTTGGCTCCATTTGCACCAGTAGCCAACCATTTCAGTTCTGTGTCACACTCCCACATGTCTGTCCATAGCCCTATGTACTATCCCACCAAGGCCACCTGCAAATTGGAGGAACAACACTTGATTTCCCATCTGGGCACTCTCCAGCCAAATGGCATTAACATGACTTTCCTAGTTTCTAGTCATCTGCTCTCCTCTTCCAACTCCCCTTCATTTTTCCATTTCTCCTCCCTCCCTTCCCGTAGTCATCCCTCTTCCCCTTGATCTCTGCTGTGTCCTCCCTCCTCTCTTCACCTATCACCTCCCGCCTTGGAACCACCCCTCTCCCCACTCTTTTGTTCAGATGCCTCTTGACATTTTTCCATACCTTGATGTGGGTTCAAGCTCGAAACGTCAGTTATATATTTTTACCCTTGCTCTATAAAGGACACTACTTGACCTGCTGAGTTTCTCCAGCTTTGTGTTTTTATTTCAGCCACAGTGTCTGCAGATTTTCGTGTTTTTATTCAGGGTCAGAATATCTCGTTAATGTGCTGTGTGTCTAAATTTAAGGGCAATTAAATATTGGTCATCTGTTTGAGAATGTCATTATCTGTTTCGCCAATGGACTGTGAGAAGGCTATCAGAGCAGCCCAGGAGCATTGCCTTCAGATCTGCCACCTGAGGCTCACTTGCCACTCACAAATCAATCTGCATCACTGGACAGCCATGGTACTGGGGCGTAAGGATGCAAAAAGGAGCCTCAAAAAGTGGGTCGGCTGAGAAACAGTGCAGGTGGCAAACATGACCAGTGCCCTGGATTGAAGACCACCTGTCCTATTATCTCTCCAGGATTAAAATGGCAGCTGACCCTGCTCCTTGATCAAAAAGAACAAGCCACAAATAAAACTGCTCAGTGGCTGCAATTATATCCCTAATTCAAATGGCAAAAACGCCATCCTTTCTTGCAAGAAAAGTCATTAACCATTTGCAAGACACTGTCTTCATTTGAATAGAATTGAAGAGAGAGAGCAGCCAGAACTTTGCAGCTTGCTAAATGCAGAACAAAGCAAGCAAGTTTAATAACCAGCCACACTGTTAGACTTAGGTTATATTGTAGCATGGAAGAGAACTCCTGGTGCATATTGCACACACAAAAAGAGTTAAACATTTAACAATACAGGGAAATTAGTGGAAAGTATCATTAAAAAGAAGTTGACAGGACACTCAGACAAACATGAGAGCACACAAGGATTTGCACTCACTGGGTCACATTTCATGAGCCTAAATGAATTTTTGAAGAATTCTCTCAGTTGAGAACAGACATCTGTCAAGAGGCACGGATAAAGGACACTCAGCAAGGTTGCACATATATAACTCTGGACAGCAAAGATGATACTTCCTGAATACTTTTGGGGGTATTTTATAGATTTTGAAATTCATCTAAAAATTTTCTTATAACATACCATCTTTTAGGTATAACCTATTTATGTGATTTCCTGTCATTTTTAAGTCTACTTCAAACATACAAAACCATGAAATGCAGCATGTCATTGAAAATTAATTTTCTGCATTCGCCCTTGGACGTCTTCCCTGCTGATCTTGGTGCAGTCAGTGAAGAACAGGGAGAAAGGTTTCACCAGGACATTGTCATAATGGAAAACTGGTATGAGGGCAACTGACATCCATCGTTGCTGGCTGACTATTGTTGAAGACTAACCCAAGAGGCATCAGATGCTAAGTACAAATGAAAATCAGTGGCAAAATATTTTTAGGTCACTTCAACTAACACAATGTGTCAGCATCATTATGTGATTAAACATGGTAAATTCAAAAGTAGTTAAATTCATGTTTCTCCAACTTCCTCCGTGTTACAGGTGCTTATCCCTTTATCTGTAATTCCGAAAATTGAAAACCTCCAAAAACAGAACTTTTTTAAACTGCATGTACAGTATATTTTCAGGTGTTTAGTTTAGTTTGAGTTAGTTTAAGCTTGAAATTTTACTTAAAAACACAGGGATTGTCCTCCAGCTGAATTTCAGCAAACCTCACTGAGAAGGTATTTGACAGAGGGAGCGGCTCAGGGAGAGAGCAGCAGTGCGACTCAGGTGGGCGAGTGGGGAGAAAATGGCAGCGCAACTCGGGCAGGGAGCGGGGAAAGAGCAGTCTATTTTTCTATCACTTCATTTACCACCCCCCTATCCAACACCACTGCGGCGACCCCCCCACCCGCAATTACTTAAAAGAACCGCCATTTTAATATTAATCCATTATCCAGAGAATTCTTAAATCTGGTCCTAAGGATTTTGGATAAAAGATTAAAGCACATGAACAGCAAATCTAAAATTCTCTTTGTACTCATCATGAAGTCCCCAATGTTTTTTGGGAAGAAAACGTTTTGAAAAAAAATTGTTGTTCGGTGACAATTAACTCAATTTAAGACCACGTAAAGGAAAGCACAGCATTGACCTGGCTAGGAGAAGAAAACTCAGTAAGTGCAAAGGAATTCTTTGGCATCGAATATCATTCACATCAACTCCAGAAAGAAATGTTGTCAAAACGTGCAAGTACACCATTCATCCAACTTCTCATCTCAGGTTCCCTATGTACATGTCTGGAGGTTGCAGGGCATGGTGATTGACATCAAATCATTGCAATTATGTCATTTGCAGGAAATTATGCCATACATTTAAGATACACGATTGTCATAAAGGTTATCAACCTTACTTGAGATTCTGTTGGATACCAAGTAAATCGCCAATCTTCAAAGTTTACACGAAATTGCTGGAGGACCTCGCAAGTCCTGCAGCATTCCTCATGCAGCAAAGAATAAATAAATAAATAATATCTCGGGCCTGGTCCCTTCATCAAGGTATGAGCAAAATGTAGGCAGGCGCCTAAATAAAATGGTGGGGGTAGGAGCAAGGCCCACGAGTGAGAGGTCATAGATAGATATGGGAGCCAGGGAACAAGAGCTGAAGAGTATTAGAGGGAGGGGATAGCTTTCTGAATGGAGAGGGAAGGGGGTGGAGATTGTTTGAGGGTCGCAATGGATTTCTCATCAAAGGTGCAAATGGAACTAGATTCAAGACTGGTGAATGGATTTAAAATACAGATCAACTGAGATCTTGTCTGCAGTGCTCAAAAGCTCTCCTGCAAAATTCCTCATTCTGTGCATTTCTAGACCTGCTGAATGAGCATTCCTGGTTTTTATTTTATTAACTTTAATGCCAACTTCATTTATTATTTCTTTATTCATCAATCTTTGAAATTAGAGAGTAAATTGGAGAGGTTGGCCATCAATAGTTACTGTAAGAAAGGTGGTAGAAGTCCAAAAATCCAGACCTTGTGAGAATCTGGACTTATCTAAAACTCTCAAACTTTTTATATTTAGTGGGCTTTTCTGTGTACGTGTGTCTATGTAAGTGCCACAGAAGCACAGCGGCAACAAGTGATCATGCTTTTTGTTAAGTGTTGACTTGATTTTTCTTTAAAGCTGCTCATTTTTATAAATGAAGCATGCTGTATTTGTTTGTGAATAAATTATCCAAATTTACCTATTCATCTCTTCTTTATTCCTCCTTAAATTTGAATTAAAATGTACTGCCTGGAAATCCGGACTGATCCAATCTCCAAGCAGTCTGGATTTCCAGACTTCTACTGTAATTATTTACAGCAGGTATTCATCGACTACAACATGGTGTTCAACACAACCATACCAGCAAACCTCATGACCAAGCAAGAAGATCTGGGTGTTTGTCCATCCCTTTACATCCTGGACTTTCTCAATGACAGACCATAATCAGAGTGGATCAGCCACATCACATCCTCCATGCTGAACATCAACACAGGAGCCCCATAAGGCTGTGTGCTTGCTCCCCTGCTCCATTCCTTGCACATCCATAACCAAGTTCAGCTCCAACTCAATCTACAAATTTGCTAATGGCACCACCATTGTTGGTTGGCTAACTGGAGACAGTGAATCAGAAGATTGGATAGAGGCAGAGAATCTGGTTGGGTGGTGCCAGAACAACAATCTTGCCAAGACCAAGGAGCTGATTGCTGATTTGAGGAAGGAGAGGCCGAGGGATCACACACCTGATTGCGTTGACGGGAAGGAGGTCAAGAGAGTCCGAAGAGAGTTCCCAAGATTCCATATCTTTGAAGGCCTTTCCTGGACCTGCACATTGAGACACCCATGAAGAAGGCACCTCTGCTTTCTAAGGGTCTGAAGAGATTTGGTGCGTCATCAGATACTCCACCAAACTTCTAGGTGCACTGGGAAAGGATATTGGCTGGTTAGGTCACAGGGAATTTGACTGCCCAGGTACACAGGAAGCTATAGAAGGTAGTAAGCCTAACCAGGCCCATCCATCTATTGAAGACTTCTCATCTATATGTAACGTGTGGCCTCAAGAAGGCAGCCAACATCAGAACATCACTCTGGTCACAACCTCTTATCGCTGCTACCTTCAGGCAGAAAGTACAGAGGCCTTAAGACCAGAACCTCTAGGTTGAGGAACAGTTTTTTTCCAACAGCCATCAGTCCCTTGAACCTTAACTTGACACCAAATCCTTTAATAGCCTTGTTTGGGATGTTTGAACAGAAGGTGGTGAAATTGTCTTCATCTCAATGTCACATATTGGCCTTTGCTTCTCTTATTGCAAGACGAGTAATTTTGAACAGATGGAAAGATGCTGTCCCGCCCACTCATAATCAATGGTCACATGATAGCATGTCATATATCTAACTTTGGATGAAATAAGACGTTCAACATGTGTTTTAAATTTCTCTAATCTTTGGGGCTCCATTTTGAATGACTTTCACTACCTTTAATGAGAATAATAATTATGTAACTTGTGATTCTCCTGGATTTGCATTTCTTCTTATTTATATTTATATTTGCCATGCAACTTATAATGGGTCAAGGCTTGGATTATATAATCATATTTTTTTTCTCTCTTTTTTGTTTTTCTTTTCTTTTTTTCCAATATATCCATGAATTAATAATGTACAAGGTAAAAATAAATTCTGTTAATGAGTTTGCTTGCTTTGTTACAGCTGATTTAGTGTGATGTATCAATATTTTTACTCTATGTATGAATTATTTAAAAAAAAACATTGGAAAAAAATCTCTTGAACTTCCCCTCTGTACACCAATCAGAGTCTGTTCCAATTTCACAAAAGGACCAGAGCAAGTCACTTTTTTTTGCACAAGGATGACTATGAATAGTTGTAGCGATCTGATATATTTATTGCCTATTTTAATTTAATTCAGCTAGTTAACTGTTATAGCTTTCTTTACAAGAATTAGTTGGGCTGAATTAATTTCGGCACATATATTCATTCGAAAATGTGTATGACAATGCGCTCATCATCAACACAAAGACTAAAAGCAAAGCAGATGTCCACGTCAAAAAATAATGTTTTAAAGATTGATTTTGTTTATTGAAGTGATAGCTTTTTTATTCCAGTACTTGGAACAATATTCCATTATTTTTGAAATGACTAGGCTTTATTCTCCAGCATTAAAAAAAGTACGTGAGCAACGACAGATTACAGTCCTGGATACTCTTCTGTACTCTAACAATTTCTTGGAACTTGGAGCACAGTTGAAGATTGAATATTCACCTCTTCCTCTGCAAAGTGTAGGAAACCTCTCTTTCAGCCCAAAATGGCCATTTAGTATTTTTGAAGCCTTCCACTTAGGAAAGCTTACTGATATTTCACTTTGGTTTTGATAAGCCTTACCACCCACAGCACAATTTCAGATCTTGGAGTTGCATTCTTTTTAGGGACAAGATGTATAAATTTATTTAGCTTCAAATTAAATGTGATTGCCAAAGCAACTGCAATATGAAATTAAGTTGCCAATGTAATTGAATCTTCAAAGCCAACATCTTGACAATAGCATGAGACATAGGGTGCTTCTATTGCTTTAGTTGAGATTGGAATGTGTCTCTCTGTTCCTTAATGTTAACTTTGATATTAAGTTTTCATCTATGAGTTCTATATGCTCATATAACAAAATTACATAAAACAAAATTAAAAACATGAGGATAATTTTTTTTTTGTATCATGATTCAAACTATTATGCCAGGATTGTACTCAATTAGGGTTTTTTGACTGCAGGCAACAAAATCAACAAAATTTGCTGTTATGTGGGCAGTCTAAAAAGATGTAGGAACTTTTAGTCAAATCCTGCACCGTAATTTATCCTGCAGGACCCCTACTACTTTTTGGGGGAAAGCACGCAGTCTAAATCGCTCCACAAAACTCACCTCATGAATCCGACGTCCAGCTGATGACCCAGACCACGTTGCTCCACGCAAAAGCACCAGGCGTGCAGTGTAAACGATCACAATTTATGTTAAATTTTTTCTCACATATTTTTCCAACATTGCTGTTTGAAAAAACACTAATGGCTTCCATTAACCCAAACCTTTCAGGATAATGCAAAGTTATGCAATGGACAGACTGCGGTAAAAGCAGGATTGGGGAGAACTCGAGCAGCAATCTATTAATACTTTTTGTGCCTGTCTTCTTGTGGATGAAGCAACAGTGCTTGATTATGCCACAATTCTTGGCTGAGGCAGATTTGACCCATTAGTTAACAGAGCTTTAAATGAAGCAGACATGCCCAACCCAAGTAATATGAAGGAAAGCTTTGCAAATAATAATCGTGCAGTACTTTTTATTTTGAGAAAGCAGAAGCATTCCAACAGAATTCCAAATATATTTGGGGAATTTTGTTTGCTCATAGCACCAGGAGAATTTTTTCTTTTGGCATTCAAAAATGTGGGAACAAAAGGAAAATGAGGGATAGGATAGGACAACCAAGTCCTTTTGGATAACAAGGGAAAGAATAGGCCCAGGGGGAAGGGTAGGGATGATAGTGAGAGCAGTGTGGAGAATGGACATGTTAGGCCACTTTGGCATAATTAAAGAAGTGGTACTAGGTCTTTTGAAGAGTAATAAGGTTGATAAATCTCCAGGGCCTGATGTGATATATTCCAGGTTATCAAAAGGAACAAGTGAGGAGACTGTTGGGACATTAACAAAGATCTTGTATTCTCACAAACAGAGGTTAGAACCCAGAGAGTTGGGGAACAGCTCATTTTGTCCTTTATTTAAGAAGGTAAATAGGGATAAAGAATCTAAGAAATGATAAAGCAGCGAGCTTCACATCAGTAATAAGGAAACTACTGGAGAGGATTGTTTAGTATTTACATTGATTTGGAACAGCATGGGCAGATGAGAGACAGGCCACCCACAAGCCACAGAGATTTAGTTTAACTTGAGCATCATGTTTGACACCAATATTGTGGGCCAAATGGCCTGTGCTGTGCTGTTATATGTTCTACATGTATAGAATAAACTTGAATTGACATAAAAAATGTTGAACATTTTTTCATGAAGCTGATGCCCTTCTGTCGTGTCCCAGTAACATTTACCCACCTATCAACGTGAATTTTTGATAAATATTTAACTTGCCATTAATCAGTCAGTGATACTTGCCTTATGTTGGTGAGAACCAGATAGAAAATTTAGATAACATTATTAAGAGAAAATGGCATAGATCAGTCACACAAGATCATTTATATGCAGACATAAGAGTCTCTTAGAAATGCATGTTTTAATTTCCAGATGTTTTATTTACAATCACTTCATGTTTGCTCCACGTGGACTCACTAACAGAAAGATTAACCAGTGCAGATTGAGAGAGGTCCATATGGGAGGCCAGACATGGGGACGGTGTATGGGGGGAGTGGTGTGTTCTTGATTGGTTGAATAACAGGAATGTTTTGAAAAGAAAATAGATTGTGAAGCTTTTACAATCTTGAAGAAAGCTGTGACTGCACTTCCAGGTTTGTATCTTGTCAAAGACCATCAGGATGACCCAGGAGCTGGCCCACTGTGGAAAGCTAGCTGGAGCCTATCCACCTGCTAGAACTTGCTACACATAATTGGGAACCGCCCCCCCCACCCCCAAGCATGGGATGGGGAAGAGGGGTTGATGGGTCGGAGGGGATGCTCTATTCATTTGAAGCCTTGTGACCACTCTAGATAAGTTTATAAAGGTGCCAGCTCTCGATGGGAGGCTGAATGCAGCTCGATTTGACCAATTATAGATTCACAGAGACAGTGAAGGAAAGCAAATTAGAAACACATTAAAAGGAACAGTAACGACTTTTGCAAATGTACTCGTATAACTACATCATTAACTGCAAGATGGAAATCCTGAGAAGAGATGATTGACAGGATGTAGAGGATGATCAAAGGAGGCAGAAGTATTCAATAAGCATTTAACATTTAGCACTGGTTGGTGCTGAAGAGAACGGTATTGGAAAGGAGATCAATCCTGATGTGAGGAAAAAATTAGCAATGTTGTGATGAATAGAACCAAACATACAGATAATCTGGCCAAGACAAGGATGGATGGATGAAGCATTGGGATATGATATATCCCAGGATTCTTAACAAGGAAATTATGTATGGTTTGAAATTATAAGGTTGACCTTAATCCTCCCTGCCTGCGATATTCTGATTGAATTCATGCCTACTGCGGATTTGCAGCAGCCCTCCTGCTGTAGGCAGCCGTGGAACTCATCAATATTTTGTTATTTATG